>NW_027421987.1:0-300000 GCF_037893015.1 Macrotis lagotis
AAGGCGAGGCAATGTACGGCAAGCAAGGAAAGGGTAACAGAAGGAAAGGAAATGCAAGGCAAAGCAAGGCAAGGAAAGGGTAACAGAAGGCACAACAAGGCAAGCAAAGGGTAAAGGAAGGCAAGGCAAGACAAGGCAAAGCAGTGGAAGGGAAGTGTAACTGAAGGCAAGGCAATGAAAGGGAAGGACAAGGCAAGGCACGGTAAGGCAAGGCAAGGCTAAGGCAACGGAAACCAAAGCAAGGCAACGGGAAGTTTAGGCAAGGCAAGGAAAGGGTAACGCTACGCAAGGCACGGCAAGGCAAGGGAAACGTAACGGAAGGCAAGGCACGGCAAGGCAAGGCAAGTCTAAGGGAAGGCAACGCAAAGCAACGCCAATTTCAGGCAAGGCAAGGAAAGGGTAACAGAAGGCAAAGCAATGCAAGGCAAAGCAAGGCAAGGAAAGGGTAACGGAAGGCTCGGCAAGGCAAGGGAAGGACAAGGCAAGGCACGGCAAGGCAAGGCAAGGCTAAGGCAAGGCAACGCAAGGCTAGGCAATGCACGGCAAGGCAAGGAAAGGGTAACAGAAGGCAAGGCAAGGCAAGGCAAAGCAAAGCAATGCAAGGGTAAAGGAAGGCACGGCAAGGCAAGACAAGGGTAACGGAAGGCACGGTAAGGCAAGGGAAGGATATTGCACGGCAAGGCACGGTAAGGAAAGCCTAAGTCAAGGCAATGCCATGCAAGGCCAGGTTAAAGGAAGGCAAGACAAGCAAGGCTAAGGCAAGGGACGACAAAGCTAATGCACTACAATGCAAGGCTAGGAAATGCACCGCAAGGCAATGAAAGGGTACCAGAAGGCAAGGCAAGGCAAGGTAATGCCAGGCTAAGGCAAGGCAATGCCATGCGAGGCCAGGTTAAGGGAAGGCAGGACAAGCAAGGCTAAGGCAAGGGGATTCAATGCTATGGCACGACAACGCAAGGCTAGGCAATGAACGGCAAGGCAAGGAAAGGCTAAGGCAAGGCAACGCAAGGCAACGCCAATTTCAGGCAAGGCAAGGAAAGGGTAACAGAAGGCAAGGCAAGGCAAGGCAAAGCAAAGCAAGGCAAGGGTAACGCAAAGCAAGGCAAGGCAAGGGAAGGACAAGGCAAGGCAAGGCAAGGAAAGGCTGAGGCAAGGCATCGGAAGGCTACGCAATGCACGGCAAGGCTAAGGAAGGGTAACGGAAGGCAGGGCAAGTCAAGACAAATAAAGGCAAGGCAAGGGTAACGGAAGGCACGGCAAGACAAGGGAAAGACAAGGCAAGGCAAGGCAAAGCAAGGCAAGGCAAGGAAAGGGTAACAGAAGGCAAGGCAATGCAAGGCAAAGCAAGGAAAGGAAACGGTAACAGAAGGCACAACAAGGCAAACAAAGGGTAAAGGAAGGCAAGCAAGACAAGGCAAAGCAGGGGAAGGGAAGGGTAACGGAAGGCTCGGCAAGGCAAGGGAAGGACAAGGCAGGGCACGGCAAGGCAAGGCAAGGCTAAGGCAAGGCACGGCAAGGCAAGGCAAGGCTAAGGCAAGGCAACGCAAGGCAACGCCAATTTCAGGCAAGGCAAGGAAAGGGTAACAGAAGGCAAGGCAAGGCAAGGCAAGGCAAAGCAAAGCAAGGCAAGGGTAACGCAAAGCAAGGCAAGGCAAGGGAAGGACAAGGCAAGGCAAGGCAAGGAAAGGCTGAGGCAAGGCATCGGAAGGCTACGCAATGCACGGCAAGGCTAGGGAAGGGTAACGGAAGGCAGGGCAAGTCAAGACAAATAAAGGCAAGGCAAGGGTAACGGAAGGCACGGCAAGACAAGGGAAAGACAAGGCAAGGCAAGGCAAAGCAAGGCAAGGTTAAGGCAAGGCAAGCCAAGCAAGGCTAAGGCAAGGGGAGACAAGGGTAAGGCACGACAACGCAAGGCTATACAATGCACGGCAAGGCAAGGAAAGGGTAACAGAAGGCAAGGCAATGCAAGGCAAAGCAAGGCTAGGAAAGGGTAACGGAAGGAACAGCAAGGCAAGGAAAGCGTAACGGAAGGCAAGGTAAGGCAAGGCAAAGCAAGGGAAAGCAAAGGTAACTGAAGGCATGGCAAGGCAAGGGAAGGACAAGGCAAGGCACGGCAAGGTAAGGCAAGGCTAAGGCAAGGCAACGCAAGGCAACGCCAATTTCAGGCAAGGCAAGGAAAGGGTAAAAGAAGTCAAAGCAATGCAAGGCAAAGCAAGGCAAGGAAAGGGTAACGGAAGGCTCGGCAAGGCAAGAGAAGGACAAGGCAGGGCACGGCAAGGCAAGGCAAGGCTAAGGCAAGGCAACGCAAGGCTAGGCAATGCACGGCAAGGCAAGGAAAGGGTAACAGAAGGCAAGGCAAAGCAAAGCAAGGCAAGGGTAAAGGAAGGCACGGCAAGGCAAGACAAGGGTAACGGATTGCACGGCAAGGCAAGGGAAGGATATGGCACGGCAAGGAACGGTAAGGCAAGCCTAAGTCAAGGCTATGCCATGCAAGGCCAGGTTAAAGGAAGGCAAGACAAGCAAGGCTAAGGCAAGGGACGGCAAAGCTAATGCACCACAATGCAAGGCTAGGCAATGCACGGCAAGGCAAGGAAAGGGTAACAGAAGGCAAGGCAAGGCAAGGTAAGGCAAGGCTAAGGCAAGGCAATGCCATGCAAGGCCAGGTTAAGGGAAGGGAAGACAAGCAAGGCTAAGGCAAGGGGAGTCAATGCTATTGCACGACAACGCAAGGTTAGGCAATGGACGGCAAGGCAAGGAAAGGGTAACAGAAGATAAGGCAAGGCAAGGTAAGGCAAGGCTAAGGCAAGGCAATGACGTTCATGGTCAGGTTAAGCGAAGGCAAGACAAGCAAGGCTAAGGCAAGGGGAGTCAAGGCAAAGGCACGAAAACGCAAGGCTAGGCAATGGACGGCAAGGCAAGGAAAAGTGAACAGAAGGCAAGGCAAGGCAAGGCAAGGGTAATGGAAGGCACGCCACGGCAAGTCAAGACAAGGCCAAGGCAACAGAAGGCTGGGCAATGCACGGCAAGGCAAGGTAACGGTAAGGGAAAGCACGGCAAGGCAAGGGTAACCGAAGGCATTCCAAGGCAAGACAATGGTAAGGGAAGGCAAGGCAAGGCAAAGCAAGGCAAGGCTAAGGCAACGCAACCCAAAGCAAGGCAACGCGAAGTTTAGGCAAGGCAAGGAAAGGGTAACGGAAGGCAAGGCACGGAAAGCAAGGAAAGGGTATCTGAAGGCAAGGCACGGCAAGGCAAGGAAAGGCTAAGGGAAGGCAACGCAAGTCAACGCAAATTTAAGGCAAGGCAAGGAAAGGGTAACAGAAAGCAAGGCAATGCTAGGCAAAGGAAGGCAATGCAAGTCAAAGCAAGGCAAAGGAAGGCAAGGCAAGGGTAACGGAAGGGACGGCCAGGCTTGGGAATGACAAGGCAAGGCAGGGCAAGGAAAGGAAAGGCTAAGACAAGGCAACTCAAGGCAAGGCAATACACGGCAAGGCAAGGGAAGTGTAACGGAAGGCACGGCAAGGCGAGGGAAGGACAAGGTAAGGCACGGCAAGGCAAGGCAAGGATAAGGCAAGGTAACGCAAGGCTAGGCAAGGGTAAACGAAGGCACGGCAAGGCAAGAAAAGGGTAACGGAAGGCACGGGAAGGCAAGGGAAGGACAAGTCAAGGCACGGCATGGCAAGGCAATGCTAAGGCAATGCAACGCAAGGCTAGGCAATGCACGGCAAGGCAAGGAAAGGGTAACAGAAGGCAAGGCAATGCAAGGCAAAGCAAGGCAAGGAAAGGGTAACGGAAGGCACAGCAAGGCAAGGAAAGCGTAACGGAACCCAAGGCAAGGCAAGGTAAAGCAAGGCAAAGCAAGTGTAACTGAAGGCATTACAAGGGAGGGGAAGGACAAGGCAAGGCACGGCAAGGCAAGGCAAGGCTTATACAACGCAACGCAAGACAAAGCGAAGTTAAGGCAAGGCAAGGAAAGGGTAACGGAAGGCAAGGCAAGGCAAGGCAAAGCAAGGCAAGGCAAGTCAAACCAAGTCAAAGCAAGGCAAGGCAAGGTTAACGGAAAGGACGGCAAGGCATGGGAATGACAAGGCAAGGCAGGGCAAGGCAGGGAAAGGCTAAGGCAAGGCAACGCAAGGCTAGGCAAAGCACGGCAAGGCAAGGGAAGGGTAAAGGAAGGCAAGGCAAGGCAAGTCAAAGCACCTCAAGGGAAGTGTAATGGAAGGCACGGCAAGGCAAGGGAAGGACAAGGCAAGGCACGGCAAGGCAAGGCAAGGCTAAGGCACGACAACGCAAGGCTAGGCACTGCACGGCAAGGAAAGGAAAGGGTAACAGAAGCAAAGGCAATGCAAGGCAAAGCAAGGCAAGGAAAGGGTAACGGAAGGCACAGCAAGGCAAGGAAAGCGTAACGGAAGGCAAGGCAAGGCAAGGCAAAGCAAGGCAAGGCAAGGGTAACTGAAGGCATAGCAAGGCAAGGGAAGGACACGGCAAGGCAAGGCAAAGCTTATACAACGCAAAACAACGCAAGGAAACTCGAAGATAAGGCAAGTCAAGGAAAGGGTAATAGAAGAAAAGGCACGGAAATGCAAGGAAAGGGTATCGGAAGGCAAGGCACGGAAAGGCAAGGCAAGGCAATGCTAAGGCAAGGCAACGCAAGTCAACGCAAAGTTAAGGCAAGGCAACGAAAGGGTAACAGAAAGCAAGGGAATGCAAGGCAAAGCAAGGCAAGGAAAGGGTAACGGAAGGCAAGGCAAGACAACGCAAAGAAAGGCAAGGCAAGTCAAAGCAAGGCAAAGCAAGGCAATGCAAGGTTAACGGAATGGACAGCAAGGCATGGGAAGGACAAGGCAAGGCAGGGCAAGGCAAGGAAAGGCTAAGGCAACGCAACGCAAGGCTAGGCAATGCACGGCAATGCAAGGGATGGGTAACGGATGGCAATGCAAGGCAAGGCAAAGCAAGACATGGGAAGTGTAACGGAAGGCACGGCAAGGCAACGTAAGGGTAAGGGAAGGCACGGCAAGGCAAGGGAAGGACAAGGCAAGGCACCGCAAGGCAAGGGTAACGGAAGGCATGGCAAGGCAAGACATGGTAACAGAAGTAAAGGCACGGCAAGGCAAGGCAAGGCCAAGGCAGCGCAACGCAACGCAAGGCATCGCAAAGTTAAGGCGAGGCAAGGTAGGTGTAACGGAAGGGAAGGCACGGCAAGGGAAGGAAAGGGTAACGGAATGCAGGGCACGGCAAGGTTACGCAAGCCTAATGCAAGGCAACTCAAGGCAACGCAAAGTTAAGGCAACGGAAGGCAAGGCAAGGCACGGAAAAGCAAGGCAAGTCAAGGGTAATGGCAGGGACGGCAAGGCAAGGGAAAGACAAGGCAAGGCACGGCAAGGCAAGGCAAGGCTTATAAAACGCTACGCAATGCAAGGCAACGCGAATTTAAGGCAAGGCAAGGAAAGGGTAACGGAAGGCAAGGCACGGAAAGGCAAGGAAAGGGTATCGGAAGGCAAGGCATGGCAAGGCAAGCCAAGGAAAGGGTAACAGAAAGCAAGACAATGCAAGGCAAAGCAAGGCAAGGGAAGGGTAACGGAAGGCAAGGCAAGGCAAGGCAAAGCTAGGCAAGGCAAGTCAAAGCAAGGGAAAGCAAGGCAAGGCAAGGGTAATGGAAGGGAAGGCAAGGCATGGGAAGGACAAGGCAAGGCAGGGCAAGGCAGGGAAAGGCTAAGACAAGGCAACGCAAAGCTAGGCAATGCACAGTAAGGCAAGGGAAGGGTAACGGAAGGCAATTCAACGCAAGGCAAAGCAAGGCAAAGGAAGTGTAACGGAAGGCCCAGAAGGCAAGGGAAGGACAAGGCTAGGCACGGCAAGGCAAGTCAAGGATAAGGCAAGGCAATGCCATGCAAGGCCAGGTTAAAGAAGGCAAGACAAGCAAGGTTAAGGCAAGTGGAGACAAAGCTAATGCACGACAACGTATGTCTAGGCAATGGACGGCAAGGAAAGTAAAGGGTAACAGAAGGCAAGGCAATGCAAGGCAAGACAAATCAAGGCAAGGCAAGGGTAATGGAAGGCATGGCAAGACAAGGGAAGGACAAGGAAAGGCAAGGCACGGCACGGTAAGGTAAGGCTAAGGCAGGGCAACGCAAGGCAAGGCAAGGCAAGGTTAAGGTCAGGCAAGCCAAGCAAGGCTAACTTAAGGGGAGGCAAGTCTAAGCCACGAAAAGGCAAGGCTACCCAATGCACGGCAAGGGAAGGAAACGGTAACAGAAGGCAAGGCAAGGCAAGGCAAAGCAAGGCAAGGGAAGTGTAACGGAAGGCAGGGCAAGGAAAGGGAATTACACGCAAGGCACGTCAAGGGAAGGCAAGGCTAAGGCAAGGCAACGCAAGGCTAGGCAATGCACGGCAAGGCAAGGAAAGGGTAAAGGAAGGTAAGGCTCGTCAAGGTAATGCAAAGCTGAGGAATGGCAACGCACGGCAATGAAAAGTGAAGGTAAGACAACCCAAGCAAGGCTAAAGCAAGGGGAGGCAAGGAAAGGCAAGGCAAAGCAAGACAATGCAAGGGTAAAGGAAGGCACGGCAAGGCAAGACAAGGGTAACGGAAGGCACGGCAAGGCAAGGGAAGGACATGGCAAGGCAAGGCAAGGTAAGGCAAGGCTATGGCAAGGCAATGACATACAAGGCCAGGTTAAAGGAAGGCAAGACAAGCAAGGTTAAGGCAAGGGGAGACAAAGCTAATGCACGACAACGCAAGGCTAAGCAATGGACGGCAAGGCAAGGAAAGCGTAACAGAAGAAAAGGCAATGCAACGTAAGGCAAGGCCAAGGCAAGGCAATGCCATTCAAGGAAGGGTTAAGGGAATGCAAGACAAGCAAGGCTAAGGCAAAGGGAGTCAAGGCTAAGGCACGACAACGCAAGGCTAGGCAATGCACGACAAGGCAAGGAAAGGGTAACGGAAGAGAAGGCAAAGCAAGAAAAGGCAAGGGTAACGGAAGGCATGGCACGGCAAGTCAAGTCAAGGCCAAGGCAACACATGGCTCGGCAATGCACGGCAAGGCAAGGTAAGGGTGAGTGAAGGCACGGCAAGGCAAGGGAAGGACAAGGCAAGGCACGGCAAGGCAAAGAAAGAGTAACGGAAGGCAAGGCAAGGCAAGGCAAAGCAAGGGAAGTGTAACGGAAGGCAAGGCAAGTGAAAGCAAAGCAAGGCAAGGCAAGACAAAGTAAGGCAAAGCAAGGCAAGGCAAAGTTGACGGAAGGGAAAGCAAGGCATGGGAAGGACAAGGCAAGGAAGGGCAAGGCAAGGAAAGGCTAAGGCAAGGCAACGCAAGGCTAGGCAATGCACGGCAAGGCAAGGAAACGGTAACGGAAGGGAAAGAACGGCAAGGCCAGGAAAGTGTATCGGAATGCATGGCACGGCAAGGCAAAGCTAAGGAAAGGCAACGCAAGGTAACGCAAAGTTAAGACAAGGCAAGGAAAGGGTAACGGAAGGCAAGGCAAGGCAAGGAAAATCAAGGCAAGGCAAGGGTAATGGAAGGCACGGCAAGGCAAGGGAAAGACAAGGCAAGGCAAGGCAAGGCAAGGATAAGGCAAGGCAACGCAAGGCAACGCCAATTTCAGGCAAGGAAAGGAAAGGGTAACGGAAGGCAAAGCAATGCAAGGGAAAGCAAGGCAAGGAAAGGGTAACGCAAGGCAAGGCAAGGGAAGGGAAGGACAAGGCAAGGCAGGGCAAGGAAAGGCTGAGGCAAGGCATTGGAAGGCTACGCAATGCACGGCAAGGCAAGGGAAGGGTAACGGAAGGCAGGGCAAGGCAAGACAAATAAAGGCAAGGCAAGGGTAACGGAAGGCACGGCAAGACAAGGGAAAGACAAGGCAAGGCAAGGCAAAGCAAGGCAAGGATAAGGCAAGGCAACGCAAAGAAAGGCAAGGTTAAGGCAAGGGAAGCCAAGCAAGGCTGAGGCAAGGGGAGACAAGGCTAAGGCACGACAACGCAAGGCTAGGCAATGCACGGCAAGGCGAGGAAAGGGTAACAGAAGGCAAGGCAATGCAAGGCAAAGCAAGGAAAGGAAAGGGTAACAGAAGGCACAGCAAGGCAAGCAAAGGGTAAAGGAAGGCAAGGCAAGACAAGGCAAAGCAGTGGAAGGGAAGGGTAACTGAAGGCAAGGCAATGAAAGGGAAGGACAAGGCAAGGCACGGTAAGGCAAGGCAAGGCTAAGGCAACGCAACCCAAAGCAAGGCAACGGGATGTTTAGGCAAGGCAAGGAAAGGGTAACGCTACGCAAGGCACGGCAAGGCAAGGAAAACGTAACGGAAGGCAAGGCACGGCAAGGCAAGGCAAGGCTAAGGCAAGGCAACGCAAAGCAACGCCAATTTCAGGCAAGGTAAGGAAAGGGTAACGGAAGGCAAAGCAATGCAAGGCAAAGCAAGGCAAGGAAAGGGTAACGGAAGGCACGGCAAGGCATGGGAAGGACAAGGCAAGGCAAGGCAAGGCAGGGAAAGGCTAAGGCAAGGCAACGCAAGGCTAGGCAGTGCACGGCAAGGCAAGGGAAGGGTAACGGAAGGCAAGGCAAGGCAAGGCAAAGCAAAGCAAGGCAAGGGTAAAGGAAGGCACGGCAAGGCAAGACAAGGGTAACGGAAGGCACGGCAAGGCAAGGGAAGGATATTGCACGGCAAGGCACGGTAAGGCAAGCCTAAGTCAAGGCAATGCCATGTGAGGCCAGGTTAAGGGAAGGCAAGACAAGCAAGGCTAAGGCAAGGGGAGTCAATGCTATGGCACGACAACGCAAGGCTAGGCAATGAACGGCAAGGCAAGGAAAGGTGAACAGAAGGCAAGGCAAGGCAAGGCAAGGCAAGTGTAATGGAAGGCACGCCACGCAAGTCAAGGCAAGGCCAAGGCAACAGAAGGCTGGGCAATGCACGGCAAGGCAAGGTAACGGTAAGGGAAGGCACGGCAAGGGAAGGGTAACCGAAGACATGGCAAGGCAAGACAATGGTAACGGAAGGCAAGGCAAGGCAAAGCAAGGCAAGGCTAAGGCAACGCAACCCAAAGCAAGGCAACGCGAAGTTTAGGCAAGGCAATGAAAGGGTAACGCTACGCAAGGCACGGCAAGGCAAGGAAAACGTAACGGAAGGCAAGGCACGGCAAGGCAAGGCAAGGCTAAGGCAAGGCAACGCAAAGCAACGCCAATTTCAGGCAAGGTAAGGAAAGGGTAACAGAAGGCAAAGCAATGCAAGGCAAAGCAAGGCAAGGAAAGGGTAACGGAAGGCTCGGCAAGGCAAGTGAAGGACAAGGCAAGGCACGGCAAGGCAAGGCAAGGCTAAGGCAAGGCAACGCAAGGCTAGGCAATGCACGGCAAGGCAAGGAAAGGGTAACAGAAGGCAAGGCAAGGCAAGGCAAAGCAAAGCAAGGCAAGGGTAAAGGAAGGCACGGCAAGGCAAGACAAGGGTAACGGAAGGCACGGCAAGGCAAGGGAAGGATATTGCACGGCAAAGCACGGTAAGGCAAGCCTAAGTCAAGGCAATGCCATGCAAGGCCAGGTTAAAGGAAGGCAAGACAAGCAAGGCTAAGGCAAGGGACGACAAAGCTAATGCACGACAATGCAAGGCTAGGCAATGCACCGCAAGGCAAGGAAAGGGTAACAGAAGGCAAGGAAAGGCAAGGTAAGGCAAGGCTAAGGCAAGGCAATGCCATGTGAGGCCAGGTTAAGGGAAGGCAAGACAAGCAAGGCTAAGGCAAGTGGAGTCAATGCTATGGCACGACAACGCAAGGCTAGGCAATGAACGGCAAGGCAAGGAAAGGTGAACAGAAGGCAAGGCAAGGCAAGCCAAGGCAAGTGTAATGGAAGGCACGCCACGCAAGTCAAGGCAAGGCCAAGGCAACAGAAGGCTGGGCAATGCACGGCAAGGCAAGGTAACGGTAAGGGAAGGCACGGCAAGGGAAGGGTAACCGAAGACATGGCAAGGCAAGACAATGGTAACGGAAGGCAAGGCAAGGCAAAGCAAGGCAAGGCTAAGGCAACGCAACCCAAAGCAAGGCAACGCGAAGTTTAGGCAAGGCAATGAAAGGGTAACGCTACGCAAGGCACGGCAAGGCAAGGAAAACGTAACGGAAGGCAAGGCACGGCAAGGCAAGGCAAGGCTAAGGCAAGGCAACGCCAATTTCAGGCAAGGCAAGGAAAGGGTAACAGAAGGCAAAGCAATGCAAGGCAAAGCAAGGCAAGGAAAGGGTAACGCAAGGCAAGGCAAGGGAAGGACAAGGCAGGGCACGGCAAGGCAAGGCAAGGCTAAGGCAACGCAAGGCAACACGACGTTAAGACAAGGCTAGGAAATGGTAATGGAAGGCAAGGCAAGGCAAGTTTAAGCAAGGTAAGGCAAGTCAAAGCAAGGCAAAGCAAGGCAAGGCAAGTGTAATGGAAGGGACGGCAAGGCAAGGGAAGGAAATTGCAAGGCAGGGCAAGGCAAGGAAAGGCTAAGGCAAGGCAACGCAAGGCTAGGCAATGCACGGCAAGGCAAGGAAAGGGTAACAGAAGGCAAGGCAAGGCAAGGCAAAGCAAGGCAAGGGAAGTGTAACGGAAGGCAGGGCAAGGAAAGGGAATTACACGCAAGGCACGTCAAGGGAAGGCAAGGCTAAGGCAAGGCAACGCAAGGCTAGGCAATGCACGGCAAGGCAAGGAAAGGGTAAAGGAAGGTAAGGCTCGTCAAGGTAATGCAAAGCTGAGGAATGGCAACGCACGGCAATGCAAAGTGAAGGCAAGACAACCCAAGCAATGCTAAAGCAAGGGGAGGCAAGGCAAGGCAAGGGTAACGGAAGGCACGGCAAGGCAAGACAAGGGTAACGGAAGGCTCGGCAAGGCAAGGGAAGGACAAGGCAAGGCATGGCAAGGCAAGGCTAAGGCAAGGCAACGCAAGGCTAGGCAATGCACGGCAAGGCAAGGAAAGGGTAACAGAAGGCAAGGCAAGGCAAGGCAAAGCAAAGCAAGGCAAGGGTAAAGGAAGGCACGGTAAGGCAAGACAAGGGTAACGGAAGGCACGGCAAGGCAGGGGAAGGATATGGCACGGCAAGGCAAGGTAAGGCAAGGCTATGGCAAGGCAATGCCATGCAAGGCCAGGTTAAGGGAAGGGAAGACAAGCAAGGCTAAGGCAAGGGGAGTCAATGCTATGGCACAGCGCAAGGCTAGGCAATGCACGACAAGGGAACGAAAGGGTAACGGAAAGTAAGGAACGGCAAGGCAATGCAAAGCTGAGGAAAGGGAACGAAAGGCAATGCAATGTTAAGGCAAGGCAAGCCAAGCAAGGCTAAGGCAAGGGGAGGCAAGGCAAGTCAAGGGTAACAGAAGGCTCGGCAAGGCAAGGCGAGGCAATGTACGGCAAGCAAGGAAAGGGTAACAGAAGGCAAGGAAATGCAAGGCAAAGCAAGGCAAGGAAAGGGTAACAGAAGGCACAACAAGGCAAGCAAAGGGTAAAGGAAGGCAAGGCAAGACAAGGCAAAGCAGTGGAAGGGAAGGGTAACTGAAGGCAAGGCAATGAAAGGGAAGGACAAGGCAAGGCACGGTAAGGCAAGGCAAGGCTAAGGCAACGGAAACCAAAGCAAGGCAACGGGAAGTTTAGGCAAGGCAAGGAAAGGGTAACGCTACGCAAGGCACGGCAAGGCAAGGAAAACGTAACGGAAGGCAAGGCACGGCAAGGCAAGGCAAGTCTAAGGGAAGGCAACGCAAAGCAACGCCAATTTCAGGCAAGGCAAGGAAAGGGTAACAGAAGGCAAAGCAATGCAAGGCAAAGCAAGGCAAGGAAAGGGTAACGGAAGGCTCGGCAAGGCAAGTGAAGGACAAGGCAAGGCACGGCAAGGCAAGGCAAGGCTAAGGCAAGGCAACGCAAGGCTAGGCAATGCACGGCAAGGCAAGGAAAGGGTAACAGAAGGCAAGAAAAGGCAAGGCAAAGCAAGGCAAGGGTAAAGGAAGGCACGGCAAGGCAAGACAAGGGTAACGGAAGGCACGGCAAGGCAAGGGAAGGATATTGCACGGCAAGGCACGGTAAGGCAAGCCTAAGTCAAGGCAATGCCATGCAAGGCCAGGTTAAAGGAAGGCAAGACAAGCAAGGCTAAGGCAAGGGACGACAAAGCTAATGCACGACAATGCAAGGCTAGGCAATGCACCGCAAGGCAAGGAACGGGTAACAGAAGGCAAGGCAAGGCAAGGTAAGGCAAGGCTAAGGCAAGGGGAGTCAATGCTATGGCACGACAACGCAAGGCTAGGCAATGAACGGCAAGGCAAGGAAAGGTTAACAGAAGGCAAGGCAAGGCAAGTGTAATGGAAGGCACGCCACGCAAGTCAAGGCAAGGCCAAGGCATCAGAAGGCTGGGCAATGCACGGCAAGGCAAGGTAACGGTAAGGGAAGGCACGGCAAGGCAAGGGTAACCGAAGACATGGCAAGGCAAGACAATGGTAACGGAAGGCAAGGCAAGGCAAAGCAAGGCAAGGCTAAGGCAACGCAACCCAAAGCAAGGCAACGCGAAGTTTAGGCAAGGCAATGAATGGGTAACGCTACGCAAGGCACGGCAAGGCAAGGATAACGTAACGGAAGGCAAGGCACGGCAACGCAAGGCAAGGCTAAGGCAAGGCAACGCAAGGCAACGCCAATTTCAGGCAAGGCAAGGAAAGGGTAACAGAAGGCAAAGCAAGGCAAGGGAAAGCAAGGCAAGGAAAGGGTAACGCAAGGCAAGGCAAGGCAAGGGAAGGACAAGGCAAGGCAGGGCAAGGAAAGGCTGAGGCAAGGCATCGGAAGGCTACGCAATGCACGGCAAAGCAAGGGAAGGGTAACGGAAGGCAGGGCAAGGCAAGACAAATAAAGGCAAGGCAAGGGTAACGGAAGGCACGGCAAGACAAGGGAAAGACAAGGCAAGGCAAGGCAAAGCAAGGCAAGGATAAGGCAAGGCAACGCAAAGCAAGGCAAGTGAAGGCAAGGCAAGCCAAGCAAGGCTGAGGCAAGGGGAGACAAGGCTAAGGCACGACAACGCAAGGCTAGGCAATGCACGGCAAGGCAAGGAAAGGGTAACAGAAGGCAAGGCAATGCAAGGCAAAGCAAGGAAAGGAAAGGGTAACAGAAGGCACAGCAAGGCAAGCAAAGGGTAAAGGAAGGCAAGGCAAGACAAGGCAAAGCAGGGGAAGGGAAGGGTAACGGAAGGCTCGGCAAGGCAAGGGAAGGACAAGGCAGGGCACGGCAAGGCAAGGCAAGGCTAAGGCAAGGCAACGCAAGGCTAGGCAATGCACGGCAAGGCAAGGAAAGGGTAACAGAAGGCAAGGCAAGGCAAAGCAAACAAGGCAAGGGTAAAGGAAGGCACGGCAAGGCAAGACAAGGGTAACGGAAGGCTCGGCAAGGCAAGGGAAGGCAAGGCTAAGGCAAGGCAATGCCATGCAAGGCCAGGTTAAGGGAAGGCAAGACAAGCAAAGCTAAGGCAAGGGGAGTCAAAGCTATGGCACGACAACGCAAGGCTAGGCAATGGACGGCAAGGCAAGGAAAGGGTAAAAGAAGACAAGGCAAGGCAAGGTAAGGCAAGGCTAAGGCAAGGCAATGACATTCATGGCCAGGTTAAGGCAAGGCAAGCCAAGCAAGGCTAAGGCAAGGGGAGGCAAGGCAAGGCAAGGGTAACGGAAGACACGGCAAGGCAAGACAAGGGTAACGGAAGGCTCGGCCAGGCAAGGGGAGACAAGTCTAAGGCACGACAACGCGAGGCGAGGCAATGCACGGCAAGGCAAGGAAAGGGTAACAGAAGGCAAGGCAATGCAAGGCAAAGCAAGGCAAGGAAAGGGTAACATAAGGCACAGCAAGGGAAGCAAAGGGTAAAGGAAGGCAAGGCAAGACAAGGCAAAGCAGGGGAAGGGAAGGGTAACTGAAGGCAAGGCAATGAAAGGGTAACGCAAGGCAAGGCACGGTGAGGCAAGGCAAGGCTAATGCACGACAACGCACGGCTAGGCAATGCACGGCAATGCAAGGAAAGGGTAACGCAAGGGAAGGCACGGTCAGACGAGGCAAGGCTAAGGCACGACAACGCAAGGCTAGGCAATGCACGGAAGGCAAGCAAAGAGTAACGGAAGGCAAGGAAGGCAAGGGAAAGCAAGGGAAGGCAAGGGTAACAGAAGGAACGGCTCGGCAAGGGCAAACATTGCTAAGGGACGGCAACGCACGGGTAGGCAATGCACGGCAAGGCAAGGAAAGGGTAACGCAAGGCAAGGCACGGTGAGGCTACGCAAGGCTAATGCACGACAACGCATGGCTAGGCAATGCACGGCAAGGCAAGGAAAGGGTAACGCAAGGCAAGGCACTGTCAGGCGAGGCAAGGCTAAGGCACTACAACGCACGGCTAGGCAATGCACGGCAAGGCAAGGAAAGGGTAACGCAAGGGAAGGCACGATCAGACGAGGCAAGGCTAAGGCACGACAACGCAAGGCTAGGCAATGCACGGAAGGCAATCAAAGAGTAACGGAAGGCAAGGAAGGCAAGTGAAAGCAAGGCAAGGCAAGGGTAACAGAAGGAACGGCTCGGCAAGGGGAAACAAGGCTAAGGGACGGCAACGCACGGCTAGGCAATGCACGGCCAGCCAAGGAAAGGGTATCGCAAGGCAAGGCACGGTCAGGCAAGGCAAGGCTAATGCACGACAAGTCAAGGCTAGGCAGTGCACGGTAAGGCAAGGAAAGAGTAACGGAAGGAAAGGAAGGCAAGGCAAATCCAGGCAAGGCAAGTGTAACAAAAGGCACGGCACGGCAAGTGGAAACAAGGCGAAGGGACGGCATCGCACGGCTAGGCAATGCACGGGAAGGCAAGGAAAGGGTAACGCAAGGCAAGGCACAGTGAGGCAAGGCAAGGCTAATGCACGACAATACAAGGCTAGGCAATGCACGGAAGGCAAGCAAAGCGTAACGGAAGGCAAGGAAGGCAAGGCAAAGCAAGGCAACGCAAGCAAGGCTATGGCAAGTTGAAAAAAGGCTAAGGCACGACAACGCAAGGCTATGCAATGCACGGAAGGCAAGCAAAGAGTAACGGAAGGCAAGGAAGGCAAGGCAAAGCAAGGCAACGCAAGCAAGGCTGTAGCTAGGTGAAACAAGGCTAAGGCACGACAACGCACGGCTAGGCAATGCACGGCAAGGCAAGGAAAGGGTAACGCATGGCAAGGCACGGTCAGGCGAGGCAAGGCTAAGGAACGACAACGCAAGGCTAGACAATGCACGGAAGGCAAGCAAAGAGTAACGGAAAGCAAGGAATGCAAGGCAAAGCAAGGCAACGCAAGCAAGGCTATGGCAAGGTGAAAAAAGGCTAAAGCACGACAACGCAAGGCTACGCAATGCACGGAAGGCAAGCAAAGAGTAACGGAAGGCAAGGAAGGCAAGGGAAAGCAAGGCAAGGCAAGGGTAACGGAAGGAAAGGCACGGCAAGGGGAAACAAGGCTAAGGCACGACAACGCACGGCTAGGCAATGAACGGCCAGGCAAGGAAAGGGTAACGCAAGGGAAGGCACGGTCAGACGAGGCAAGGCTAAGGCACGACAACGCAAGGCTAGGCAATGCACGGAAGGCAAGCAAAGAGTAACGGAAGGCAAGGAAGGCAAGGGAAAGCAAGGCAAGGCAAGGGTAATGGAAGGAAACGCAAGGGAAGGGGAAACAAGGCTACGGCACGGCAACGCACGGCTAGGCAATGCACGGCCAGCCAAGGAAAGGGTAACGCAAGGCAAGGCACGGTCAGGCAAGGCAAGGCTAATGCACGACAACGCAAGGCTAGGTAGTGCACGGTAAGGCAAGGAAAGAGAAACGGAAGGAAAGGAAGGCAAGGCAAATCCAGGCAAGGCAAGTGTAACAAAAGGCACGGCACGGCAAGGGGAAACAAGGCTAAGGCACGACAACGCACGGCTAGGCAATGCACGGCAAGGCAAAGAAAGAGTAACGCAAGGCAAGGCACGGTGAGGCAAGGCAAGGGTAATGCACGACAACGCACGGCTAGGCAATGCACGGCAAGGCAAGGAAAGGCTAACGCAAGGCAAGGCACGGTCAGGCGAGGCAAGGCTAATGCACGACAACGCACGGCTAGGCAATGCACGGCAAGGCAAGGAAAGGCTAACGCAAGGCAAGGCACGGTCAGGCGAGGCAAGGCTAAGGCACGACAACGAAAGGCTAGGCAATGCACGGAAGGCAAGCAAAGAGTAACGGATGGGAAGGAAGGCAAGGGAAAGCAAGGCAAGGCAAGGGTAACGGAAGGAACGGCACGGCAAGGGGAAACAAGGCTAAGGCACGACAACGCACGTCTAGGCAATGCACGGCAACGCAAGGAAAGGGTAACGCAAGGCAAGGAACTGTCAGGCGAGGCAAGGCTAAGGCACGACAACGCAAGACTAGGCAATGCACGGAAGGTAAGCAAAGAGAAACGTAAGGCAAGGAAAGCAAGGGAAAGCAAGGCAAGTTAAGGGTAAGGGAAGGAACGGCACGGCCAGGGGAAACAAAGCTAAGGGACGGCAACGCACGGCTAGGCAATGCACGGCCAGCCAAGGAAAGGGTAACGCAAGGCAAGGCACGGTCAGGCAAGGCAAGGCTAATGCACGACAACGCAAGGCTAGGCAGTGCACGGTAAGGCAAGGAACGAGTAACGGAAGGAAAGGAAGGCAAGGCAAATCCAGGCAAGGCAAGTGTAACAAAAGGCACGGCACGGCAAGGGGAAACAAGGCTAAGGCACGACAACGCACGGCTAGGCAATGCACGGCAAGGCAAGGCAAGGGTAACGCAAGGCAAGGCACGGTGAGGCAAGGCAAGGTTAATGCACGATAACGCACGGCTAGGCAATGCACGGCAAGGCAAGGAAAGGCTAACGCAAGGCAAGGCACGGTCAGGCGAGGCAAGGCTAAGGCACGACAACGCACGGCTAGGCAATGCACGGCAAGGCAAGGAAAGGGTAACGCAAGGGAAGGCACGGTCAGACGAGGCAAGGCTAAGGCACGACAACGCAAGGCTAGGCAATGCACGGAAGGCAAGCAAAGAGTAACGGAAGGCAAGGAAGGCAAGGGAAAGCAAGGCAAGGCAAGGGTAACAGAAGGAACGGCTCGGCAAGGGGAAACAAGGCTAAGGGACGCAACGCACGGCTAGGCAATACACGGCCAGCCAAGGAAAGGGTAACGCAAGGCAAGGCACGGTCAGGCAAGGCAAGGCTAATGCACGACAACGCAAGGCTACGCAGTGAACGATAAGGCAAGGAAAGAGAAACGGAAGGAAAGGAAGGCAAGGCAAATCCAGGCAAGGCAAGTGTAACAAAAGGCACGGCACGGCAAGGGGAAACAAGGCTAAGGCAAGACAACGCACGGCTAGGCAATGCATGGCAAGGCAAGGAAAGGGTAACGCAAGGCAAGGCACGGTGAGGCAAGGCAAGGCTAATGCACGACAACGCACTGCTAGGCAATGCACGGCAAGGCACGGAAAGGATAACGCAAGGCAAGGCACGGTCAGGCGAGCCAAGGCTAAGGCACGACAACGCAAGGCTAGGCAATGCACGGAAGGCAAGCAAAGAGTAACGGAAGGCAAGGGAAAGCAAGGCAAGGCAAGGGTAACGGAAGGAAACGCACGGCAAGGGGAAACAAGGCTAAGGCACGACAACGCACGGCTAGGCAATGAACGGCAAGGCAAGGAAAGGGTAACGCAAGGCAAGGCACGGAGAGGAAAGGCAAGGCTAATGCACGACAACGCAGGGCTAGGCAATGCACGGCAAGGCAAGGAAAGGGTAACGCAAGGGAAGGCACGGTCAGACGAGGCAAGGCTAAGGCACGACAACGCAAGGCTAGGCAATGCACGGAAGGCAAGCAAAGAGTAACGGAAGGCAAGGAAGGCAAGGGAAAGCAAGGCAAGGCAAGGGTAACGGAAGGAAACGCACGGCAAGGGGCAACAAGGCTAAGGCACGACAACGCACGGCTAGGCAATGCACGGCCAGGCAAGGAAAGGGTAACGCAATGGAAGGCACGGTCAGACGAGGCAAGGCTAAGGCACGACAACGCAAGACTAGGCAATGCACGGAAGGTAAGCAAAGAGAAACGTAAGGCAAGGAAAGCAAGGGAAAGCAAGGCAAGGTAAGGGTAAGGGAAGGAACGGCACGGCCAGGGGAAACAAAGCTAAGGGACGGCAACGCACGGCTAGGCAATGCACGGCCAGCCAAGGAAAGGGTAACGCAAGGCAAGGCACGGTCAGGCAAGGCAAGGCTAATGCACGACAACGCAAGGCTAGGCAGTGCACGGTAAGGCAAGGAACGAGTAACGGAAGGAAAGGAAGGCAAGGCAAATCCAGGCAAGGCAAGTGTAACAAAAGGCACGGCACGGCAAGGGGAAACAAGGCTAAGGCACGACAACGCACGGCTAGGCAATGCACGGCAAGGCAAGGAAAGGGTAACGCAAGGCAAGGCTCGGTGAGGCAAGGCAAGGCTAATGCACGACAACGCAGGGCTAGGCAATGCACGGCAAGGCAAGGAAAGGGTAACGCAAGGCAAGGCACGGTCAGGCGAGGCAAGGCTAAGGAACGACAACGCAAGGCTAGACAATGCACGGAAGGCAAGCAAAGAGTAACGGAAGGCAAGGAATGCAAGGCAAAGCAAGGCAACGCAACCAAGGCTATGGCAAGGTGAAAAAAGGCTAAAGGACGACAACGCAAGGCTACGCAATGCACGGAAGGCAAGCAAAGAGTTATGGAAGGCAAGGAAGGCAAGGGAAAGCAAGGCAAGGCAAGGGTAACGGAAGGAAAGGCACGGCAAGGGCAAACAAGGCTAAGCACGACAACGCACGGCTAGGCAATGAACGGCAAGGCAAGGAAAGGGTAACGCAAGGCAAGGCACGGTGAGGCAAGGCAAGGCTAATGCACGACAACGCAGGGCTAGGCAATGCACGGAAAGGCAAGGAAAGGGTAACGCAAGGGAACGCACGGTCAGACGAGGCAAGGCTAAGGCACGACAACGCAAGGCTAGGCAATGCACGGAAGGCAAGCAAAGAGGAACGGAAGGCAAGGAAGGCAAGGGAAAGCAAGGCAAGGCAAGGGTTACAGAAGGAACGGCTCGGCAAGGGGAAACAAGGCTAAGGGACGGCAACGCACGGCTAGGCAATGCACGGCCAGCCAAGGAAAGGGTAACGCAGGGTAAGGCACGGTCAGGCAAGGCAAGGCTAATGCACGACAACGCACGGCTAGGCAATGCACGGCAAGGCAAGGAAAGGCTAACGCAAGGCAAGGCACGGTCAGGCGAGGCAAGGCTAAGGCACGACAACGCAAGGGTAGGCAATGCACGGAAGGCAATCAAAGAGTAACGGAAGGCAAGGAAGGCAAGGGAAAGCAAGGAAAGGCAAGGGTAACGGAAGGAACGGCACGGCAAGGGGAAACAAGGCTAAGGCACGACAACGCAGGACTAGGCAATGCACGGCAAGGCAAGGAAAGGGTAACGCAAGGCAAGGCACTGTCAGGCGAGGGAAGGCTAAGGCACGACAAAGCAAGGCTAGGCAGTGCACGGCTAGGCAGGGAAAGAGTAACGGAAGGAAAGGAAGGCAAGGCAAAGCAAGGCAAGGCAAGTGTAACAAAAGGCACGGCACGGCAAGGGGAAACAAGGGGAAGGGACGGCAACGCACGGCTAGGCAATGCACGGCCAGGCAAGGAAATGGTAACGCAAGGCAAGGCACAGTGAGGCAAGGCAAGGCTAATGCACGACAATACAAGGCTAGGCAATGCACGGAAGGCAAGCAAAGAGTAACGGAAGGCAAGGAATGCAAGGCAAAGCAAGGCAACGCAAGCAAGGCTATGGCAAGGTGAAAAAAGGCTAAGGCACGACAACGCAAGGCTAGGCAATGCACGGAAGGCAAGCAAAGAGTAACGGAATGCAAGGAAGGCAAGGGAAAGCAAGGCAAGGCAAGGGTAACGGAAGGAAAGGCACGGCAAGGGGAAACAGGTCTAAGGCACGACAACGCACGGCTAGGCAATGAACGGCAAGGCAAGGAAAGGGTAACGCAAGGAAAGGCACGGTGAGGCAAGGCAAGGCTAATGCACGACAACGCAGGGCTAGGCAATGCACGGAAAGCCAAGGAAAGGGTAACGCAAGGGAAGGCACGGTCAGACGAGGCAAGACTAAGGCACGACAACGCAAGGCTAGGCAATGCACGGAAGGCAAGCAAAGAGGAACGGAAGGCAAGGAAGGCAAGGGAAAGCAAGGCAAGGCAAGGGTAACGGAAGGAAACGCACGTGAAGCGGAAACAAGGCTAATGCACGACAACGCAAGGGTAGGCAATGCACGGCAAGGCAAGGAAAGGGTAACGCAAGGGAAGGCACGGTCAGACGAGGCAAGGCTAAGGCACGACAACGCAAGGCTAGGCAATGCACGGAAGGCAAGCAAAGAGTAACGGAAGGCAAGGAAGGCAAGGGAAAGCAAGGCAAGGAAAGGGTAACAGAAGGAACGGCTCGACAAGGGGAAACAAGGCTAAGGGACGGCAACGCACGGCTAGGCAATGCACGGCCAGCCAAGGAAAGGGTAACGCAAGGCAAGGCACGGTCAGGCAAGGCAAGGCTAATGCACGACAACGCACGGCTAGGCAATGCACGGCAAGGCAAGGAAAGGGTAACGCAACGCAAGGCACGGTAAGGCGATAGAAGGCTAAGGCACGACAACGCAAGGCTAGGCCATGCACGGAAGGCAAGCAAAGAGTAACGGAAGGCAAGGAAGGCAAGGGAAAGCAAGGCAAGGCAAGGGTAACAGAAGGAACGGCTCGGCAAGGGGAAAAAAGGCTAAAGGACGGCAACGCACGGCTAGGCAATGCACGGCCAGCCAAGGAAAGGGTAACGCAAGGCAAGGCACGGTCAGGCAAGGCAAGGCTAATGCACGACAACGCAAGGCTAGGCAGTGCACAGTAAGGCAAGGAAAGAGAAACGGAAGGAAAGGAAGGTAAGGCAAATCCAGGCAAGGCAAGTGTAACAAAAGGCACGGCACGGCAAGGGGAAACAAGGCTAAGGCACGACAACGCACGGCTAGGCAATGCACGGCAAGGCAAGGCAAGGGTAACGCAAGGCAAGGCACGGTGAGGCAAGGCAAGGCTAATGCACGACAACGCACGGCTAGGCAATGCACGGGAAGGCAAGGCAAGGGTAACGCAAGGCAAGGCACGGTGAGGCAAGGCAAGGCTAATGCACGACAACGCAAGGCTAGGCAGTGCACGGTAAGGCAAGGAAAGAGAAACGGAAGGAAAGGAAGGCAAGGCAAATCCAGGCAAGGCAAGTGTAACAAAAGGCACGGCACGGCAAGGGGAAACAAGGCTAAGGCAAGACAACGCACGGCTAGGCAATGCATGGCAAGGCAAGGAAAGGGTAACGCAAGGCAAGGCACGGTGAGGCAAGGCAAGGCTAATGCACGACAACGCACTGCTAGGCAATGCACGGCAAGGCAAGGAAAGGCTAACGCAAGGCAAGGCACGGTCAGGCGAGCCAAGGCTAAGGCACGACAACGCAAGGCTAGGCAATGCACGGAAGGCAAGCAAAGAGTAACGGAAGGCAAGGGAAAGCAAGGCAAGGCAAGGGTAACGGAAGGAAACGCACGGCAAGGGGAAACAAGGCTAAGGCAGGACAACGCACGGCTAGGCAATGAACGGCAAGGCAAGGAAAGGGTAACGCAAGGCAAGGCACGGAGAGGCAAGGCAAGGCTAATGCACGACAACGCAGGGCTAGGCAATGCACGGCAAGGCAAGGAAAGGGTAACGCAAGGGAAGGCACGGTCAGACGAGGCAAGGCTAAGGCACGACAACGCAAGGCTAGGCAATGCACGGAAGGCAAGCAAAAAGTAACGGAAGGAAAGGAAGGCAAGGGAAAGCAAGGCAAGGCAAGGGTAACGGAAGGAAACGCACGGCAAGGGGCAACAAGGCTAAGGCACGACAACGCACGGCTAGGCAATGCACGGCCAGGAAAGGAAAGGGTAACGCAATGGAAGGCACGGTCAGACGAGGCAAGGCTAAGGCACGACAACGCAAGGCTAGGCAATGCATGGAAGGCAAGCAAAGAGTAACGGAAGGCAAGGAAGGCAAGGGAAAGCAAGGCAAGGCAAGGGTAACGGAAGGAAACGCAAGGCAAGGGGAAACAAGGCTACGGCACGGCAACGCACGGCTAGCCAATGCACGGCCAGCCAAGGAAAGGGTAACGCAAGGCAAGGCACGGTCAGGCAAGGCAAGGCTAATGCACGACAACGCAAGGCTAGGTAGTGCACGGTAAGGCAAGGAAAGAGAAACGGAAGGAAAGGAAGGCAAGGGAAATCCAGGCAAGGCAAGTGTAACAAAAGGCACGGCACGGCAAGGGGAAACAAGGCTAAGGCACGACAACGCACGGCTAGGCAATGCACGGCAAGGCAAGGAAAGAGTAACGCAAGGCAAGGCACGGTGAGGCAAGGCAAGGGTAATGCACGACAACGCACGGCTAGGCAATGCACGGCAAGGCAAGGAAAGGCTAACGCAAGGCAAGGCACGGTCAGGCGAGGCAAGGCTAAGGCACGACAACCCAAGGCTAGGCAGTGCACGGTAAGGCAAGGAACGAGTAACGGAAGGAAAGGAAGGCAAGGCAAATCAAGGCAAGGCAAGTGTAACAAAAGGCACGGCACGGCAAGGGGAAACAAGGCTAAGGCACGACAACGCACGGCTAGGCAATGCACGGCAAGGCAAGGAAAGGGTAACGCAAGGCAAGGCTCGGTGAGGCAAGGCAAGGCTAATGCACGACAACGCAGGGCTAGGCAATGCACGGCAAGGCAAGGAAAGGGTAACGCAAGGCAAGGCACGGTCAGGCGAGGCAAGGCTAAGGAACGACAACGCAAGGCTAGACAATGCACGGAAGGCAAGCAAAGAGTAACGGAAGGCAAGGAATGCAAGGCAAAGCAAGGCAACGCAACCAAGGCTATGGCAAGGTGAAAAAAGGCTAAAGGACGACAACGCAAGGCTACGCAATGCACGGAAGGCAAGCAAAGAGTTATGGAAGGCAAGGAAGACAAGGGAAAGCAAGGCAAGGCAAGGGTAACGGAAGGAAAGGCACGGCAAGGGCAATCAAGGCTAAGGCACGACAACGCACGGCTAGGCAATGAACGGCAAGGCAAGGAAAGGGTAACGCAAGGCAAGGCACGGTGAGGCAAGGCAAGGCTAATGCACGACAACGCAGGGCTAGGCAATGCACGGAAAGGCAAGGAAAGGGTAACGGAAGGCAAGGAAGGCAAGGGAAAGCAAGGCAAGGCAAGGGTTACAGAAGGAACGGCTCGGCAAGGGGAAACAAGGCTAAGGGACGGCAACGCACGGCTAGGCAATGCACGGCCAGCCAAGGAAAGGGTAACGCAGGGTAAGGCACGGTCAGGCAAGGCAAGGCTAATGCACGGCAACGCACGGCTAGGCAATGCACGGCAAGGCAAGGAAAGGCTAACGCAAGGCAAGGCACGGTCAGGCGAGGCAAGGCTAAGGCACGACAACGCAAGGGTAGGCAATGCACGGAAGGCAAGCAAAGAGTAACGGAAGGCAAGGAAGGCAAGGGAAAGCAAGGAAAGGCAAGGGTAACGGAAGGAACGGCACGGCAAGGGGAAACAAGGCTAAGGCACGACAACGCAGGACTAGGCAATGCACGGCAAGGCAAGGAAAGGGTAACGCAAGGCAAGGCACTGTCAGGCGAGGGAAGGCTAATGCACGACAACGCAAGGCTAGGCAGTGCACGGCTAGGCAGGGAAAGAGTAACGGAAGGAAAGGAAGGCAAGGCAAAGCAAGGCAAGGCAAGTGTAACAAAAGGCACGGCACGGCAAGGGGAAACAAGGCGAAGGGACGGCAACGCACGGCTAGGCAATGCACGGCCAGGCAAGGAAAGGGTAACGCAAGGCAAGGCACGGTGAGGCAAGGGAAGGCTAATGCACGACAATACAAGGCTAGGCAATGCACGGAAGGCAAGCAAAGAGTAACGGAAGGCAAGGAATGCAAGGCAAATCAAGGCAACGCAAGCAAGGCTATGGCAAGGTGAAAAAAGGCTAAGGCACGACAACGCAAGGCTAGGCAATGCACGGAAGGCAAGCAAAGAGTAACGGAATGCAAGGAAGGCAAGGGAAAGCAAGGCAAGGCAAGGGTAACGGAAGGAAAGGCACGGCAAGGGGAAACAGGTCTAAGGCACGACAACGCACGGCTAGGCAATGAACGGCAAGGCAAGGAAAGGGTAACGCAAGGAAAGGCACGGTGATGCAAGGCAAGGCTAATGCACGACAACGCAGGGCTAGGCAATGCACGGAAAGCCAAGGAAAGGGTAACGCAAGGGAAGGCACGGTCAGACGAGGCAAGACTAAGGCACGACAACGCAAGGCTAGGCAATGCACGGAAGGCAAGCAAAGAGGAACGGAAGGCAAGGAAGGCAAGGGAAAGCAAGGCAAGGCAAGGGTAACGGAAGGAAACGCACGTCAAGCGGAAACAAGGCTAATGCACGACAACGCAAGGCTAGGCAATGCACGGCAAGGCAAGGAAAGGGTAACGCAAGGGAAGGCACGGTCAGACGAGGCAAGGCTAAGGCACGACAACGCAAGGCTAGGCAATGCACGGAAGGCAAGCAAAGAGTAACGGAAGGCAAGGAAGGCAAGGGAAAGCAAGGCAAGGCAAGGGTAACAGAAGGAACGGCTCGGCAATGGGAAACAAGGCTAAGGGACGGCAACGCACGGCTAGGCAATGCACGGCCAGCCAAGGAAAGGGTAACGCAAGGCAAGGCACGGTCAGGCAAGGCAAGGCTAATGCACGACAACGCACGGCTAGGCAATGCACGGCAAGGCAAGGAAAGGCTAACGCAAGGCAAGGCACGGTCAGGCGAGGCAAGGCTAAGGCACGACAACGCAAGGCTAGGCCATGCACGGAAGGCAAGCAAAGAGTAACGGAAGGCTAGGAAGGCAAGGGAAAGCAAGGCAAGGCAAGGGTAACAGAAGGAACGGCTCGGCAAGGGGAAACAAGGCTAAAGGACGGCAACGCACGGCTAGACAATGCACGGCCAGCCAAGGAAAGGGTAACGCAAGGCAAGGCACTGTCAGGCAAGGCAAGTCTAATGCACGACAACGCAAGGCTAGGCAGTGCACGGTAAGGCAAGGAAAGAGAAACGGAAGGAAAGGAAGGTAAGGCAAATCCAGGCAAGGCAAGTGTAACAAAAGGCACGGCACGGCAAGGGGAAACAAGGCTAAGGCACGACAACGCACGGCTAGGCAATGCACGGCAAGGCAAGGCAAGGGTAACGGAAGGCAAGGCACGGTGAGGCAAGGCAAGGCTAATGCACGACAACGCACGGCTAGGCAATGCACGGGAAGGCAATGAAAGGCTAACGCAAGGCAAGGCACGGTCAGACGAGGCAAGGCTAAGGCACGACAACGCAAGGCTAGGCAATGCACGAAAGGCAAGCAAAGAGTAACGGAAGGCAAGGAAGGCAAGGGAAAGCAAGGAAAGGCAAGGGTAACAGAAGGAACGGCTCGGCAAGGGGAAACAAGGATAAGGGACGCAACGCACGGCTAGGCAATGCACGGCCAGCCAAGGAAAGGGTAACGCAAGGCAAGGCACGGTCAGGCAAGGCAAGGCTAATGCACGACAACTCAAGGCTAGGCAGTGCACGGTATGGCAAGGAAAGAGTAACGGAAGGAAAGGAAGGCAAGGCAAATCCAGGCAAGGCAAGTGTAACAAAAGGCACGGCACGGCAAGGGGAAACAAGGCTAAGGCAAGACAACGCACGGCTAGGCAATGCATGGCAAGGCAAGGAAAGGGTAACGCAAGGCAAGGCACGGTGAGGCAAGGCAAGGCTAATGCAGGACAACTCACGGCTAGGCAATGCACGGCAAGGCAAGGAAAGGCTAACGCAAGGAAAGGCACGGTCAGGCGAGCCAAGGCTAAGGCACGACAACGCAAGGCTAGGCAATGCACGGAAGGCAAGCAAAGAGTAACGGAAGGCAAGGGAAAGCAAGGCAAGGCAAGGGTAACGGAAGGAAACGCACGGCAAGGGGAAACAAGGCTAAGGCACGACAACGCACGGCTAGGCAATGAACGGCAAGGCAAGGAAAGGGTAACGCAAGGCAAGGCACGGAGAGGCAAGGCAAGGCTAATGCACGACAACGCATGGCTAGGCAATGCACGGCAAGGCAAGGAAAGGGTAACGCAAGTTAAGGCACGGTCAGACGAGGCAAGGCTAAGGCACGACAACGCAAGGCTAGGCAATGCACGGAAGGCAAGCAAAGAGTAACGGAAGGCAAGGAAGGCAAGGGAAAGCAAGGCAAGGCAAGGGTAACGGAAGGAAACGCACGGCAAGGGGCAACAAGGCTAAGGCACGACAACGCACGGCTAGGCAATGCACGGCAAGGCAAGGAAAGGGTAACGCAATGCAAGGCACGGTGAGGCAAGGCAAGGCTAATGCACGACAACGCACGGCTAGGCAATGCACGGCAATGCAAGGAAAGGGTAACGCAAGGGAAGGCACGGTCAGACGAGGCAAGGCTAAGGCACGACAACGCAAGGCTAGGCAATGCACGGAAGGCAAGCAAAGAGTAACGGAAGGCAAGGAAGGCAAGGGAAAGCAAGGGAAGGCAAGGGTAACAGAAGGAACGGCTCGGCAAGGGCAAACAAGGCTAAGGGACGGCAACGCACGGCTAGGCAATGCACGGCAAGGCAAGGAAAGGGTAACGCAAGGCAAGGCACGGTGAGGCTACGCAAGGCTAATGCACGACAACGCATGGCTAGGCAATGCACGGCAAGGCAAGGAAAGGGTAACGCAAGGCAAGGCACTGTCAGGCGAGGCAAGGCTAAGGCACGACAATGCACGGCTAGGCAATGCACGGCAAGGCAAGGAAAGGGTAACGCAAGGGAAGGCACGATCAGACGAGGCAAGGCTAAGGCACGACAACGCAAGGCTAGGCAATGCACGGAAGGCAATCAAAGAGTAACGGAAGGCAAGGAAGGCAAGTGAAAGCAAGGCAAGGCAAGGGTAACAGAAGGAACGGCTCGGCAAGGGGAAACAAGGCTAAGGGACGGCAACGCACGGCTAGGCAATGCACGGCCAGCCAAGGAAAGGGTATCGCAAGGCAAGGCACGGTCAGGCAAGGCAAGGCTAATGCACGACAAGTCAAGGCTAGGCAGTGCACGGTAAGGCAAGGAAAGAGTAACGGAAGGAAAGGAAGGCAAGGCAAATCCAGGCAAGGCAAGTGTAACAAAAGGCACGGCACAGCAAGTGGAAACAAGGCGAAGGGACGGCATCGCACGGCTAGGCAATGCACGGCAAGGCAAGGAAAGGGTAACGCAAGGCAAGGCACAGTGAGGCAAGGCAAGGCTAATGCACGACAATACAAGGCTAGGCAATGCACGGAAGGCAAGCAAAGAGTAACGGAAGGCAAGGAAGGCAAGGCAAAGCAAGGCAACGCAAGCAAGGCTATGGCAAGTTGAAAAAAGGCTAAGGCACGACAACGCAAGGCTATGCAATGCACGGAAGGCAAGCAAAGAGTAACGGAAGGCAAGGAAGGCAAGGCAAAGCAAGGCAACGCAAGCAAGGCTATAGCTAGGTGAAACAAGGCTAAGGCACGACAACGCACGGCTAGGCAATGCACGGCAAGGAAAGGAAAGGCTAACGCAAGGCAAGGCACGGTCAGGCGAGGCAAGGCTAAGGCACGACAACCCAAGGCTAGGCAATGCACGGAAGGCAAGCAAAGAGTAACGGAAGGCAAGGAAGGCAAGGGAAAGCAAGGCAAGGCAAGGGTAACGGAAGGAACGGCACGGCAAGGGGAAACAAGGCTAAGGCACGACAACGCACGGCTAGGCAATGCACGGCAACGCAAGGAAAGGGTAACGCAAGGCAAGGAACTGTCAGGCGAGGCAAGGCTAAGGCACGACAACGCAAGACTAGGCAATGCACGGAAGGTAAGCAAAGAGAAACGTAAGGCAAGGAAAGCAAGGGAAAGCAAGGCAAGGTAAGGGTAAGGGAAGGAACGGCACGGCCAGGGGAAACAAAGCTAAGGGACGGCAACGCACGGCTAGGCAATGCACGGCCAGGCAAGGAAAGGGTAACGCAAGGCAAGGCACGGTCAGGCAAGGCAAGGCTAATGCACGACAACGCAAGGCTAGGCAGTGCACGGTAAGGCAAGGAACGAGTAACGGAAGGAAAGGAAGGCAAGGCAAATCAAGGCAAGGCAAGTGTAACAAAAGGCACGGCACGGCAAGGGGAAACAAGGCTAAGGCACGACAACGCACGGCTAGGCAATGCACGGCAAGGCAAGGAAAGGGTAACGCAAGGCAAGGCACGGTGAGGCAAGGCAAGGCTAATGCACGGCAATACAAGGCTAGGCAATGCACGGAAGGCAAGCAAAGAGTAACGGAAGGCAAGGAATGCAAGGCAAAGCAAGGCAACGCAAGCAAGGCTATGGCAAGGTGAAAAAAGGCTAAGGCACGACAACGCAAGGCTAGGCAATGCACGGAAGGCAAGCAAAGAGTTATGGAAGGCAAGGAAGGCAAGGGAATTCAAGGCAAGGCAAGGGTAACGGAAGGAAAGGCACGGCAAGGGCAAACAAGGCTAAGCACGACAACGCACGGCTAGGCAATGAACGGCAAGGCAAGGAAAGGGTAACGCAAGGCACGGCACGGTGAGGCAAGGCAAGGCTAATGCACGACAACGCAGGGCTAGGCAATGCACGGAAAGGCAAGGAAAGGGTAACGCAAGGCAAGGCACGGTCAGGCGAGGCAAGGCTTAGGCACGACAACGCAAGGCTAGGCAATGCACGGAAGGCAAGCAAAGAGGAACGGAAGGCAAGGAAGGCAAGGGAAAGCAAGGCAAGGCAAGGGTTACAGAAGGAACGGCTCGGCAAGGGGAAACAAGGCTAAGGGACGGCAACGCACGGCTAGGCAATGCACGGCCAGCCAAGGAAAGGGTAACGCAGGGTAAGGCACGGTCAGGCAAGGCAAGGCTAATGCACGACAACGCACGGCTAGGCAATGCACGGCAAGGCAAGGAAAGGCTAACGCAAGGCAAGGCACGGTCAGGCGAGCCAAGGCTAAGGCACGACAACGCAAGGGTAGGCAATGCACGGAAGGCAAGCAAAGAGTAACGGAAGGCAAGGAAGGCAAGGGAAAGCAAGGCAAGGCAAGGGTAACGGAAGGAACGGCACGGCAAGGGGAAACAAGGCTAAGGCACGACAACGCAGGACTAGGCAATGCACGGCAAGGCAAGGAAAGGGTAACGCAAGGCAAGGCACTGTCAGGCGAGGGAAGGCTAATGCACGACAACGCAAGGCTAGGCAGTGCACGGCTAGGCAGGGAAAGAGTAACGGAAGGAAAGGAAGGCAAGGCAAAGCAAGGCAAGGCAAGTGTAACAAAAGGCACGGCACGGCAAGGGGAAACAAGGCGAAGGGACGGCAACGCACGGCTAGGCAATGCACGGCCAGGCAAGGAAAGGGTAACGCAAGGCAAGGCACGGTGAGGCAAGGCAAGGCTAATGCACGACAATACAAGGCTAGGCAATGCACGGAAGGCAAGCAAAGAGTAACGGAAGGCAAGGAATGCAAGGCAAAGCAAGGCAACGCAAGCAAGGCTATGGCAAGGTGAAAAAAGGCTAAGGCACGACAACGCAAGGCTAGGCAATGCACGGAAGGCAAGCAAAGAGTAACGGAATGCAAGGAAGGCAAGGGAAAGCAAGGCAAGGCAAGGGTAACGGAAGGAAAGGCACGGCAAGGGGAAACAAGGTCTAAGGCACGACAACGCACGGCTAGGCAATGAACGGCAAGGCAAGGAAAGGGTAACGCAAGGAAAGGCACGGTGAGGCAAGGCAAGGCTAATGCACGACAACGCAGGGCTAGGCAATGCACGGAAAGGCAAGGAAAGGGTAACGCAAGGGAAGGCACGGTCAGACGAGGCAAGACTAAGGCACGACAACGCAAGGCTAGGCAATGCACGGAAGGCAAGCAAAGAGGAACGGAAGGCAAGGAAGGCAAGGGAAAGCAAGGCAAGGCAAGGGTAACGGAAGGAAACGCACGTCAAGCGGAAACAAGGCTAAGGCACGACAACGCAAGGCTAGGCAATGCACGGCAAGGCAAGGAAAGGGTAACGCAAGGGAAGGCACGGTCAGACGAGGCAAGGCTAAGGCACGACAACGCAAGGCTAGGCAATGCACGGAAGGCAAGCAAAGAGTAACGGAACACAAGGAAGGCAAGGGAAAGCAAGGCAAGGCAAGGGTAACAGAAGGAACGGCTCGGCAAGGGGAAACAAGGCTAAGGGACGGCAACGCACGGCTAGGCAATGCACGGCCAGCCAAGGAAAGGGTAACGCAAGGCAAGGCACGGTAAGGCAAGGCAACGCTAATGCACGACAACGCACGGCTAGGCAATGCACGGCAAGGCAAGGAAAGGCTAACGCAAGGCAAGGCACGGTCAGGCGAGGCAAGGCTAAGGCACGACAACGCAAGGCTAGGCCATGCACGGAAGGCAAGCAAAGAGTAACGGAAGGCAAGGAAGGCAAGGGAAAGCAAGGCAAGGCAAGGGTAACCGAAGGAACGGCTCGGCAAGGGGAAACAAGGCTAAGGGACGGCAACGCACGGCTAGGCAATGCACGGCCAGCCAAGGAAAGGGTAACGCAAGGCATGGCACGGTCAGGCAAGGCAAGGCTAATGCACGACAACGCAAGGCTAGGCAGTGCACGGTAAGGCAAGGAAAGAGAAACGGAAGGAAAGGAAGGTAAGGCAAATCCAGGCAAGGCAAGTGTAACAAAAGGCACGGCACGGCAAGGGGAAACAAGGCTAAGGCACGACAACGCACGGCTAGGCAATGCACGGCAAGGCAAGGCAAGGGTAACGCAAGGCAAGGCACGCTGAGGCAAGGCAAGGCTAATGCACGATAACGCACGGCTAGGCAATGCACGGGAAGGCAATGAAAGGCTAACGCAAGGCAAGGCACGGTCAGACGAGGCAAGGCTAAGGCACGACAACGCAAGGCTAGGCAATGCACGGAAGGCAAGCAAAGAGTAACGGAAGGCAAGGAAGGCAAGGGAAAGCAAGGAAAGGCAAGGGTAACAGAAGGAACGGCTCGGCAAGGGGAAACAAGGCTAAGGGACGCAACGCACGGCTAGGCAATGCACGGCCAGCCAAGGAAAGGGTAACGCAAGGCAAGGCACGGTCAGGCAAGGCAAGGCTAATGCACGACAGCGCAAGGCTAGGCAGTGCACGGTAAGGCAAGGTAAGAGAAACGGAAGGAAAGGAAGGCAAGGCAAATCCAGGCAAGGCAAGTGTAACAAAAGGCACGGCACGGCAAGGGGAAACAAGGCTAAGGCAAGACAACGCACGGCTAGGCAATGCATGGCAAGGCAAGGAAAGGGTAACGCAAGGCAAGGCACGGTGAGGCAAGGCAAGGCTAATGCACGACAACGCACGGCTAGGCAATGCACGGCAAGGCAAGGAAAGGCTAACGCAAGGAAAGGCACGGTCAGGCGAGGCAAGGCTAAGGCACGACAACGCAAGGCTAGGCAATGCACGGAAGGCAAGCAAAGAGTAACGGAAGGCAAGGGAAAGCAAGGCAAGGCAAGGGTAACGGAAGGAAACGCACGGCAAGGGGAAACAAGGCTAAGGCACGACAACGCAGGACTAGGCAATGCACGGCAAGGCAAGGAAAGGGTAACGCAAGGCAAGGCACTGTCAGGCGAGGGAAGGCTAATGCACGACAACGCAAGGCTAGGCAGTGCACGGCTAGGCAGGGAAAGAGTAACGGAAGGAAAGGAAGGCAAGGCAAAGCAAGGCAAGGCAAGTGTAACAAAAGGCACGGCACGGCAAGGGGAAACAAGGCGAAGGGACGGCAACGCACGGCTAGGCAATGCACGGCAAGGCAAGGAAAGGGTAACGCAAGGCAAGGCACGGTGAGGCAAGGCAAGGCTAATGCACGACAACGCAAGGCTAGGCAATGCACGGAAGGCAAGCAAAGAGTAACGGAAGGCAAGGAATGCAAGGCAAAGCAAGGCAACGCAAGCAAGGCTATGGCAAGGTGAAAAAAGGCTAAGGCACGACAACGCAAGGCTAGGCAATGCACGGAAGGCAAGCAAAGAGTAACGGAATGCAAGGAAGGCAAGGGAAAGCAAGGCAAGGCAAGGGTAACGGAAGGAAAGGCACGGCAAGGGGAAACAGGTCTAAGGCACGACAACGCACGGCTAGGCAATGAACGGCAAGGCAAGGAAAGGGTAACGCAAGGAAAGGCACGGTGAGGCAAGGCAAGGCTAATGCACGACAACGCAGGGCTAGGCAATGCACGGAAAGCCAAGGAAAGGGTAACGCAAGGGAAGGCACGGTCAGACGAGGCAAGGCTAAGGCACGACAACGCAAGGCTAGGCAATGCACGGAAGGCAAGCAAAGAGGAACGGAAGGCAAGGAAGGCAAGGGAAAGCAAGGCAAGGCAAGGGTAACGGAAGGAAACGCACGTCAAGCGGAAACAAGGCTAATGCACGACAACGCAAGGCTAGGCAATGCACGGCAAGGCAAGGAAAGGGTAACGCAAGGGAAGGCACGGTCAGACGAGGCAAGGCTAAGGCACGACAACGCAAGGCTAGGCAATGCACGGAAGGCAAGCAAAGAGTAACGGAACACAAGGAAGGCAAGGGAAAGCAAGGCAAGGCAAGGGTAACAGAAGGAACGGCTCGGCAAGGGGAAACAAGGCTAAGGGACGCAACGCACGGCTAGGCAATGCACGGCCAGCCAAGTAAAGGGTAACGCAAGGCAAGGCACGGTCAGGCAAGGCAAGGCTAATGCACGACAACGCACGGCTAGGCAATGCACGGCAAGGCAAGGAAAGGCTAACGCAAGGCAAGGCACGGTCAGGCGAGGCAAGGCTAAGGCACGACAACGCAAGGCTAGGCCATGCACGGAAGGCAAGCAAAGAGTAACGGAAGGCAAGGAAGGCAAGGGAAAGCAAGGCAATGCAAGGGTAACAGAAGGAACGGCTCGGCAAGGGGAAACAAGGCTAAGGGACGGCAACGCACGGCTAGACAATGCACGGCCAGCCAAGGAAAGGGTAACGCAAGGCAAGGCACGGTCAGGCAAGGCAAGGCTAATGCACGACAACGCAAGGCTAGGCAGTGCACGGTAAGGCAAGGAAAGAGAAACGGAAGGAAAGGAAGGTAAGGCAAATCCAGGCAAGGCAAGTGTAACAAAAGGCACGGCACGGCAAGGGGAAACAAGGCTAAGGCACGACAACGCACGGCTAGGCAATGCACGGCAAGGCAAGGAAAGGGTAACGCAAGGCAAGGCACGGTGAGGCAAGGCAAGGCTAATGCACGATAACGCACGGCTAGGCAATGCACGGGAAGGCAAGGAAAGGCTAACGCAAGGCAAGGCACGGTCAGACGAGGCAAGGCTAAGGCACGACAACGCAAGGCTAGGCAATGCACGAAAGGCAAGCAAAGAGTAACGGAAGGCAAGGAAGGCAAGGGAAAGCAAGGAAAGGCAAGGGTAACAGAAGGAACGGCTCGGCAAGGGGAAACAAGGATAAGGGACGCAACGCACGGCTAGGCAATGCACGGCCAGCCAAGGAAAGGGTAACGCAAGGCAAGGCACTGTCAGGCAAGGCAAGTCTAATGCACGACAACGCAAGGCTAGGCAGTGCACGGTAAGGCAAGGAAAGAGAAACGGAAGGAAAGGAAGGCAAGGCAAATCCAGGCAAGGCAAGTGTAACAAAAGGCACGGCACGGCAAGGGGAAACAATGCTAAGGCAAGACAACGCACGGCTAGGCAATGCATGGCAAGGCAAGGAAAGGGTAACGCAAGGCAAGGCACGGTGAGGCAAGGCAAGGCTAATGCACGACAACGCACGGCTAGGCAATGCACGGCAAGGCAAGGAAAGGCTAACGCAAGGCAAGGCACGGTCAGGCGAGGCAAGGCTAAGGCACGACAACGCAAGGCTAGGCAATGCACGGAAGGCAAGCAAAGAGTAACGGAAGGCAAGGGAAAGCAAGGCAAGGCAAGGGTAACGGAAGGAAACGCACGGCAAGGGGCAACAAGGCTAAGGCACGACAACGCACGGCTAGGCAATGCACGGCAAGGCAAGGAAAGGGTAACGCAATGCAAGGCACGGTGAGGCAAGGCAAGGCTAATGCACGACAACGCACGGCTAGGCAATGCACGGCAAGGCAAGGAAAGGGTAACGCAAGGGAAGGCACGGTCAGACGAGGCAAGGCTAAGGCACGACAACGCAAGGCTAGGCAATGCACGGAAGGCAAGCAAAGAGTAACGGAAGGCAAGGAAGGCAAGGGAAAGCAAGGGAAGGCAAGGGTAACAGAAGGAACGGCTCGGCAAGGGCAAACAAGGCTAAGGGACGGCAACGCACGGCTAGGCAATGCACGGCAAGGCAAGGAAAGGGTAACGCAAGGCAAGGCACGGTGAGGCTACGCAAGGCTAATGCACGACAACGCATGGCTAGGCAATGCACGGCAAGGCAAGGAAAGGGTAACGCAATGCAAGGCACTGTCAGGCGATTCAAGGCTAAGGCACGACAACGCACGGCTAGGCAATGCACGGCAAGGCAAGGAAAGGGTAACGCAAGGGAAGGCACGATCAGACGAGGCAAGGCTAAGGCACGACAACGCAAGGCTAGGCAATGCACGGCAGGCAATCAAAGAGTAACGGAAGGCAAGGAAGGCAACTGAAAGCAAGGCAAGGCAAGGGTAACAGAAGGAACGGCTCGGCAAGGGGAAACAAGGCTAAGGGACGGCAACGCACGGCTAGGCAATGCACGGCCAGCCAAGGAAAGGGTATCGCAAGGCAAGGCACGGTCAGGCAAGGCAAGGCTAATGCACGAGAAGTCAAGGCTAGGCAGTGCACGGTAAGGCAAGGAAAGAGTAACGGAAGGAAAGGAAGGCAAGGCAAATCCAGGCAAGGCAAGTGTAACAAAAGGCACGGCACGGCAAGTGGAAACAAGGCGAAGGGACGGCATCGCACGGCTAGGCAATGCACGGCAAGGCAAGGAAAGGGTAACGCAAGGCAAGGCACAGTGAGGCAAGGCAAGGCTAATGCACGACAATACAAGGCTAGGCAATGCACGGAAGGCAAGCAAAGAGTAACGGAAGGCAAGGAAGGCAAGGCAAAGCAAGGCAACGCAAGCAAGGCTATGGCAAGTTGAAAAAAGGCTAAGGCACGACAACGCAAGGCTATGCAATGCACGGAAGGCAAGCAAAGAGTAACGGAAGGCAAGGAAGGCAAGCCAAGCAAGGCAACGCAAGCAAGGCTATAGCTAGGTGAAACAAGGCTAAGGCACGACAACGCACGGCTAGGCAATGCACGGCAAGGAAAGGAAAGGGTAACGCATGGCAAGGCACGGTCAGGCGAGGCAAGGCTAAGGAACGACAACGCAAGGCTAGACAATGCACGGAAGGCAAGCAAAGAGTACCGGAAAGCAAGGAATGCAAGGCAAAGCAAGGCAACGCAAGCAAGGCTATGGCAAGGTGAAAAAAGGCTAAAGCACGACAACGCAAGGCTACGCAATGCACGGAAGGCAAGCAAAGAGTAACGGAAGGCAAGGGAAAGCAAGGCAAGGCAAGGGTAACGGAAGGAAAGGCACGGCAAGGGGAAACAAGGCTAAGGCACGACAACGCACGGCTAGGCAATGAACGGCCAGGCAAGGAAAGGGTAACGCAAGGGAAGGCACGGTCAGACGAGGCAAGGCTAAGGCACGACAACGCAAGGCTAGGCAATGCACGGAAGGCAAGCAAAGAGTAACGGAAGGCAAGGAAGGAAAGGGAAAGCAAGGCAAGGCAAGGGTAACAGAAGGAACGGCTCGGCAAGGGCAAACAAGGCTAAGGGACGGCAACGCACGGCTAGGCAATGCACGGCAAGGCAAGGAAAGGGTAACGCAAGGCAAGGCACGGTGAGGCTAGGCAAGGCTAATGCACAACAACGCATGGCTAGGCAATGCACGGCAAGGCAAGGAAAGGGTAACGCAAGGCAAGGCACTGTCAGGCGAGGCAAGGCTAAGGCACGACAACGCACGGCTAGGCAATGCACGGCAAGGCAAGGAAAGGCTAACGCAAGGGAAGGCACGATCAGACGAGGCAAGGCTAAGGCACGACAACGCAAGGCTAGGCAATGCACGGAAGGCAATCAAAGAGTAACGGAAGGCAAGGAAGGCAAGTGAAAGCAAGGCAAGGCAAGGGTTACAGAAGGAACGGCTCGGCAAGGGGAAACAAGGCTAAGGGACGGCAACGCACGGCTAGGCAATGCACGGCCAGCCAAGGAAAGGGTATCACAAGGCAAGGCACGGTCAGGCAAGGCAAGGCTAATGCACGACAAGTCAAGGCTAGGCAGTGCACGGTAAGGCAAGGAAAGAGTAACGGAAGGAAAGGAAGGGAAGGCAAATCCAGGAAAGGCAAGTGTAACAAAAGGTACGGCACGGCAAGTGGAAACAAGGCGAAGGGACGGCAACGCACGGCTAGGCAATGCACGGCAAGGCAAGGAAAGGCTAACGCAAGGCAAGGCACGGTCAGGCGAGGCAAGGCTAAGGCACGACAACGCAAGGCTAGGCAATGCACGGAAGGCAATCAAAGAGTAACGGAAGGCAAGGAAGGCAAGGGAAAGCAATGCAAGGCAAGGGTAACGGAAGGAACGGCACGGCAAGGGGAAACAAGGCTAAGGGACGGCAACGCACGGCTAGGCAATGCACGGCCAGCCAAGGAAAGGGTAACGCAAGGCAAGGCAAGGTCAGGCAAGGCAAGGCTAATGCACGACAACGCACGGCTAGGCAATGCACGGCAAGGCAAGGAAAGTCTAACGCAAGGCAAGGCACGGTCAGGCGAGGCAAGGCTAAGGCACGACAACGCAAGGCTAGGCAGTGCACGGAAGGCAATCAAAGAGTAACGGAAGGCAAGGAAGGCAAGTTAAAGCAAGGCAAGGCAAGGGTAACGGAAGGAACGGCACGGCAAGGGGAAACAAGGCTAAGGCACGACAACGCAGGACTAGGCAATGCACGGCAAGGCAAGGAAAGGGTAACGCAAGGTAAGGCGCTATCAGGCGAGGGAAGGCTAATGCACGACAACGCAAGGCTAGGCAGTGCACGGAAAGGCAGGGAAAGAGTAACGGAAGGAAAGGAAGGCAAGGCAAAGCAAGGCAAGGCAAGTGTAACAAAAGGCACGGCACGGCAAGGGGAAACAAGGCGAAGGGACGGCAACGCACGGCTAGGCAATGCACGGCCAGGCAAGGAAAGGGTAACGCAAGGCAAGGCACGGTGAGGCAAGGCAAGGCTAATGCACGACAATACAAGGCTAGGCAATGCACGGAAGGCAAGCAAAGAGTAACGGAAGGCAAGGAATGCAAGGCAAAGCAAGGCAACGCAAGCAAGGCTATGGCAAGGTGAAAAAAGGCTAAGGCACGACAACGCAAGGCTAGGCAATGCACGGAAGGCAAGCAAAGAGTAACGGAAGGCAAGGAAGGCAAGGGAAAGCAAGGCAAGGCAAGGGTAACAGAAGGAACGGCTCGGCAAGGGGAAACAAGGCTAAGGGACGGCAACGCACGGCTAGGCAATGCACGGCCAGCCAAGGAAAGGGTAACGCAAGGCAAGGCACGGTCAGGCAAGGCAAGGCTAATGCACGACAACGCACGGCTAGGCAATGCACGGCAAGGAAAGGAAAGGGTAACGCAAGGCAAGGCACGGTCAGGCGAGGCAAGGCTAAGGCACGACAACGCAAGGCTAGGCAGTGCACGGTAAGGCAAGGAAAGAGTAACGGAAGGAAACGAAGGCAAGGCAAATCCAGGCAAGGCAAGTGTAATAAAAGGCACGGCACGGCAAGTGGAAACAAGGCGAAGGGACGGCAACGCACGGCTAGGCAATGCACGGCAAGGCAAGGAAAGAGTAACGCAAGGCAAGGCACGGTGAGGCAAGGCAAGGGTAATGCACGACAACGCACGGCTAGGCAATGCACGGCAAGGCAAGGAAAGGCTAACGCAAGGCAAGGCACGGTCAGGCGAGGCAAGGCTAAGGCACGACAACCCAAGGCTAGGCAATGCACGGAAGGCAAGCAAAGAGTAACGGAAGGCAAGGAAGGCAAGGGAAAGCAAGGCAAGGCAAGGGTAACGGAAGGAAACGCACCGCAAGTGGAAACAAGGCTAAGGCACGACAACGCACGGCTAGGCAATGCACGGCAAGGCAAGGAAAGGCTAATGCAAGGCACAGCACGGTCAGGCAAGGCAAGGCTAAGGCACGACAACGAAAGGCTAGGCAATGCACGGAAGGCAAGCAAAGAGTAACGGATGGGAAGGAAGGCAAGGGAAAGCAAGGCAAGGCAAGGGTAAAGGAAGGAACGGCACGGCAAGGGGAAACAAGGCTAAGGCACGACAACGCACGGCTAGGCAATGCACGGCAACGCAAGCAAAGGGTAACGCAAGGCAAGGAACTGTCAGGCGAGGCAAGGCTAAGGCACGACAACGCAAGACTAGGCAATGCACGGAAGGTAAGCAAAGAGAAACGTAGGGCAAGGAAAGCAAGGGAAAGCAAGGCAAGGTAAGGGTAAGGGAAGGAACGGCACGGCCAGGGGAAACAAAGCTAAGGGACGGCAACGCACGGCTAGGCAATGCACGGCCAGCCAAGGAAAGGGTAACGCAAGGCAAGGCACGGTCAGGCAAGGCAAGGCTAATGCACGACAACGCAAGGCTAGGCAGTGCACGGTAAGGCAAGGAACGAGTAACGGAAGGAAAGGAAGGCAAGGCAAATCCAGGCAAGGCAAGTGTAACAAAAGGCACGGCACGGCAAGGGGAAACAAGGCTAAGCCACGACAACGCACGGCTAGGCAATGCACGGCAAGGCAAGGAAAGGGTAACGCAAGGCAAGGCACGGTCAGGCGAGGCAAGGCTAAGGAACGACAACGCAAGGCTAGACAATGCACGGAAGGCAAGCAAAGAGTAACGGAAGGCAAGGAATGCAAGGCAAAGCAAGGCAACGCAAGCAAGGCTATGGCAAGGTGAAAAAAGGCTAAAGGACGACAACGCAAGGCTACGCAATGCACGGAAGGCAAGCAAAGAGTTACGGAAGGCAAGGAAGGCAAGGGAAAGCAAGGCAAGGCAAGGGAAACGGAAGGAAAGGCACGGCAAGGGCAAACAAGGCTAAGGCACGACAACGCACGGCTAGGCAATGAACGGCAAGGCAAGGAAAGGGTAACGCAAGGCAAGGCACGGTGAGGCAAGGCAAGGCTAATGCACGACAACGCAGGGCTAGGCAATGCACGGAAAGGCAAGGAAAGGGTAACGCAAGGGAAGGCACGGTCAGACGAGGCTAGGCTAAGGCACGACAACGCAAGGCTAGGCAATGCACGGAAGGCAAGCAAAGAGGAACGGAAGGCAAGGAAGGCAAGGGAAAGCAAGGCAAGGCAAGGGTTACAGAAGGAACGGCTCGGCAAGGGGAAACAAGGCTAAGGGACGGCAACGCACGGCTAGGCAATGCACGGCCAGCCAAGGAAAGGGTAACGCAAGGTAAGGCACGGTCAGGCAAGGCAAGGCTAATGCACGACAACGCACGGCTAGGCAATGCACGGCAAGGCAAGGAAAGGCTAACGCAAGGCAAGGCACGGTCAGGCGAGGCAAGGCTAAGGCACGACAACGCAAGGCTAGGCAATGCACGGAAGGCAAGCAAAGAGTAACGGAAGGCAAGGAAGGCAAGGGAAAGCAAGGCAAGGCAAGGGTAACGGAAGGAACGGCACGGCAAGGGGAAACAAGGCTAAGGCACGACAACGCAGGACTAGGCAATGCACGGCAAGGCAAGGAAACGGTAACGCAAGGCAAGGCACTGTCAGGCGAGGGAAGGCTAATGCACGACAACGCAAGGCTAGGCAGTGCACGGCTAGGCAAGGAAAGGGTAACGGAAGGAAAGGAAGGCAAGGCAAAGCAAGGCAAGGCAAGTGTAACAAAAGGCACGGCACGGCAAGGGGAAACAAGGCGAAGGGACGGCAACGCACGGCTAGGCAGTGCACGGCTAGGCAAGGAAAGAGTAACGGAACGCAAGGAATGCAAGGCAAAGCAAGGCAACGCAAGCAAGGCTATGGCAAGGTGAAAAAAGGCTAAGGCACGACAACGCAAGGCTAGGCAATGCACGGAAGGCAAGCAAAGAGTAACGGAAGGCAAGGAAGGCAAGGGAAAGCAAGGCAAGGCAAGGGTAACGGAAGGAAAGGCACGGCAAGGGGAAACAGGTCTAAGGCACGACAACGCACGGCTAGGCAATGAACGGCAAGGCAAGGAAAGGGTAACGCAAGGAAAGGCACCGTGAGGCAAGGCAAGGCTAATGCACGACAACGCAGGGCTAGGCAATGCACGGAAAGGCAAGGAAAGGGTAACGCAAGGGAAGGCACGGTCAGACGAGGCAAGACTAAGGCACGACAACGCAAGGCTAGGCAATGCACGGAAGGCAAGCAAAGAGGAACGGAAGGCAAGGAAGGCAAGGGAAAGCAAGGCAAGGCAAGGGTAACGGAAGGAAACGCACGTCAAGCGGAAACAAGGCTAATGCACGACAACGCAAGGCTAGGCAATGCACGGCAAGGCAAGGAAAGGCTAACGCAAGGCAAGGCACGGTCAGGCGAGGCAAGGCTAAGGCACGACAACGCAAGGCTAGGCCATGCACGGAAGGCAAGCAAAGAGTAACGGAAGGCAAGGAAGGCAAGGGAAAGCAAGGCAAGGCAAGGGTAACAGAAGGAACGGCTCGGCAAGGGAAACAAGGCTAAAGGACGGCAACGCACGGCTAGGCAATGCACGGCCAGCCAAGGAAAGGGTAACGCAAGGCAAGGCACGGTCAGGCAAGGCAAGGCTAATGCACGACAACGCAAGGCTAGGCAGTGCACGGTAAGGCAAGGAAAGAGAAACGGAAGGAAAGGAAGGTAAGGCAAATCCAGGCAAGGCAAGTGTAACAAAAGGCACGGCACGGCAAGGGGAAACAAGGCTAAGGCACGACAACGCACGGCTAGGCAATGCACGGCAAGGCAAGGCAAGGGTAACGCAAGGCGAGGCACGGTGAGGCAAGGCAAGGCTAATGCACGATAACGCACGGCTAGGCAATGCACGGCAAGGCAAGGAAAGGCTAACGCAAGGCAAGGCACGGTCAGACGAGGCAAGGCTAAGGCACGACAACGCAAGGCTAGGCAATGCACGAAAGGCAAGCAAAGAGTAACGGAAGGCAAGGAACGCAAGGGAAAGCAAGGCAAGGCAAGGGTAACAGAAGGAACAGCTCGGGAAGGGGAAACAAGGCTAAGGGACGCAACGCACGGCTAGGCAATGCACGGCCAGCCAAGGAAAGGGTAACGCAAGGCAAGGCACGGTCAGGCAAGGCAAGGCTAATGCACAACAACGCAAGGCTAGGCAGTGCACGGTAAGGCAAGGAAAGAGAAACGGAAGGAAAGGAAGGCAAGGCAAATCCAGGCAAGGCAAGTGTAACAAAAGGCACGGCACGGCAAGGGGAAACCAGGCTAAGGCAAGACAACACACGGCTAGGCAATGCATGGCAAGGCAAGGAAAGGGTAACGCAAGGCAAGGCACGGTGAGGCAAGGCAAGGCTAATGCACGACAACGCACGGCTAGGCAATGCACGGCAAGGCAAGGAAAGGCTAACGCAAGGCAAGGCACGGTCAGGCGAGCCAAGGCTAAGGCATGACAACGCAAGGCTAGGCAATGCACGGAAGGCAAGCAAAGAGTAACGGAAGGCAAGGGAAAGCAAGGCAAGGCAAGGGAAACGGAAGGAAACGCACGGCAAGGGGAAACAAGGCTAAGGCACGACAACGCACGGCTAGGCAATGAACGGCAAGGCAAGGAAAGGGTAACGCAAGGCAAGGCACGGAGAGGCAAGGCAAGGCTAATGCACGACAACGCAGGGCTAGGCAATGCACGGCAAGGCAAGGAAAGGGTAACGCAAGTTAAGGCACGGTCAGACGAGGCAAGGCTAAGGCACGACAACGCAAGGCTAGGCAATGCACGGAAGGCAAGCAAAGAGTAACGGAAGGCAAGGAAGGCAAGGGAAAGCAAGGCAAGGCAATGGTAACAGAAGGAACAGCTCGGGAAGGGGAAACAAGGCTAAGGGACGCAACGCACGGCTAGGCAATGCACGGCCAGCCAAGGAAAGGGTAACGCAAGGCAAGGCACGGTCAGGCAAGGCAAGGCTAATGCACGACAACGCAAGGCTAGGCAGTGCACGGTAAGGCAAGGAAAGAGAAACGGAAGGAAAGGAAGGCAAGGCAAATCCAGGCAAGGCAAGTGTAACAAAAGGCACGGCACGGCAAGGGGAAACCAGGCTAAGGCAAGACAACACACGGCTAGGCAATGCATGGCAAGGCAAGGAAAAGGTAACGCAAGCCAAGGCACGGTGAGGCAAGGCAAGGCTAATGCACGACAACGCACGGCTAGGCAATGCACGGCAAGGCAAGGAAAGGCTAACGCAAGGCAAGGCACGGTCAGGCGAGCCAAGGCTAAGGCACGACAACGCAAGGCTAGGCAATGCACGGAAGGCAAGCAAAGAGTAACGGAAGGCAAGGGAAAGCAAGGCAAGGCAAGGGTAACGGAAGGAAACGCACGGCAAGGGGAAACAAGGCTAAGGCACGACAACGCACGGCTAGGCAATGAACGGCAAGGCAAGGAAAGGGTAACGCAAGGCAAGGCACGGAGAGGCAAGGCAAGGCTAATGCACGACAACGCAGGGCTAGGCAATGCACGGCAAGGCAAGGAAAGGGTAACGCAAGTTAAGGCACGGTCAGACGAGGCAAGGCTAAGGCACGACAACGCAAGGCTAGGCAATGCACGGAAGGCAAGCAAAGAGTAACGGAAGGCAAGGAAGGCAAGGGAAAGCAAGGCAAGGCAAGGGTAACGGAAGGAAACGCACGGCAAGGGGCAACAAGGCTAAGGCACGACAACGCACGGCTAGGCAATGCACGGCAAGGCAAGGAAAGGGTAACGCAAAGCAAGGCACGGTGAGGCAAGGCAAGGCTAATGCACGACAACGCAGGGCTAGGCAATGCACGGAAAGGCAAGGAAAGGGTAACGCAAGGGAAGGCACGGTCAGACGAGGCAAGGCTAAGGCACGACAACGCAAGGCTAGGCAATGCACGGAAGGCAAGCAAAGAGGAACGGAAGGCAAGGAAGGCAAGGGAAAGCAAGGCAAGGCAAGGGTAACGGAAGGAAAGGCACGGCAAGGGGAAACAAGGCTAAGGCACGACAACGCACGGCTAGGCAATGAACGGCAAGGCAAGGAAAGGGTAACGCAAGGAAAGGCACGGTGAGGCAAGGCAAGGCTAATGCACGACAACGCAGGGCTAGGCAATGCACGGAAAGGCAAGGAAAGGGTAACGCAAGGGAAGGCACTGTCAGACGAGGCAAGGCTAAGGCACGACAACGCAAGGCTAGGCAATGCACGGAAGGCAAACAAAGAGGAACGGAAGGCAAGGAAGGCAAGGGAAAGCAAGGCAAGGAAAGGGTAACGGAAGGAAACGCACGTCAAGCGGAAACAAGGCTAATGCACGACAACGCAAGGCTAGGCAATGCACGGCAAGGCAAGGAAAGGGTAACGCAAGGGAAGGCACGGTCAGACGAGGCAAGGCTAAGGCACGACAACGCAAGGCTAGGCAATGCACGGAAGGCAAGCAAAGAGGAACGGAAGGCAAGGAAGGCAAGGGAAAGCAAGGCAAGGCAAGGGTAACAGAAGGAACGGCTCGGCAAGGGGAAACAAGGCTAAGGGACGGCAACGCACGGCTAGGCAATGCACGGCCAGCCAAGGAAAGGGTAACGCAAGGCAAGGCACGGTCAGGCAAGGCAAGGCCAATGCACGACAACGCACGGCTAGGCAATGCACGGCAAGGCAAGGAAAGGCTAACGCAAGGCAAGGCACGGTCAGGCGAGGCAAGGCTAAGGCACGACAACGCAAGGCTAGGCAATGCACGGAAGGCAATCAAAGAGTAACGGAAGGCAAGGAAGGCAAGGGAAAGCAAGGCAAGGCAAGGGTAACGGAAGGAACGGCACGGCAAGGGGAAACAAGGCTAAGGCACGACAACGCAGGACTAGGCAATGCACGGCAAGGCAAGGAAAGGGTAACGCAAGGCAAGACACTGTCAGGCGAGGGAAGGCTAATGCACGACAACGCAAGGCTAGGCAGTGCACGGCTAGGCAGGGAAAGAGTAACGGAAGGAAAGGAAGGCAAGGCAAAGCAAGGCAAGGCAAGTGTAACAAAAGGCACGGCACGGCAAGGGGAAACAAGGCGAAGGGACGGCAACGCACGGCTAGGCAATGCACGGCCAGGCAAGGAAAGGGTAACGCAAGGCAAGGCACGGTGAGGCAAGGCAAGGCTAATGCACGACAATACAAGGCTAGGCAATGCACGGAAGGCAAGCAAAGAGTAACGGAAGGCAAGGAATGCAAGGCAAAGCAAGGCAAGGCAAGGGTAACGGAAGGAAAGGCACGGTAAGGGGAAACAAGGCTAAGGCACGACAACGCAAGGCTAGGCAATGCACGGAAGGCAAGCAAAGAGTAACGGAAGGCAAGGAAGGCAAGGGAAAGCAAGGCAAGGCAAGGGTAACGGAAGGAACGGCACGGCAAGGGGAAACAAGGCTAAGGCACGACAACGCAGGACTAGGCAATGCACGGCAAGGCAAGGAAAGGGTAACGCAAGGCAAGGCACTGTCAGGCGAGGGAAGGCTAATGCACGACAACGCAAGGCTAGGCAGTGCACGGCTAGGCAAGGAAAGGGTAACGGAAGGAAAGGAAGGCAAGGCAAAGCAAGGCAAGGCAAGTGTAACAAAAGGCACGGCACGGCAAGGGGAAACAAGGCGAAGGGACGGCAACGCACGGCTAGGCAGTGCACGGCTAGGCAAGGAAAGAGTAACGGAACGCAAGGAATGCAAGGCAAAGCAAGGCAACGCAAGCAAGGCTATGGCAAGGTGAAAAAAGGCTAAGGCACGACAACGCAAGGCTAGGCAATGCACGGAAGGCAAGCAAAGAGTAACGGAAGGCAAGGAAGGCAAGGGAAAGCAAGGCAAGGCAAGGGTAACGGAAGGAAAGGCACGGCAAGGGGAAACAGGTCTAAGGCACGACAACGCACGGCTAGGCAATGAACGGCAAGGCAAGGAAAGGGTAACGCAAGGAAAGGCACCGTGAGGCAAGGCAAGGCTAATGCACGACAACGCAGGGCTAGGCAATGCACGGAAAGGCAAGGAAAGGGTAACGCAAGGGAAGGCACGGTCAGACGAGGCAAGACTAAGGCACGACAACGCAAGGCTAGGCAATGCACGGAAGGCAAGCAAAGAGGAACGGAAGGCAAGGAAGGCAAGGGAAAGCAAGGCAAGGCAAGGGTAACGGAAGGAAACGCACGTCAAGCGGAAACAAGGCTAATGCACGACAACGCAAGGCTAGGCAATGCACGGCAAGGCAAGGAAAGGCTAACGCAAGGCAAGGCACGGTCAGGCGAGGCAAGGCTAAGGCACGACAACGCAAGGCTAGGCCATGCACGGAAGGCAAGCAAAGAGTAACGGAAGGCAAGGAAGGCAAGGGAAAGCAAGGCAAGGCAAGGGTAACAGAAGGAACGGCTCGGCAAGGGAAACAAGGCTAAAGGACGGCAACGCACGGCTAGGCAATGCACGGCCAGCCAAGGAAAGGGTAACGCAAGGCAAGGCACGGTCAGGCAAGGCAAGGCTAATGCACGACAACGCAAGGCTAGGCAGTGCACGGTAAGGCAAGGAAAGAGAAACGGAAGGAAAGGAAGGTAAGGCAAATCCAGGCAAGGCAAGTGTAACAAAAGGCACGGCACGGCAAGGGGAAACAAGGCTAAGGCACGACAACGCACGGCTAGGCAATGCACGGCAAGGCAAGGCAAGGGTAACGCAAGGCGAGGCACGGTGAGGCAAGGCAAGGCTAATGCACGATAACGCACGGCTAGGCAATGCACGGCAAGGCAAGGAAAGGCTAACGCAAGGCAAGGCACGGTCAGACGAGGCAAGGCTAAGGCACGACAACGCAAGGCTAGGCAATGCACGAAAGGCAAGCAAAGAGTAACGGAAGGCAAGGAACGCAAGGGAAAGCAAGGCAAGGCAAGGGTAACAGAAGGAACAGCTCGGGAAGGGGAAACAAGGCTAAGGGACGCAACGCACGGCTAGGCAATGCACGGCCAGCCAAGGAAAGGGTAACGCAAGGCAAGGCACGGTCAGGCAAGGCAAGGCTAATGCACAACAACGCAAGGCTAGGCAGTGCACGGTAAGGCAAGGAAAGAGAAACGGAAGGAAAGGAAGGCAAGGCAAATCCAGGCAAGGCAAGTGTAACAAAAGGCACGGCACGGCAAGGGGAAACCAGGCTAAGGCAAGACAACACACGGCTAGGCAATGCATGGCAAGGCAAGGAAAGGGTAACGCAAGGCAAGGCACGGTGAGGCAAGGCAAGGCTAATGCACGACAACGCACGGCTAGGCAATGCACGGCAAGGCAAGGAAAGGCTAACGCAAGGCAAGGCACGGTCAGGCGAGCCAAGGCTAAGGCATGACAACGCAAGGCTAGGCAATGCACGGAAGGCAAGCAAAGAGTAACGGAAGGCAAGGGAAAGCAAGGCAAGGCAAGGGAATCGGAAGGAAACGCACGGCAAGGGGAAACAAGGCTAAGGCACGACAACGCACGGCTAGGCAATGAACGGCAAGGCAAGGAAAGGGTAACGCAAGGCAAGGCACGGAGAGGCAAGGCAAGGCTAATGCACGACAACGCAGGGCTAGGCAATGCACGGCAAGGCAAGGAAAGGGTAACGCAAGTTAAGGCACGGTCAGACGAGGCAAGGCTAAGGCACGACAACGCAAGGCTAGGCAATGCACGGAAGGCAAGCAAAGAGTAACGGAAGGCAAGGAAGGCAAGGGAAAGCAAGGCAAGGCAAGGGTAACGGAAGGAAACGCACGGCAAGGGGCAACAAGGCTAAGGCACGACAACGCACGGCTAGGCAATGCACGGCAAGGCAAGGAAAGGGTAACGCAAAGCAAGGCACGGTGAGGCAAGGCAAGGCTAATGCACGACAACGCAGGGCTAGGCAATGCACGGAAAGGCAAGGAAAGGGTAACGCAAGGGAAGGCACGGTCAGACGAGGCAAGGCTAAGGCACGACAACGCAAGGCTAGGCAATGCACGGAAGGCAAGCAAAGAGGAACGGAAGGCAAGGAAGGCAAGGGAAAGCAAGGCAAGGCAAGGGTAACGGAAGGAAAGGCACGGCAAGGGGAAACAAGGCTAAGGCACGACAACGCACGGATAGGCAATGAACGGCAAGGCAAGGAAAGGGTAACGCAAGGAAAGGCACGGTGAGGCAAGGCAAGGCTAATGCACGACAACGCAGGGCTAGGCAATGCACGGAAAGGCAAGGAAAGGGTAACGCAAGGGAAGGCACTGTCAGACGAGGCAAGGCTAAGGCACGACAACGCAAGGCTAGGCAATGCACGGAAGGCAAACAAAGAGGAACGGAAGGCAAGGAAGGCAAGGGAAAGCAAGGCAAGGAAAGGGTAACGGAAGGAAACGCACGTCAAGCGGAAACAAGGCTAATGCACGACAACGCAAGGCTAGGCAATGCACGGCAAGGCAAGGAAAGGGTAACGCAAGGGAAGGCACGGTCAGACGAGGCAAGGCTAAGGCACGACAACGCAAGGCTAGGCAATGCACGGAAGGCAAGCAAAGAGGAACGGAAGGCAAGGAAGGCAAGGGAAAGCAAGGCAAGGCAAGGGTAACAGAAGGAACGGCTCGGCAAGGGGAAACAAGGCTAAGGGACGGCAACGCACGGCTAGGCAATGCACGGCCAGCCAAGGAAAGGGTAACGCAAGGCAAGGCACGGTCAGGCAAGGCAAGGCCAATGCACGACAACGCACGGCTAGGCAATGCACGGCAAGGCAAGGAAAGGCTAACGCAAGGCAAGGCACGGTCAGGCGAGGCAAGGCTAAGGCACGACAACGCAAGGCTAGGCAATGCACGGAAGGCAATCAAAGAGTAACGGAAGGCAAGGAAGGCAAGGGAAAGCAAGGCAAGGCAAGGGTAACGGAAGGAACGGCACGGCAAGGGGAAACAAGGCTAAGGCACGACAACGCAGGACTAGGCAATGCACGGCAAGGCAAGGAAAGGGTAACGCAAGGCAAGACACTGTCAGGCGAGGGAAGGCTAATGCACGACAACGCAAGGCTAGGCAGTGCACGGCTAGGCAGGGAAAGAGTAACGGAAGGAAAGGAAGGCAAGGCAAAGCAAGGCAAGGCAAGTGTAACAAAAGGCACGGCACGGCAAGGGGAAACAAGGCGAAGGGACGGCAACGCACGGCTAGGCAATGCACGGCCAGGCAAGGAAAGGGTAACGCAAGGCAAGGCACGGTGAGGCAAGGCAAGGCTAATGCACGACAATACAAGGCTAGGCAATGCACGGAAGGCAAGCAAAGAGTAACGGAAGGCAAGGAATGCAAGGCAAAGCAAGGCAAGGCAAGGGTAACGGAAGGAAAGGCACGGCAAGGGGAAACAAGGCTAAGGCACGACAACGCAAGGCTAGGCAATGCACGGAAGGCAAGCAAAGAGTAACGGAAGGCAAGGAAGGCAAGGGAAAGCAAGGCAAGGCAAGGGTAACGGAAGGAAAGGCACGGTAAGGGGAAACAAGGCTAAGGCACGACAACGCACGGCTAGGCAATGCACGGCAAGGCAAGGAAAGGCTAACGCAAGGCAAGGCACGGTCAGGCGAGGCAAGGCTAAGGCACGACAACGCAAGGCTAGGCAATGCACGGAAGGCAAGCAAAGAGTAACGGATGGGAAGGAAGGCAAGGGAAAGCAAGGCAAGGCAAGGGTAACGGAAGGAACGGCACGGCAAGGGGAAAGAAGGCTAAGGCACGACAACGCACGGCTAGGCAATGCACGGCAACGCAAGGAAAGGGTAACGCAAGGCAAGGAACTGTCAGGCGAGGCAAGGCTAAGGCACGACAACGCAAGACTAGGCAATGCACGGAAGGTAAGCAAAGAGAAACGTAAGGCAAGGAAAGCAAGGGAAAGCAAGGCAAGGTAAGGGTAAGGGAAGGAACGGCACGGCCAGGGGAAACAAAGCTAAGGGATGGCAACGCACGGCTAGGCAATGCACGGCCCGCCAAGGAAAGGGTAACGCAAGGCAAGGCACGGTCAGGCAAGGCAAGGCTAATGCACGACAACGCAAGGCTAGGCAGTGCACGGTAAGGCAAGGAACGAGTAACGGAAGGAAAGGAAGGCAAGGCAAATCCAGGCAAGGCAAGTGTAACAAAAGGCACGGCACGGCAAGGGGAAACAAGGCTAAGGCACGACAACGCACGGCTAGGCAATGTACGGCAAGTCAAGGAAAGGGTAACGCAAGGCAAGGCTCGGTCAGACGAGGCAAGGCTAAGGCACGACAACGCAAGGCTAGGCAATGCACGGAAGGCAAGCAAAGAGTAACGGAAGGCAAGGAAGGCAAGGGAAAGCAAGGCAAGGCAAGGGTAACAGAAGGAACGGCTCGGCAAGGGGAAACAAGGCTAAGGGACGGCAACGCACGGCTAGGCAATACACGGCCAGCCAAGGAAAGGGTAACGCAAGGCAAGGCACGGTCAGGCAAGGCAAGGCTAATACACGACAACGCACGGCTAGGCAATGCACGGCAAGGCAAGGAAAGGCTAACGCAAGGCAAGGCACGGTCAGGCGAGGCAAGGCTAAGGCACGACAACGCAAGGCTAGGCAATGCACGGAAGGCAATCAAAGAGTAACGGAAGGCAAGGAAGGCAAGGGAAAGCAAGGCAAGGCAAGGGTAACGGAAGGAACGGCACGGCAAGGGGAAACAAGGCTAAGTCACGACAACGCAGGACTAGGCAATGCACGGCAAGGCAAGGAAAGGGTAACGCAAGGCAAGGCACTATCAGGCGAGTGAAGGCTAATGAACGACAACGCAAGGCTAGGCAGTGCACGGCTAGGCAGGGAAAGAGTAACGGAAGGAAAGGAAGGCAAGGCAAAGCAAGGCAAGGCAAGTGTAACAAAAAGCACGGCACGGCAAGGGGAAACAAGGCGAAGGGACGGCAACGCACGGCTAGGCAATGCACGGCCAGGCAAGGAAAGGGTAACGCAAGGCAAGGCACGGTGAGGCAAGGCAAGGCTAATGCACGACAATACAAGGCTAGGCAATGCACGGAAGGCAAGCAAAGAGTAACGGAAGGCAAGGAATGCAAGGCAAAGCAAGGCAACGCAAGCAAGGCTATGGCAAGGTGAAAAAAGGCTAAGGCACGACAACGCAAGGCTAGGCAATGCACGGAAGGCAAGCAAAGAGTAACGGAAGGCAAGGAAGGCAAGCGAAAGCAAGGCAAGGCAAGGGTAACGGAAGGAAAGGCACGGCAAGGGGAAACAAGGCTAAGGCACGACAACGCACGGCTAGGCAATGAACGGCAAGGCAAGGAAAGGGTAACGCAAGGAAAGGCACGGTGAGGCAAGGCAAGGCTAATGCACGACAACGCAGGGCTAGGCAATGCACGGCAAGGCAAGGAAAGGATAACGCAAGGGAAGGCACGGTCAGACGAGGCAAGGCTAAGGCACGACAACGCAAGGCTAGGCAATGCACGGAAGGCAAACAAAGAAGAACGGAAGGCAAGGAAGGCAAGGGAAAGCAAGGCAAGGAAAGGGTAACGGAAGGAAACGCACGTCAAGCGGAAACAAGGCTAATGCACGACAACGCAAGGCTAGGCAATGCACGGCAAGGCAAGGAAAGGGTAACGCAAGGGAAGGCACGGTCAGACGAGGCAAGGCTAAGGCACGACAACGCAAGGCTAGGCAATGCACGGAAGGCAAGCAAAGAGGAACGGAAGGCAAGGAAGGCAAGGGAAAGCAAGGCAAGGCAAGGGTAACAGAAGGAACGGCTCGGCAAGGGGAAACAAGGCTAAGGGACGGCAACGCACGGCTAGGCAATGCACGGCCAGCCAAGGAAAGGGTAACGCAAGGCAAGGCACGGTCAGGCAAGGCAAGGCTAATGCACGACAACGCACGGCTAGGCAATGCACGGCAAGACAAGGAAAGGCTAACCCAAGGCAAGGCACGGTCAGGCGAGGCAAGGCTAAGGCACGACAACGCAAGGCTAGTCAATGCACGGAAGGCAATCAAAGAGTAACGGAAGGCAAGGAAGGCAAGGGAAAGCAAGGCAAGGCAAGGGTAACGGAAGGAACGGCACGGCAAGGGGAAACAAGGCTAAGGCACGACAACGCAGGACTAGGCAATGCACGGCAAGGCAAGGAAAGGGTAAAGCAAGGCAAGGCACTGTCAGGCGAGGGAAGGCTAATGCACGACAACACAAGGCTAGGCAGTGCACGGCTAGGCAGGGAAAGAGTAACGGAAGGAAAGGAAGGCAAGGCAAAGCAAGGCAAGGCAAGTGTAACAAAAGGCACGGCACGGCAAGGGGAAACAAGGCGAAGGGACGGCAACGCACGGCTAGGCAATGCACGGCCAGGCAAGGAAAGGGTAACGCAATGCAAGGCACGGTGAGGCAAGGCAAGGCTAATGCACGACAATGCAAGGCTAGGCAATGCACGGAAGGCAAGCAAAGAGTAACGGAAGGCAAGGAAGGCAAGGTAAAGCAAGGCAACGCAAGCAAGGCTATAGCAAGGTGAAACAAGGCTAAGGCACGACAACGCACTGCTAGCTAATGCACGGCAAGGCAAGGAAAGGGTAACGCAAGGCAAGGCACGGTCAGGCGAGGCAAGGCTAAGGAACGACAACGCAAGTCTAGGCAATGCAAGGAAGGCAAGCAAAGAGTAACGGAAGGCAAGGAATGCAAGGCAAAGCAAGGCAACGCAAGCAAGGCTATGGCAAGGTGAAAAAAGGCTAAAGCACGACAACGCAAGGCTACGCAATGCACGGAAGGCAAGCAAAGAGTAAAGGAAGGCAAGGAAGGCCAGGGAAAGCAAGGGAAGGCAAGGGTAACGGAAGGAAAGGTTCGGCAAGGGGAAACAAGGCTAAGGCACGACAACGCACGGCTAGGCAATGAACGGCAAGGCAAGGAAAGGGTAACGTAAGGCAAGGCACGGTGAGGCAAGGCAAGGCTAATGCACGACAACGCAGGGCTAGGCAATGCACGGCAAGGCAAGGAAAGGGTAACGCAAGGGAAGGCACGGTCAGACGAGGCAAGGCTAAGGCACGACAACGCAAGGCTAGGCAATGCACGGAAGGCAAGCAAAGAGTAACGGAAGGCAAGGAAGGCAAGGGAAAGCAAGCACGGCAAGGTTAACGGAAGGAAACGAAAGGCAAGGGGAAACAAGGCTAAGGCACGACAACGCAGGACTAGGCAATGCACGGCAAGGCAAGGAAAGGGTAACGCAAGGCAAGGCACTGTCAGGCGAGGGAAGGCTAATGCACGACAACGAAAGGCTAGGCAGTGCACGGCTAGGCAGGGAAAGAGTAACGGAAGGAAAGGAAGGCAAGGAAAAGCAAGGCAAGGCAAGTGTAACAAAAGGCACGGCACGGCAAGGGGAAACAAGGCGAAGGGACGGCAACGCACGGCTAGGCAATGCACGGCCAGGCAAGGAAAGGGTAACGCAAGGCAAGGCACGGTGAGGCAAGGCAAGGCTAATGCACGACAATACAAGGCTAGGCAATGCACGGAAGGCAAGCAAAGAGTAACGGAAGGCAAGGAATGCAAAGCAAAGCAAGGCAACGCAAGCAAGGCTATGGCAAGGTGAAAAAAGGCTAAGGCACGACAACGCAAGGCTAGGCAATGCACGGAAGGCAAGCAAAGAGTAACGGAAGGCAAGGAAGGCAAGGGAAAGCAAGGCAAGGCAAGGGTAACGGAAGGAAAGGCACGGTAAGGGGAAACAAAGCTAAGGCACGACAACGCACGGCTAGGCAATGAACGGCAAGGCAAGGAAAGGGTTACGCAAGGCAAGGCTAATGCACGACAACGCAGGGCTAGGCAATGCACGGAAAGGCAAGCAAAGAGTAACGGAAGGCAAGGAATGCAAGGCAAAGCAAGGCAACGCAAACAAGGCTATGGCAAGGTGAAAAAAGGTTAAAGCACGACAACGCAAGGCTACGCAATGCACGGAAGGCAAGCAAAGAGTAACGGAAGGCAAGGAAGGCCAGGGAAAGCAAGGCAAGGCAAGGGTAACGGAAGGAAAGGTACGGCAAGGGGAAACAAGGCTAAGGCACGACAACGCACGGCTAGGCAATGAACGGCAAGGCAAGGAAAGGGTAACGTAAGGCAAGGCACGGTGAGGCAAGGCAAGGCTAATGCACGACAAGGCAGGGCTAGGCAATGCACGGCAAGGCAAGGAAAGGGTAACGCAAGGGAAGGCACGGTCAGACGAGGCAAGGCTAAGGCACGACAACGCAAGGCTAGGCAATGCACGGAAGGCAAGCAAAGAGTAACGGAAGGCAAGGAAGGCAAGGGAAAGCAAGGCAAGGCAAGGGTAGCAGAAGGAACGGCTCGGCAAAGGGAAACAAGGCTAAGGGACGGCAACGCACGGCTAGGCAATGCACGGCCAGCCAAGGAAAGGGTAACGCAAGGCAAGGCACGGTCAGGCAAGGCAAGGCTAATGCACGACAACGCAAGGCTAGGCAGTGCACGGTAAGGCAAGGAAAGAGTAACGGAAGGAAAGGAAGGCAAGGCAAATCCAGGCAAGGCAAGTGTAACAAAAGGCACGGCACGGCAAGGGGAAACAAGGCTAAGGCACGACAACGCACGGCTAGGCAATGCACGGCAAGGCATGGAAAGGCTAACGCAAGGAAAGGCACGGTCAGGCGAGCCAAGGCTAAGGCATGACAACGCAAGGCTAGGCAATGCACGGAAGGCAAGCAAAGAGTAACGGAAGGCAAGGGAAAGCAAGGCAAGGCACGGGTAACGGAAGGAAACGCACGGCAAGGGGAAACAAGGCTAAGGCACGACAACGCACGGCTAGGCAATGAACGGCAAGGCAAGGAAAGGGTAACGCAAGGCAAGGCACGGAGAGGCAAGGCAAGGCTAATGCACGACAACGCAGGGCTAGGCAATGCACGGCAAGGCAAGGAAAGGGTAACGCAAGTTAAGGCACGGTCAGACGAGGCAAGGCTAAGGCACGACAACGCAAGGCTAGGCAATGCACGGAAGGCAAGCAAAGAGTAACGGAAGGCAAGGAAGGCAAGGGAAAGCAAGGCAAGGCAAGGGTAACAGAAGGAACAGCTCGGGAAGGGGAAACAAGGCTAAGGGACGCAACGCACGGCTAGGCAATGCACGGCCAGCCAAGGAAAGGGTAACGCAAGGCAAGGCACGGTCAGGCAAGGCAAGGCTAATGCACGACAACGCAAGGCTAGGCAGTGAACGGTAAGGCAAGGAAAGAGAAAAGGAAGGAAAGGAAGGCAAGGCAAATCCAGGCAAGGCAAGTGTAACAAAAGGCACGGCACGGCAAGGGGAAACAAGGCTAAGGCACGACAACGCACGGCTAGGCAATGTACGGCAAGTCAAGGAAAGGGTAACGCAAGGCAAGGCTCGGTCAGACGAGGCAAGGCTAAGGCACGACAACGCAAGGCTAGGCAATGCACGGAAGGCAAGCAAAGAGTAACGGAAGGCAAGGAAGGCAAGGGAAAGCAAGGCAAGGCAAGGGTAACAGAAGGAACGGCTCGGCAAGGGGAAACAAGGCTAAGGGACGGCAACGCACGGCTAGGCAATGCACGGCCAGCCAAGGAAAGGGTAACGCAAGGCAAGGCACGGTCAGGCAAGGCAAGGCTAATGCACGACAACGCACGGCTAGGCAATGCACGGCAAGGCAAGGAAAGGCTAACGCAAGGCAAGGCACGGTCAGGCGAGGCAAGGCTAAGGCACGACAACGCAAGGCTAGGCAATGCACGGAAGGCAATCAAAGAGTAACGGAAGGCAAGGAAGGCAAGGGAAAGCAAGGCAAGGCAAGGGTAACGGAAGGAACGGCACGGCAAGGGGAAACAAGGCTAAGTCACGACAACGCAGGACTAGGCAATGCACGGCAAGGCAAGGAAAGGGTAACGCAAGGCAAGGCACTATCAGGCGAGTGAAGGCTAATGAACGACAACGCAAGGCTAGGCAGTGCACGGCTAGGCAGGGAAAGAGTAACGGAAGGAAAGGAAGGCAAGGCAAAGCAAGGCAAGGCAAGTGTAACAAAAAGCACGGCACGGCAAGGGGAAACAAGGCGAAGGGACGGCAACGCACGGCTAGGCAATGCACGGCCAGGCAAGGAAAGGGTAACGCAAGGCAAGGCACGGTGAGGCAAGGCAAGGCTAATGCACGACAATACAAGGCTAGGCAATGCACGGAAGGCAAGCAAAGAGTAACGGAAGGCAAGGAATGCAAGGCAAAGCAAGGCAACGCAAGCAAGGCTATGGCAAGGTGAAAAAAGGCTAAGGCACGACAACGCAAGGCTAGGCAATGCACGGAAGGCAAGCAAAGAGTAACGGAAGGCAAGGAAGGCAAGCGAAAGCAAGGCAAGGCAAGGGTAACGGAAGGAAAGGCACGGCAAGGGGAAACAAGGCTAAGGCACGACAACGCACGGCTAGGCAATGAACGGCAAGGCAAGGAAAGGGTAACGCAAGGAAAGGCACGGTGAGGCAAGGCAAGGCTAATGCACGACAACGCAGGGCTAGGCAATGCACGGCAAGGCAAGGAAAGGATAACGCAAGGGAAGGCACGGTCAGACGAGGCAAGGCTAAGGCACGACAACGCAAGGCTAGGCAATGCACGGAAGGCAAACAAAGAGGAACGGAAGGCAAGGAAGGCAAGGGAAAGCAAGGCAAGGAAAGGGTAACGGAAGGAAACGCACGTCAAGCGGAAACAAGGCTAATGCACGACAACGCAAGGCTAGGCAATGCACGGCAAGGCAAGGAAAGGGTAACGCAAGGGAAGGCACGGTCAGACGAGGCAAGGCTAAGGCACGACAACGCAAGGCTAGGCAATGCACGGAAGGGAAGCAAAGAGGAACGGAAGGCAAGGAAGGCAAGGGAAAGCAAGGCAAGGCAAGGGTAACAGAAGGAACGGCTCGGCAAGGGGAAACAAGGCTAAGGGACGGCAACGCACGGCTAGGCAATGCACGGCCACCCAAGGAAAGGGTAACGCAAGGCAAGGCACGGTCAGGCAAGGCAAGGCTAATGCACGACAACGCACGGCTAGGCAATGCACGGCAAGGCAAGGAAAGGCTAACCCAAGGCAAGGCACGGTCAGGCGAGGCAAGGCTAAGGCACGACAACGCAAGGCTAGGCAATGCACGGAAGGCAATCAAAGAGTAACGGAAGGCAAGGAAGGCAAGGGAAAGCAAGGCAAGGCAAGGGTAACGGAAGGAACGGCACGGCAAGGGGAAACAAGGCTAAGGCACGACAACGCAGGACTAGGCAATGCACGGCAAGGCAAGGAAAGGGTAAAGCAAGGCAAGGCACTGTCAGGCGAGGGAAGGCTAATGCACGACAACACAAGGCTAGGCAGTGCACGGCTAGGCAGGGAAAGAGTAACGGAAGGAAAGGAAGGCAAGGCAAAGCAAGGCAAGGCAAGTGTAACAAAAGGCACGGCACGGCAAGGGGAAACAAGGCGAAGGGACGGCAACGCACGGCTAGGCAATGCACGGCCAGGCAAGGAAAGGGTAACGCAATGCAAGGCACGGTGAGGCAAGGCAAGGCTAATGCACGACAATGCAAGGCTAGGCAATGCACGGAAGGCAAGCAAAGAGTAACGGAAGGCAAGGAATGCAAGGCAAAGCAAGGCAACGCAAGCAAGCCTATGGCAAGGTGAAAAAAGGCTAAGGCACGACAACGCAAGGCTAGGCAATGCACGGAAGGCAAGGAAAGAGTAACGGAAGGCAAGGAAGGCAAGGTAAAGCAAGGCAACGCAAGCAAGGCTATAGCAAGGTGAAACAAGGCTAAGGCACGACAACGCACTGCTAGCTAATGCACGGCAAGGCAAGGAAAGGGTAACGCAAGGCAAGGCACGGTCAGGCGAGGCAAGGCTAAGGAACGACAACGCAAGTCTAGGCAATGCAAGGAAGGCAAGCAAAGAGTAACGGAAGGCAAGGAATGCAAGGCAAAGCAAGGCAACGCAAGCAAGGCTATGGCAAGGTGAAAAAAGGCTAAAGCACGACAACGCAAGGCTACGCAATGCACGGAAGGCAAGCAAAGAGTAAAGGAAGGCAAGGAAGGCCAGGGAAAGCAAGGGAAGGCAAGGGTAACGGAAGGAAAGGTTCGGCAAGGGGAAACAAGGCTAAGGCACGACAACGCACGGCTAGGCAATGAACGGCAAGGCAAGGAAAGGGTAACGTAAGGCAAGGCACGGTGAGGCAAGGCAAGGCTAATGCACGACAACGCAGGGCTAGGCAATGCACGGCAAGGCAAGGAAAGGGTAACGCAAGGGAAGGCACGGTCAGACGAGGCAAGGCTAAGGCACGACAACGCAAGGCTAGGCAATGCACGGAAGGCAAGCAAAGAGTAACGGAAGGCAAGGAAGGCAAGGGAAAGCAAGCACGGCAAGGTTAACGGAAGGAAACGAAAGGCAAGGGGAAACAAGGCTAAGGCACGACAACGCAGGACTAGGCAATGCACGGCAAGGCAAGGAAAGGGTAACGCAAGGCAAGGCACTGTCCGGCGAGGGAAGGCTAATGCACGACAACGAAAGGCTAGGCAGTGCACGGCTAGGCAGGGAAAGAGTAACGGAAGGAAAGGAAGGCAAGGAAAAGCAAGGCAAGGCAAGTGTAACAAAAGGCACGGCACGGCAAGGGGAAACAAGGCGAAGGGACGGCAACGCACGGCTAGGCAATGCACGGCCAGGCAAGGAAAGGGTAACGCAAGGCAAGGCACGGTGAGGCAAGGCAAGGCTAATGCACGACAATACAAGGCTAGGCAATGCACGGAAGGCAAGCAAAGAGTAACGGAAGGCAAGGAATGCAAAGCAAAGCAAGGCAACGCAAGCAAGGCTATGGCAAGGTGAAAAAAGGCTAAGGCACGACAACGCAAGGCTAGGCAATGCACGGAAGGCAAGCAAAGAGTAACGGAAGGCAAGGAAGGCAAGGGAAAGCAAGGCAAGGCAAGGGTAACGGAAGGAAAGGCACGGTAAGGGGAAACAAGGCTAAGGCACGACAACGCACGGCTAGGCAATGAACGGCAAGGCAAGGAAAGGGTAACGCAAGGCAAGGCACGGTGAGGCAAGGCAAGGCTAATGCACGACAACGCAGGGCTAGGCAATGAACGGAAAGGCAAGCAAAGAGTAACGGAAGGCAAGGAATGCAAGGCAAAGCAAGGCAACGCAAACAAGGCTATGGCAAGGTGAAAAAAGGTTAAAGCACGACAACGCAAGGCTACGCAATGCACGGAAGGCAAGCAAAGAGTAACGGAAGGCAAGGAAGGCCAGGGAAAGCAAGGCAAGGCAAGGGTAACGGAAGGAAAGGTACGGCAAGGGGAAACAAGGCTAAGGCACGACAACGCACGGCTAGGCAATGAACGGCAAGGCAAGGAAAGGGTAACGTAAGGCAAGGCACGGTGAGGCAAGGCAAGGCTAATGCACGACAAGGCAGGGCTAGGCAATGCACGGCAAGGCAAGGAAAGGGTAACGCAAGGGAAGGCACGGTCAGACGAGGCAAGGCTAAGGCACGACAACGCAAGGCTAGGCAATGCACGGAAGGCAAGCAAAGAGTAACGGAAGGCAAGGAAGGCAAGGGAAAGCAAGGCAAGGCAAGGGTAGCAGAAGGAACGGCTCGGCAAAGGGAAACAAGGCTAAGGGACGGCAACGCACGGCTAGGCAATGCACGGCCAGCCAAGGAAAGGGTAACGCAAGGCAAGGCACGGTCAGGCAAGGCAAGGCTAATGCACGACAACGCAAGGCTAGGCAGTGCACGGTAAGGCAAGGAAAGAGTAACGGAAGGAAAGGAAGGCAAGGCAAAACCAGGCAAGGCAAGTGTAACAAAAGGCACGGCACGGCAAGGGGAAACAAGGCTAAGGCACGACAACGCACGGCTAGGCAATGCACGGCAAGGCAAGGAAAGGCTAACGCAAGGAAAGACACGGTCAGGCGAGCCAAGGCTAAGGCATGACAACGCAAGGCTAGGCAATGCACGGAAGGCAAGCAAAGAGTAACGGAAGGCAAGGGAAAGCAAGGCAAGGCAAGGGTAACGGAAGGAAACGCACGGCAAGGGGAAACAAGGCTAAGGCACGACAACGCACGGCTAGGCAATGAACGGCAAGGCAAGGAAAGGGTAACGCAAGGCAAGGCACGGAGAGGCAAGGCAAGGCTAATGCACGACAACGCAGGGCTAGGCAATGCACGGCAAGGCAAGGAAAGGGTAACGCAAGTTAAGGCACGGTCAGACGAGGCAAGGCTAAGGCACGACAACGCAAGGCTAGGCAATGCACGGAAGGCAAGCAAAGAGTAACGGAAGGCAAGGAAGGCAAGGGAAAGCAAGGCAAGGCAAGGGTAACAGAAGGAACAGCTCGGGAAGGGGAAACAAGGCTAAGGGACGCAACGCACGGCTAGGCAATGCACGGCCAGCCAAGGAAAGGGTAACGCAAGGCAAGGCACGGTCAGGCAAGGCAAGGCTAATGCACGACAACGCAAGGCTAGGCAGTGCACGGTAAGGCAAGGAAAGAGAAACGGAAGGAAAGGAAGGCAAGGCAAATCCAGGCAAGGCAAGTGTAACAAAAGGCACGGCACGGCAAGGGGAAACCAGGCTAAGGCAAGACAACACACGGCTAGGCAATGCATGGCAAGGCAAGGAAAAGGTAACACAAGGCAAGGCACGGTGAGGCAAGGCAAGGTTAATGCACGACAACGCACGGCTAGGCAATGCACGGCAAGGCAAGGAAAGGCTAACGCAAGGCAAGGCACGGTCAGGCGAGCCAAGGCTAAGGCACGACAACGCAAGGCTAGGCAATGCACGGAAGGCAAGCAAAGAGTAACGGAAGGCAAGGGAAAGCAAGGCAAGGCAAGGGTAACGGAAGGAAACGCACGGCAAGGGGAAACAAGGCTAAGGCACGACAACGCACGGCTAGGCAATGAACGGCAAGGCAAGGAAAGGGTAACGCAAGGCAAGGCACGGAGAGGCAAGGCAAGGCTAATGCACGACAACGCAGGGCTAGGCAATGCACGGCAAGGCAAGGAAAGGGTAACGCAAGTTAAGGCACGGTCAGACGAGGCAAGGCTAAGGCACGACAACGCAAGGCTAGGCAATGCACGGAAGGCAAGCAAAGAGTAACGGAAGGCAAGGAAGGCAAGGGAAAGCAAGGCAAGGCAAGGGTAACGGAAGGAAACGCACGGCAAGGGGCAACAAGGCTAAGGCACGACAACGCACGGCTAGGCAATGCACGGCAAGGCAAGGAAAGTGTAACGCAAAGCAAGGCACGGTGAGGCAAGGCAAGGCTAATGCACGACAACGCAGGGCTAGGCAATGCACGGAAAGGCAAGGAAAGGGTAACGCAAGGGAAGGCACGGTCAGACGAGGCAAGGCTAAGGCACGACAACGCAAGGCTAGGCAATGCACGGAAGGCAAGCAAAGAGGAACGGAAGGCAAGGAAGGCAAGGGAAAGCAAGGCAAGGCAAGGGTAACGGAAGGAAAGGCACGGCAAGGGGAAACAAGGCTAAGGCACGACAACGCACGGCTAGGCAATGAACGGCAAGGCAAGGAAAGGGTAACGCAAGGAAAGGCACGGTGAGGCAAGGCAAGGCTAATGCACGACAACGCAGGGCTAGGCAATGCACGGAAAGGCAAGGAAAGGGTAACGCAAGGGAAGGCACTGTCAGACGAGGCAAGGCTAAGGCACGACAACGCAAGGCTAGGCAATGCACGGAAGGCAAACAAAGAGGAACGGAAGGCAAGGAAGGCAAGGGAAAGCAAGGCAAGGAAAGGGTAACGGAAGGAAACGCACGTCAAGCGGAAACAAGGCTAATGCACGACAACGCAAGGCTAGGCAATGCACGGCAAGGCAAGGAAAGGGTAACGCAAGGGAAGGCACGGTCAGACGAGGCAAGGCTAAGGCACGACAACGCAAGGCTAGGCAATGCACGGAAGGCAAGCAAAGAGGAACGGAAGGCAAGGAAGGCAAGGGAAAGCAAGGCAAGGCAAGGGTAACAGAAGGAACGGCTCGGCAAGGGGAAACAAGGCTAAGGGACGGCAACGCACGGCTAGGCAATGCACGGCCAGCCAAGGAAAGGGTAACGCAAGGCAAGGCACGGTCAGGCAAGGCAAGGCCAATGCACGACAACGCACGGCTAGGCAATGCACGGCAAGGCAAGGAAAGGCTAACGCAAGGCAAGGCACGGTCAGGGGAGGCAAGGCTAAGGCACGACAACGCAAGGCTAGGCAATGCACGGAAGGCAATCAAAGAGTAACGGAAGGCAAGGAAGGCAAGGGAAAGCAAGGCAAGGCAAGGGTAACGGAAGGAACGGCACGGCAAGGGGAAACAAGGCTAAGGCACGACAACGCAGGACTAGGCAATGCACGGCAAGGCAAGGAAAGGGTAACGCAAGGCAAGACACTGTCAGGCGAGGGAAGGCTAATGCACGACAACGCAAGGCTAGGCAGTGCACGGCTAGGCAGGGAAAGAGTAACGGAAGGAAAGGAAGGCAAGGCAAAGCAAGGCAAGGCAAGTGTAACAAAAGGCACGGCACGGCAAGGGGAAACAAGGCGAAGGGACGGCAACGCACGGCTAGGCAATGCACGGCCAGGCAAGGAAAGGGTAACGCAAGGCAAGGCACGGTGAGGCAAGGCAAGGCTAATGCACGACAATACAAGGCTAGGCAATGCACGGAAGGCAAGCAAAGAGTAACGGAAGGCAAGGAATGCAAGGCAAAGCAAGGCAACGCAAGCAAGGCTATGGCAAGGTGAAAAAAGGCTAAAGCACGACAACGCAAGGCTAGGCAATGCACGGAAGGCAAGCAAAGAGTAACGGAAGGCAAGGAAGGCAAGGGAAAGCAAGGCAAGGCAAGGGTAACGGAAGGAAAGGCACGGTAAGGGGAAACAAGGCTAAGGCACGACAACGCACGGCTAGGCAATGCACGGCAAGGCAAGGAAAGGCTAACGCAAGGCAAGGCACGGTCAGGCGAGGCAAGGCTAAGGCACGACAACGAAAGGCTAGGCAATGCACGGAAGGCAAGCAAAGAGTAACGGATGGGAAGGAAGGCAAGGGAAAGCAAGGCAAGGCAAGGGTAACGGAAGGAACGGCACGGCAAGGGGAAAGAAGGCTAAGGCACGACAACGCACGGCTAGGCAATGCACGGCAACGCAAGGAAAGGGTAACGCAAGGCAAGGAACTGTCAGGCGAGGCAAGGCTAAGGCACGACAACGCAAGACTAGGCAATGCACGGAAGGTAAGCAAAGAGAAACGTAAGGCAAGGAAAGCAAGGGAAAGCAAGGCAAGGTAAGGGTAAGGGAAGGAACGGCACGGCCAGGGGAAACAAAGCTAAGGGACGGCAACGCACGGCTAGGCAATGCACGGAAGGCAAGCAAAGAGTAACGGAAGGCAAGGAAGGCAAGGGAAAGCAAGCACGGCAAGGTTAACGGAAGGAAACGAAAGGCAAGGGGAAACAAGGCTAAGGCACGACAACGCAGGACTAGGCAATGCACGGCAAGGCAAGGAAAGGGTAACGCAAGGCAAGGCACTGTCAGGCGAGGGAAGGCTAATGCACGACAACGAAAGGCTAGGCAGTGCACGGCTAGGCAGGGAAAGAGTAACGGAAGGAAAGGAAGGCAAGGAAAAGCAAGGCAAGGCAAGTGTAACAAAAGGCACGGCACGGCAAGGGGAAACAAGGCGAAGGGACGGCAACGCACGGCTAGGCAATGCACGGCCAGGCAAGGAAAGGGTAACGCAAGGCAAGGCACGGTGAGGCAAGGCAAGGCTAATGCACTACAATACAAGGCTAGGCAATGCACGGAAGGCAAGTAAAGAGTAACGGAAGGCAAGGAATGCAAGGCAAAGCAAGGCAACGCAAGCAAGGCTATGGCAAGGTGAAAAAAGGCTAAGGCACGACAACGCAAGGCTAGGCAATGCACGAAAGGCAAGCAAAGAGTAACGGAAGGCAAGGAAGGCAAGGGAAAGCAAGGCAAGGCAAGGGTAACGGAAGGAAAGGCACGGCAAGGGGAAACAAGTCTAAGGCACGACAACGCACGGCTAGGCAATGAACGGCAAGGCAAGGAAAGGGTAACGCAAGGAAAGGCACGGTGAGGCAAGGCAAGGCTAATGCACGACAACGCAGGGCTAGGCAATGCACGGAAAGGCAAGGAAAGGGTAACGCAAGGGAAGTCACGATCAGACGAGGCAAGGCTAAGACACGACAACGCAAGGCTAGGCAATGCACGGAAGGCAAGCAAAGAGGAACGGAAGGCAAGGAAGGCAAGGGAAAGCAAGGCAAGGCAAGGGTAACGGAAGGAAACGCACGTCAAGCGGAAACAAGGCTAATGCACGACAACGCAAGGCTAGGCAATGCACGGCAAGGCAAGGAAAGGGTAACGCAAGGGAAGGCACGGTCAGACGAGGCAAGGCTAAGGCACGACAACGCAAGGCTAGGCAATGCACGGAAGGCAAGCAAAGAGTAACGGAAGGCAAGGAAGGCAAGGGAAAGCAAGGCAAGGCAAGGGTAACAGAAGGAACGGCTCGGCAAGGGTAAACAAGGCTAAGGGACGGCAACGCACGGCTAGGCAATGCACGGCCAGCCAAGGAAAGGGTAACGCAAGGCAAGGCACGGTCAGGCAAGGCAAGGCTAATGCACGACAACGCACGGCTAGTCAATGCACGGCAAGGCAAGGAAAGGCTAACGCAAGGCAAGGCACGGTCAGGCGAGGCAAGGCTAAGGCACGACAACGCAAGGCTAGGCAATGCACGGAAGGCAAGCAAAGAGTAACGGAAGGCAAGGAAGGCAAGGGAAAGCAAGGCAAGGCAAGGGTAACGGAAGGAACGGCACGGTAAGGGGAAACAAGGCTAAGGCACGACAACGCAGGACTAGGCAATGCACGGCAAGGCAGGGAAAGAGTAACGGAAGGAAAGGAAGGCAAGGGAAAGCAAGGCAAGGCAAGTGTAACAAAAGGCACGGCACGGCAAGGGGAAACAAGGCGAAGGGACGGCAACGCACGGCTAGGCAATGCACGGCCAGGCAAGGAAAGGGTAACGCAAGGCAAGGCACGGTGAGGCAAGGCAAGGCTAAAGCACGACAATACAAGGCTAGGCAATGCACGGAAGGCAAGCAAAGAGTAACGGAAGGCAAGGAATGCAAAGCAAAGCAAGGCAACGCAAGCAAGGCTATGGCAAGGTGAAAAAAGGCTAAGGCACGACAACGCAAGGCTAGGCAATGCACGGAAGGCAAGCAAAGAGTAACGGAAGGCAAGGAAGGCAAGGGAAAGCAAGGCAAGGCAAGGGTAACGGAAGGAAAGGCACGGTAAGGGGAAACAAGGCTAAGGCACGACAACGCACGGCTAGGCAATGAACGGCAAGGCAAGGAAAGGGTAACGCAAGGCAAGGCACGGTGAGGCAAGGCAAGGCTAATGCACGACAACGCAGGGCTAGGCAATGCACGGAAAGGCAAGCAAAGAGTAACGGAAGGCAAGGAATGCAAGGCAAAGCAAGGCAACGCAAGCAAGTCTATGGCAAGGTGAAAAAAGGCTAAAGCACGACAACGCAAGGCTACGCAATGCACGGAAGGCAAGCAAAGAGTAACGGAAGGCAAGGAAGGCCAGGGAAAGCAAGGCAAGGCAAGGGTAACGGAAGGCAAGGTACGGCAAGGGGAAACAAGGCTAAGGCACGACAACGCACGGCTAGGCAATGAACGGCAAGGCAAGGAAAGGGTAACGCAAGGGAAGGCACGGTCAGACGAGGCAAGGCTAAGGCACGACAACGCAAGGCTAGGCAATGCACGGAAGGCAAGCAAAGAGTAACGGAAGGCAAGGAAGGCAAGGGAAAGCAAGGCAAGGCAAGGGTAACAGAAGGCACGGCTCGGCAAGGGGAAACAAGGCTAAGGGACGACAACGCACGGCTAGGCAATGCACGGCCAGGGAAGTAAAGGGTAACGCAAGGCAAAGCACGGTGAGGGAAGGCAAGGACAATGCACGACAACGCACGGCTAGGCAATGCACGGAAGGCAAGCAAAGAGTAACGGAAGGCAAGGAAGGCAAGGGAACGCAAGGCAAGGCAAGGGTAACGGAAGGAAAGGCACGGCAAGGGGAAACAAGGCTAAGGCACGACAACGCACGGCTAGGCAATGCACGGCAAGGCAAGGAAAGGCTAACGCAAGGCAAGGCACGGTCAGGCGAGGCAAGGCTAAGGCACGACAACGAAAGGCTAGGCAATGCACGGAAGGCAAGCAAAGAGTAACGGATGGGAAGGAAGGCAAGGGAAAGCAAGGCAAGGCAAGGGTAACGGAAGGAACGGCACGGCAAGGGGAAAGAAGGCTAAGGCACGACAACGCACGGCTAGGCAATGCACGGCAACGCAAGGAAAGGGTAACGCAAGGCAAGGAACTGTCAGGCGAGGCAAGGCTAAGGCACGACAACGCAAGACTAGGCAATGCACGGAAGGTAAGCAAAGAGAAACGTAAGGCAAGGAAAGCAAGGGAAAGCAAGGCAAGGTAAGGGTAAGGGAAGGAACGGCACGGCCAGGGGAAACAAAGCTAAGGGACGGCAACGCACGGCTAGGCAATGCACGGCCCGCCAAGGAAAGGGTAACGCAAGGCAAGGCACGGTCAGGAAAGGCAAGGTTAATGCACGACAACCCAAGACTAGGCAGTGCACGGTAAGGCAAGGAACGAGTAACGGAAGGAAAGGAAGGCAAGGCAAATACAGGCAAGGCAAGTGTAACAAAAGGCACGGCACGGCAAGGGGAAACAAGGCTAAGGCACGACAACGCACGGCTAGGCAATGTACGGCAAGTCAAGGAAAGGGTAACGCAAGGCAAGGCTCGGTCAGACGAGGCAAGGCTAAGGCACGACAACGCAAGGCTAGGCAATGCACGGAAGGCAAGCAAAGAGTAACGGAAGGCAAGGAAGGCAAGGGAAAGCAAGGCAAGGCAAGGGTAACAGAAGGAACGGCTCGGCAAGGGGAAACAAGGCTAAGGGACGGCAACGCACGGCTAGGCAATACACGGCCAGCCAAGGAAAGGGTAACGCAAGGCAAGGCACGGTCAGGCAAGGCAAGGCTAATGCACGACAACGCACGGCTAGGCAATGCACGGCAAGGCAAGGAAAGGCTAACGCAAGGCAAGGCACGGTCAGGCGAGGCAAGGCTAAGGCACGACAACGCAAGGCTAGGCAATGCACGGAAGGCAATCAAAGAGTAACGGAAGGCAAGGAAGGCAAGGGAAAGCAAGGCAAGGCAAGGGTAACGGAAGGAACGGCACGGCAAGGGGAAACAAGGCTAAGTCACGACAACGCAGGACTAGGCAATGCACGGCAAGGCAAGGAAAGGGTAACGCAAGGCAAGGCACTATCAGGCGAGTGAAGGCTAATGAACGACAACGCAAGGCTAGGCAGTGCACGGCTAGGCAGGGAAAGAGTAACGGAAGGAAAGGAAGGCAAGGCAAAGCAAGGCAAGGCAAGTGTAAGAAAAAGCACGGCACGGCAAGGGGAAACAAGGCGAAGGGACGGCAACGCACGGCTAGGCAATGCACGGCCAGGCAAGGAAAGGGTAACGCAAGGCAAGGCACGGTGAGGCAAGGCAAGGCTAATGCACGACAATACAAGGCTAGGCAATGCACGGAAGGCAAGCAAAGAGTAACGGAAGGCAAGGAATGCAAGGCAAAGCAAGGCAACGCAAGCAAGGCTATGGCAAGGTGAAAAAAGGCTAAGGCACGACAACGCAAGGCTAGGCAATGCACGGAAGGCAAGCAAAGAGTAACGGAAGGCAAGGAAGGCAAGCGAAAGCAAGGCAAGGCAAGGGTAACGGAAGGAAAGGCACGGCAAGGGGAAACAAGGCTAAGGCACGACAACGCACGGCTAGGCAATGAACGGCAAGGCAAGGAAAGGGTAACGCAAGGAAAGGCACGGTGAGGCAAGGCAAGGCTAATGCACGACAACGCAGGGCTAGGCAATGCACGGCAAGGCAAGGAAAGGATAACGCAAGGGAAGGCACGGTCAGACGAGGCAAGGCTAAGGCACGACAACGCAAGGCTAGGCAATGCACGGAAGGCAAACAAAGAGGAACGGAAGGCAAGGAAGGCAAGGGAAAGCAAGGCAAGGAAAGGGTAACGGAAGGAAACGCACGTCAAGGGGAAACAAGGCTAATGCACGACAACGCAAGGCTAGGCAATGCACGGCAAGGCAAGGAAAGGGTAACGCAAGGGAAGGCACGGTCAGACGAGGCAAGGCTAAGGCACGACAACGCAAGGCTAGGCAATGCACGGAAGGCAAGCAAAGAGGAACGGAAGGCAAGGAAGGCAAGGGAAAGCAAGGCAAGGCAAGGGTAACAGAAGGAACGGCTCGGCAAGGGGAAACAAGGCTAAGGGACGGCAACGCACGGCTAGGCAATGCACGGCCAGCCAAGGAAAGGGTAACGCAAGGCAAGGCACGGTCAGGCAAGGCAAGGCTAATGCACGACAACGCACGGCTAGGCAATGCACGGCAAGGCAAGGAAAGGCTAACCCAAGGCAAGGCACGGTCAGGCGAGGCAAGGCTAAGGCACGACAACGCAAGGCTAGGCAATGCACGGAAGGCAATCAAAGAGTAACGGAAGGCAAGGAAGGCAAGGGAAAGCAAGGCAAGGCAAGGGTAACGGAAGGAACGGCACGGCAAGGGGAAACAAGGCTAAGGCACGACAACGCAGGACTAGGCAATGCACGGCAAGGCAAGGAAAGGGTAAAGCAAGGCAAGGCACTGTCAGGCGAGGGAAGGCTAATGCACGACAACACAAGGCTAGGCAGTGCACGGCTAGGCAGGGAAAGAGTAACGGAAGGAAAGGAAGGCAAGGCAAAGCAAGGCAAGGCAAGTGTAACAAAAGGCACGGCACGGCAAGGGGAAACAAGGCGAAGGGACGGCAACGCACGGCTAGGCAATGCACGGCCAGGCAAGGAAAGGGTAACGCAAGGCAAGGCACGGTGAGGCAAGGCAAGGCTAATGCACGACAATGCAAGGCTAGGCAATGCACGGAAGGCAAGGAAAGAGTAACGGAAGGCAAGGAATGCAAGGCAAAGCAAGGCAACGCAAGCAAGGCTATGGCAAGGTGAAAAAAGGCTAAGGCACGACAACGCAAGGCTAGGCAATGCACGGAAGGCAAGGAAAGAGTAACGGAAGGCAAGGAAGGCAAGGCAAAGCAAGGCAACGCAAGCAAGGCTATAGCAAGGTGAAACAAGGCTAAGGCACGACAACGCACTGCTAGCTAATGCACGGCAAGGCAAGGAAAGGGTAACGCAAGGCAAGGCACGGTCAGGCGAGGCAAGGCTAAGGAACGACAACGCAAGTCTAGGCAATGCAAGGAAGGCAAGCAAAGAGTAACGGAAGGCAAGGAATGCAAGGCAAAGCAAGGCAACGCAAGCAAGGCTATGGCAAGGTGAAAAAAGGCTAAAGCACGACAACGCAAGGCTACGCAATGCACGGAAGGCAAGCAAAGAGTAACGGAAGGCAAGGAAGGCCAGGGAAAGCAAGGGAAGGCAAGGGTAACGGAAGGAAAGGTTCGGCAAGGGGAAACAAGGCTAAGGCACGACAACGCACGGCTAGGCAATGAACGGCAAGGCAAGGAAAGGGTAACGTAAGGCAAGGCACGGTGAGGCAAGGCAAGGCTAATGCACGACAACGCAGGGCTAGGCAATGCACGGCAAGGCAAGGAAAGGGTAACGCAAGGGAAGGCACGGTCAGACGAGGCAAGGCTAAGGCACGACAACGCAAGGCTAGGCAATGCACGGAAGGCAAGCAAAGAGTAACGGAAGGCAAGGAAGGCAAGGGAAAGCAAGCACGGCAAGGTTAACGGAAGGAAACGAAAGGCAAGGGGAAACAAGGCTAAGGCACGACAACGCAGGACTAGGCAATGCACGGCAAGGCAAGGAAAGGGTAACGCAAGGCAAGGCACTGTCAGGCGAGGGAAGGCTAATGCACGACAACGAAAGGCTAGGCAGTGCACGGCTAGGCAGGGAAAGAGTAACGGAAGGAAAGGAAGGCAAGGAAAAGCAAGGCAAGGCAAGTGTAACAAAAGGCACGGCACGGCAAGGGGAAACAAGGCGAAGGGACGGCAACGCACGGCTAGGCAATGCACGGCCAGGCAAGGAAAGGGTAACGCAAGGCAAGGCACGGTGAGGCAAGGCAAGGCTAATGCACGACAATACAAGGCTAGGCAATGCACGGAAGGCAAGCAAAGAGTAACGGAAGGCAAGGAATGCAAAGCAAAGCAAGGCAACGCAAGCAAGGCTATGGCAAGGTGAAAAAAGGCTAAGGCACGACAACGCAAGGCTAGGCAATGCACGGAAGGCAAGCAAAGAGTAACGGAAGGCAAGGAAGGCAAGGGAAAGCAAGGCAAGGCAAGGGTAACGGAAGGAAAGGCACGGTAAGGGGAAACAAGGCTAAGGCACGACAACGCACGGCTAGGCAATGAACGGCAAGGCAAGGAAAGGGTAACGCAAGGCAAGGCACGATGAGGCAAGGCAAGGCTAATGCACGACAACGCAGGGCTAGGCAATGCACGGAAAGGCAAGCAAAGAGTAACGGAAGGCAAGGAATGCAAGGCAAAGCAAGGCAACGCAAACAAGGCTATGGCAAGGTGAACAAAGGTTAAAGCACGACAACGCAAGGCTACGCAATGCACGGAAGGCAAGCAAAGAGTAACGGAAGGCAAGGAAGGCCAGGGAAAGCAAGGCAAGGCAAGGGTAATGGAAGGAAAGGTACGGCAAGGGGAAACAAGGCTAAGGCACGACAACGCACGGCTAGGCAATGAACGGCAAGGCAAGGAAAGGGTAACGTAAGGCAAGGCACGATGAGGCAAGGCAAGGCTAATGCACGACAAGGCAGGGCTAGGCAATGCACGGCAAGGCAAGGAAAGGGTAACGCAAGGGAAGGCACGGTCCGACGAGGCAAGGCTAAGGCACGACAACGCAAGGCTAGGCAATGCACGGAAGGCAAGCAAAGAGCAACGGAAGGTAAGGAAGGCAAGGGAAAGCAAGGCAAGGCAAGGGTAACGGAAGGAAACGCACGGCAAGGGGAAACAAGGCTAAGGCACGACAACGCACGGCTAGGCAATGCACGGCCAGGCAAGGAAAGGGTAACGAAAGGCAAGGCACGGTTAGGCAAGGCAAGGCTAATGCACGACAATGCATGGCTAGGCAATGCACGGCAAGGCAAGGAAATGGTAACGTAAAGCAAGGCACGGAAGGCAAGGCAAGGCTAAGGCACGACAACGCAAGGCTAGGCAATGCACGGAAGGCAAGCAAAGAGTAACGGAAGGCAAGGAAGGCAAGGGAAAGCAAGGCAAGGCAAGGGTAGCAGAAGGAACGGCTCGGCAAAGGGAAACAAGGCTAAGGGACGGCAACGCACGGCTAGGCAATGCACGGCCAGCCAAGGAAAGGGTAACGCAAGGCAAGGCACGGTCAGGCAAGGCAAGGCTAATGCACGACAACGCAAGGCTAGGCAGTGCACGGTAAGGCAAGGAAAGAGTAACGGAAGGAAAGGAAGGCAAGGCAAATCCAGGCAAGGCAAGTGTAACAAAAGGCACGGCACGGCAAGGGGAAACAAGGCTAAGGCACGACAACGCACGGCTAGGCAATGAACGGCAAGGCAAGGAAAGGGTAACGCAAGGAAAGGCACGGTGAGGCAAAGCAAGGCTAATGCACGACAACGCAGGGCTAGGCAATGCACGGCAAGGCAAGGAAAGGATAACGCAAGGGAAGGCACGGTCAGACGAGGCAAGGCTAAGGCACGACAACGCAAGGCTAGGCAATGCACGGAAGGCAAACAAAGAGGAACGGAAGGCAAGGAAGGCAAGGGAAAGCAAGGCAAGGAAAGGGTAACGGAAGGAAACGCACGTCAAGCGGAAACAAGGCTAATGCACGACAACGCAAGGCTAGGCAATGCACGGCAAGGCAAGGAAAGGGTAACGCAAGGGAAGGCACGGTCAGACGAGGCAAGGCTAAGGCACGACAACGCAAGGCTAGGCAATGCACGGAAGGCAAGCAAAGAGGAACGGAAGGCAAGGAAGGCAAGGGAAAGCAAGGCAAGGCAAGGGTAACAGAAGGAACGGCTCGGCAAGGGGAAACAAGGCTAAGGGACGGCAACGCACGGCTAGGCAATGCACGGCCAGCCAAGGAAAGGGTAACGCAAGGCAAGGCACGGTCAGGCAAGGCAAGGCTAATGCACGACAACGCACGGCTAGGCAATGCACGGCAAGGCAAGGAAAGGCTAACCCAAGGCAAGGCACGGTCAGGCGAGGCAAGGCTAAGGCACGACAACGCAAGGCTAGGCAATGCACGGAAGGCAATCAAAGAGTAACGGAAGGCAAGGAAGGCAAGGGAAAGCAAGGCAAGGCAAGGGTAACGGAAGGAACGGCACGGCAAGGGGAAACAAGGCTAAGGCACGACAACGCAGGACTAGGCAATGCACGGCAAGGCAAGGAAAGGGTAAAGCAAGGCAAGGCACTGTCAGGCGAGGGAAGGCTAATGCACGACAACACAAGGCTAGGCAGTGCACGGCTAGGCAGGGAAAGAGTAACGGAAGGAAAGGAAGGCAAGGCAAAGCAAGGCAAGGCAAGTGTAACAAAAGGCACGGCACGGCAAGGGGAAACAAGGCGAAGGGACGGCAACGCACGGCTAGGCAATGCACGGCCAGGCAAGGAAAGGGTAACGCAATGCAAGGCGCGGTGAGGCAAGGCAAGGCTAATGCACGACAACGCAAGGGTAGGCAATGCACGGAAGGCAAGCAAAGAGTAACGGAAGGCAAGGAATGCAAGGCAAAGCAAGGCAACGCAATCAAGACTATGGCAAGGTGAAAAAAGGCTAAGGCACGACAACGCAAGGCTAGGCAATGCACGGAAGGCAAGGAAAGAGTAACGGAAGGCAAGGAAGGCAAGGCAAAGCAAGGCAACGCAAGCAAGGCTATAGCAAGGTGAAACAAGGCTAAGGCACGACAACGCACTGCTAGCTAATGCACGGCAAGGCAAGGAAAGGGTAACGCAAGGCAAGGCACGGTCAGGCGAGGCAAGGCTAAGGAACGACAACGCAAGTCTAGGCAATGCAAGGAAGGCAAGCAAAGAGTAACGGAAGGCAAGGAATGCAAGGCAAAGCAAGGCAACGCAAGCAAGGCTATGGCAAGGTGAAAAAAGGCTAAAGCACGACAACGCAAGGCTACGCAATGCACGGAAGGCAAGCAAAGAGTAACGGAAGGCAAGGAAGGCCAGGGAAAGCAAGGGAAGGCAAGGGTAACGGAAGGAAAGGTTCGGCAAGGGGAAACAAGGCTAAGGCACGACAACGCACGGCTAGGCAATGAACGGCAAGGCAAGGAAAGGGTAACGTAAGGCAAGGCACGGTGAGGCAAGGCAAGGCTAATGCACGACAACGCAGGGCTAGGCAATGCACGGCAAGGCAAGGAAAGGGTAACGCAAGGGAAGGCACGGTCAGACGAGGCAAGGCTAAGGCACGACAACGCAAGGCTAGGCAATGCACGGAAGGCAAGCAAAGAGTAACGGAAGGCAAGGAAGGCAAGGGAAAGCAAGCACGGCAAGGTTAACGGAAGGAAACGAAAGGCAAGGGGAAACAAGGCTAAGGCACGACAACGCAGGACTAGGCAATGCACGGCAAGGCAAGGAAAGGGTAACGCAAGGCAAGGCACTGTCAGGCGAGGGAAGGCTAATGCACGACAACGAAAGGCTAGGCAGTGCACGGCTAGGCAGGGAAAGAGTAACGGAAGGAAAGGAAGGCAAGGAAAAGCAAGGCAAGGCAAGTGTAACAAAAGGCACGGCACGGCAAGGGGAAACAAGGCGAAGGGACGGCAACGCACGGCTAGGCAATGCACGGCCAGGCAAGGAAAGGGTAACGCAATGCAAGGCACGGTGAGGCAAGGCAAGGCTAATGCACGACAATGCAAGGCTAGGCAATGCACGGAAGGCAAGCAAAGAGTAACGGAAGGCAAGGAATGCAAGGCAAAGCAAGGCAACGCAAGCAAGGCTATGGCAAGGTGAAAAAAGGCTAAGGCACGACAACGCAAGGCTAGGCAATGCACGGAAGGCAAGGAAAGAGTAACGGAAGGCAAGGAAGGCAAGGGAAAGCAAGGCAACGCAAGCAAGGCTATAGCAAGGTGAAACAAGGCTAAGGCACGACAACGCACTGCTAGCTAATGCACGGCAAGGCAAGGAAAGGGTAACGCAAGGCAAGGCACGGTCAGGCGAGGCAAGGCTAAGGAACGACAACGCAAGTCTAGGCAATGCAAGGAAGGCAAGCAAAGAGTAACGGAAGGCAAGGAATGCAAGGCAAAGCAAGGCAACGCAAGCAAGGCTATGGCAAGGTGAAAAAAGGCTAAAGCACGACAACGCAAGGCTACGCAATGCACGGAAGGCAAGCAAAGAGTAACGGAAGGCAAGGAAGGCCAGGGAAAGCAAGGGAAGGCAAGGGTAACGGAAGGAAAGGTTCGGCAAGGGGAAACAAGGCTAAGGCACGACAACGCACGGCTAGGCAATGAACGGCAAGGCAAGGAAAGGGTAACGTAAGGCAAGGCACGGTGAGGCAAGGCAAGGCTAATGCACGACAACGCAGGGCTAGGCAATGCACGGCAAGGCAAGGAAAGGGTAACGCAAGGGAAGGCACGGTCAGACGAGGCAAGGCTAAGGCACGCCAATGCAAGGCTAGGCAATGCACGGAAGGCAAGCAAAGAGTAACGGAAGGCAAGGAAGGCAAGGGAAAGCAAGGCAAGGCAAGGGTAGCAGAAGGAACGGCTCGGCAAAGGGAAACAAGGCTAAGGGACGGCAACGCACGGCTAGGCAATGCACGGCCAGCCAAGGAAAGGGTAACGCAAGGCAAGGCACGGTCAGGCAAGGCAAGGCTAATGCACGACAACGCAAGGCTAGGCAGTGCACGGTAAGGCAAGGAAAGAGTAACGGAAGGAAAGGAAGGCAAGGCAAATCCAGGCAAGGCAAGTGTAACAAAAGGCACGGCACGGCAAGGGGAAACAAGGCTAAGGCACGACAACGCACGGCTAGGCAATGCACGGCAAGGCAAGGAAAGGCTAACGCAAGGCAAGGTACGGTGAGGTAAGGCAAGGCTAATGCACGACAACGCACGGCTAGGCAAAGCACGGCAAGGCAAGGAAAGGCTAACGCAAGGCAAGGCACGGTCAGGCGAGGCAAGGCTAAGGCACGACAACGCAAGGCTAGGAAATGCACGGAAGGCAAGCAAAGAGTAACGGAAGGCAAGGAAGGCAAGGGAAAGCAAGCACGGCAAGGTTAACGGAAGGAAACGAAAGGCAAGGGGAAACAAGGCTAAGGCACGACAACGCAGGACTAGGCAATGCACGGCAAGGCAAGGAAAGCGTAACGCAAGGCAAGGCACTGTCAGGCGAGGGAAGGCAATGCACGACAACGCAAGGCTAGGCAGTGCACGGCTAGGCAGGGAAAGAGTAACGGAAGGAAAGGAAGGCAAGGCAAAGCAAGGCAAGGCAAGTGTAACAAAAGGCACGGCACGGCAAGGGGAAACAAGGCGAAGGGACGGCAACGCGCGGCTAGGCAATGCACGGCCAGGCAAGGAAAGGGTAACGCAAGGCAAGGCACGGTGAGGCAAGGGAAGGCTAATGCACGACAATACAAGGCTAGGCAATGCACGGAAGGCAAGCAAAGAGTAACGGAAGGCAAGGAATGCAAGGCAAAGCAAGGCAACGCAAGCAAGGCTATGGCAAGGAGAAAAAAGGCTAAGGCACGACAACGCAAGGCTAGGCAATGCACGGAAGGCAAGCAAAGAGTAACGGAAGGCAAGGAAGGCAAGGGAAAGCAAGGCAAGGCAAGGGTAACGGAAGGAAAGGCACGGCAAGGGGAAACAAGTCTAAGGCACGACAACGCACGGCTAGGCAATGAACGGCAAGGCAAGGAAAGGGTAACGCAAGGAAAGGCACGGTGAGGCAAGGCAAGGCTAATGCACGACAACGCAGGGCTAGGCAATGCACGGAAAGGCAAGGAAAGTGTAACGCAAGGGAAGGCACGGTCAGACGAGGCAAGGCTAAGGCACGACAACGCAAGGCTAGGCAATGCACGGAAGGCAAGCAAAGAGGAGCGGAAGGCAAGGAAGGCAAGGGAAAGCAAGGCAAGGCAAGGGTAACGGAAGGAAACGCACGTCAAGCGGAAACAAGGCTAATGCACGACAACGCAAGGCTAGGCAATGCACGGCAAGGCAAGGAAAGGCTAACGCAAGGCAAGGCACGGTCAGGCGAGGCAAGGCTAAGGCACGACAACGCAAGGCTAGGCAATGCACGGAAGGCAATCAAAGAGTAACGGAAGGCAAGGAAGGCAAGGGAAAGCAAGGCAAGGCAAGGGTAACGGAAGGAACGGCACGGCAAGGGGAAACAAGGCTAAGGCACGACAACGCAGGACTAGGCAATGCACGGAAGGCAAGCAAAGAGGAACGGAAGGCAAGGAAGGCAAGGGAAAGCAAGGCAAGGCAAGGGTAACGGAAGGAACGGCTCGGCAAGGGGAAACAAGGCTAAGGGACGGCAACGCACGGCTAGGCAATGCACGGCCAGCCAAGGAAAGGGTAACGCAAGGCAAGACACGGTCAGGCAAGGCAAGGCTAATGCACGACAACGCACGGCTAGGCAATGCACGGCAAGGCAAGGAAAGGCTAAACCAAGGCAAGGCACGGTCAGGCGAGGCAAGGCTAAGGCACGACAACGCAAGGCTAGGCAATGCACGGAAGGCAATCAAAGAGTAACGGAAGGCAAGGAAGGCAAGGGAAAGCAAGGCAAGGCAAGGGTAACGGAAGGAACGGCACGGCAAGGGGAAACAAGGCTAAGGCACGACAACGCACGGCTAGGTAATGCACGGCCAGGCAAGGAAAGGGTAACGCAATGCAAGGCACGGTGAGGCAAGGCATGGCTAATGCACGACAATGCAAGGCTAGGCAATGCACGAAAGGCAAGCAAAGAGTAACGGAAGGCAAGGAATGCAAGGCAAAGCAAGGCAACGCAAGCAAGGCTATGGCAAGGTGAAAAAAGGCTAAAGCACGACAACGCAAGGCTACGCAATGCACGGAAGGCAAGCAAAGAGTAACGGAAGGCAAGGAAGGCCAGGGAAAGCAAGGGAAGGCAAGGGTAACGGAAGGAAAGGTTCGGCAAGGGGAAACAAGGCTAAGGCACGACAACGCACGGCTAGGCAATGAACGGCAAGGCAAGGAAAGGGTAACGAAAGGCAAGGCACGGTGAGGCAAGGCAAGGCTAATGCACGACAACGCAGGGCTAGGCAATGCACGGCAAGGCAAGGAAAGGGTAACGCAAGGGAAGGCACGGTCAGACGAGGCAAGGCTAAGGCACGACAACGCAAGGCCAGGCAATGCACGGCAAGGCAAGCAAAGAGTAACGGAAGGCAAGGAAGGCAAGGGAAAGCAAGGCGAGGCAAGGGTAACGGAAGGAAACGCACGGCAAGGGGAAACAAGGCTAAGGTACGACAACGCACGGCTAGGCAATGCACGGCAAGGCAAGGAAAGGGTAACGCAAGGCAAGGCACGGTGAGGCTAGGCAAGGCTAATGCACGACAACGCAAGGCTAGCCAATGCACGGCAAGGCAAGGAAAGGGTAACGCAAGGGAAGGCACGGTCAGACGAGGCAAGGCTAAGGCACGACAACGCAAGGCTAGGCAATGCACGGAAGGCAAGCAAAGAGTAACGGAAGGCAAGGAAGGCAAGGGAAAGCAAGGCAAGGCAAGGGTAACAGAAGGAACGGCTAGGCAAAGGGAAACAAGGCTAAGGGACGGCAACGCACGGCTAGGCAATGCACGGCCAGCCAAGGAAAGGGTAACGCAAGGCAAGGCACGGTCAGGCAAGGCAAGGCTAATGCACGACAACGCAAGGCTAGGCAGTGCACGGTAAGGCAAGGAAAGAGTAACGGAAGGAAAGGAATGCAAGGCAAATCCAGGCAAGGCAAGTGTAACAAAAGGCACGGCACGGCAAGGGGAAACAAGGCTAAGGCACGACAACGCACGGCTAGGCAATGCACGGCAAGGCAAGGAAAGGCTAACGCAAGGCAAGGCACGGTGAGGTAAGGCAAGGCTAATGCACGACAACGCACGGCTAGGCAATGCACGGCAAGGCAAGGAAAGGCTAACGCAAGGCAAGGCACGGTCAGGCGAGGCAAGGCTAAGGCACGACAACGAAAGGCTAGGCAATGCACGGAAGGCAAGCAAAGAGTAACGGAAGGCAAGGAAGGCAAGGGAAAGCAAGCACGGCAAGGTTAACGGAAGGAAACGAAAGGCAAGGGGAAACAAGGCTAAGGCACGACAACGCAGGACTAGGCAATGCACGGCAAGGCAAGGAAAGGGTAACGCAAGGCAAAGCACTGTCAGGCGAGGGAAGGCTAATGCACGACAACGAAAGGCTAGGCAGTGCACGGCTAGGCAGGGAAAGAGTAACGGAAGGAAAGGAAGGCAAGGAAAAGCAAGGCAAGGCAAGTGTAACAAAAGGCACGGCACGGCAAGGGGAAACAAGGCGAAGGGACGGCAACGCACAGCTAGGCAATGCACGGCCAGGCAAGGAAAGGGTAACGCAAGGCAAGGCACGGTGAGGCAAGGCAAGGCTAATGCACGACAATACAAGGCTAGGCAATGCACGGAAGGCAAGCAAAGAGTAACGGAAGGCAAGGAATGCAAGGCAAAGCAAGGCAACGCAAGCAAGGCTATGGCAAGGTGAAAAAAGGCTAAGGCACGACAACGCAAGGCTAGGCAATGCACGGAAGGCAAGGAAAGAGTAACGGAAGGCAAGGAAGGCAAGGGAAAGCAAGGCAAGGCAAGGGTAACGGAAGGAAAGGCACGGCAAGGGGAAACAAGTCTAAGGCACGACAACGCACGGCTAGGCAATGAACGGCAAGGCAAGGAAAGGGTAACGCAAGGAAAGGCACGGTGAGGCAAGGCAAGGCTAATGCACGACAACGCAGGGCTAGGCAATGCACGGAAAGGCAAGGAAAGGGTAACGCAAGGGAAGGCACGTCAGAAGAGGCAATGCTAAGGCACGACAACGCAAGGCTAGGCAATGCACGGAAGGCAAGCAAAGAGGAACGGAAGGCAAGGAAGGCAAGGGAAAGCAAGGCAAGGCAAGGGTAACGGAAGGAAACGCACGTCAAGCGGAAACAAGGCTAATGCACGACAACGCAAGGCTAGGCAATGCACGGCAAGGCAAGGAAAGGGTAACGCAAGGGAAGGCACGGTCAGACGAGGCAAGGCTAAGGCCCGACAACGCAAGGCTAGGCAATGCACGGAAGGCAAGCAAAGAGTAACGGAAGGCAAGGAAGGCAAGGGAAAGCAAGGCAAGGCAAGGGTAACAGAAGGAACGGCTCGGCGAGGGTAAACAAGGCTAAGGGACGGCAACGCACGGCTAGGCAATGCACGGCCAGCCAAGGAAAGGGTAACGCAAGGCAAGGCACGGTCAGGCAAGGCAAGGCTAATGCACGACAACGCACGGCTAGTCAATGCACGGCAAGGCAAGGAAAGGCTAACGCAAGGCAAGGCACGGTCAGGCGAGGCAAGGCTAAGGCACGACAACGCAAGGCTAGGCAATGCACGGAAGGCAATCAAAGAGTAACGGAAGGCAAGGAAGACAAGGGAAAGCAAGGGAAGGCAAGGGTAACGGAAGGAACGGCACGGCAAGGGGAAACAAGGCTAAGGCACGACAACGCAGGACTAGGCAATGCACGGCAAGGCAAGGAAAGGGTAACGCAAGGCAAGACACTGTCAGGCGAGGGAAGGCTAATGCACGACAACGCAAGGCTAGGCAGTGCACGGCTAGGCAGGGAAAGAGTAACGGAAGGAAAGGAAGGCAAGGCAAAGCAAGGCAAGGCAAGTGTAAGAAAAGGCACGGCACGGCAAGGGGAAACAAGGCGAAGGGACGGCAACGCACGGCTAGGCAATGCACGGCCAGGCAAGGAAAGGGTAACGCAAGGCAAGTCACGGTGAGGCAAGGCAAGGCTAATGCACGACAATACAAGGCTAGGCAATGCACGGAAGGCAAGCAAAAAGTAACGGAAGGCAAGGAATGCAAAGCAAAGCAAGGCAACGCAAACAAGGCTATGGCAAGGTGAAAAAAGGCTAAGGCACGACAACGCAAGGCTAGGCAATGCACGGAAGGCAAGCAAAGAGTAACGGAAGGCAAGGAAGGCAAGGGAAAGCAAGGCAAGGCAAGGGTAACGGAAGGAAAGGCACGGTAAGGGGAAACAAGGCTAAGGCACGACAACGCACGGCTAGGCAATGAACGGCAAGGCAAGGAAAGGGTAACGCAAGGCAAGGCACGGTGAGGCAAGGCAAGGCTAATGCACGACAACGCAGGGCTAGGCAATGCACGGAAAGGCAAGCAAAGAGTAACGGAAGGCAAGGAATGCAAGGCAAAGCAAGGCAACGCAAACAAGGCTATGGGAAGGTGAAAAAAGGCTAAAGCACGACAACGCAAGGCTACGCAATGCACGGAAGGCAAGCAAAGAGTAAAGGAAGGCAAGGAAGGCCAGGGAAAGCAAGGCAAGGCAAGGGTAACGGAAGGAAAGGTACGGCAAGGGGAAACAAGGCTAAGGCACGGCAACGCACGGCTAGGCAATGAACGGCAAGGCAAGGAAAGGGTAACGTAAGGCAAGGCACGGTGAGGCAAGGCAAGGCTAATGCACGACAACGCAGGGCTAGGCAATGCACGGCAAGGCAAGGAAAGGGTAACGCAAGGGAAGGCACGGTCAGACGAGGCAAGGCTAAGGCACGACAACGCAAGGCTAGGCAATGCACGGAACGCAAGCAAAGAGAAACGGAAGGCAAGGAAGGCAAGGGAAAGCAAGGCAAGGCAAGGGTAACGGAAGGAAACGCACGGCAAGGGGAAACAAGGCTAAGGCACGACAACGCACGGCTAGGCAATGCACGGCAAGGTAAGGAAAGGGTAACGAAAGGCAAGGCACGGTGAGGCAAGGCAAGGCTAATGCACGACAACGCATGGCTAGGCAATGCACGGCAAGGCAAGGAAAGGGTAACGCAAGGCAAGGCACGGTCAGGCAAGGCAAGGCTAATGCACGACAACGCAAGGCTAGGCAGTGCACGGTAAGGCAAGGAAAGAGTAACGGAAGGAAAGGAAGGCAAGGCAAATCCAGGCAAGGCAAGTGTAACAAAAGGCACGGCACGGCAAGGGGAAACAAGGCTAAGGCACGACAACGGACGGCTAGGCAATGCACGGCAAGGCAAGGAAAGGGTAACGCAAGGCAAGGTACGGTGAGGTAAGGCAAGGCTAATGCACGACAACGCACGGCTAGGCAATGCACGGCAAGGCAAGGAAAGGCTAACGCAAGGCAAGGCACGGTCAGGCGAGGCAAGGCTAAGGCACGACAACGCAAGGCTAGGAAATGCACGGAAGGCAAGCAAAGAGTAACGGAAGGCAAGGAAGGCAAGGGAAAGCAAGCACGGCAAGGTTAACGGAAGGAAACGAAAGGCAAGGGGAAACAAGGCTAAGGCACGACAACGCAGGACTAGGCAATGCACGGCAAGGCAAGGAAAGCGTAACGCAAGGCAAGGCACTGTCAGGCGAGGGAAGGCTAATGCACGACAACGCAAGGCTAGGCAGTGCACGGCTAGGCAGGGAAAGAGTAACGGAAGGAAAGGAAGGCAAGGGAAAGCAAGGCAAGGCAAGTGTAACAAAAGGCACGGCACGGCAAGGGGAAACAAGGCGAAGGGACGGCAACGCACGGCTAGGCAATGCACGGCCAGGCAAGGAAAGGGTAACGCAAGGCAAGGCACGGTGAGGCAAGGGAAGGCTAATGCACGACAATACAAGGCTAGGCAATGCACGGAAGGCAAGCAAAGAGTAACGGAAGGCAAGGAATGCAAGGCAAAGCAAGGCAACGCAAGCAAGGCTATGGCAAGGAGAAAAAAGGCTAAGGCACGACAACGCAAGGCTAGGCAATGCACGGAAGGCAAGCAAAGAGTAACGGAAGGCAAGGAAGGCAAGGGAAAGCAAGGCAAGGCAAGGGTAACGGAAGGAAAGGCACGGCAAGGGGAAACAAGTCTAAGGCACGACAACGCACGGCTAGGCAATGAACGGCAAGGCAAGGAAAGGGTAACGCAAGGAAAGGCACGGTGAGGCAAGGCAAGGCTAATGCACGACAACGCAGGGCTAGGCAATGCACGGAAAGGCAAGGAAAGTGTAACGCAAGGGAAGGCACGGTCAGACGAGGCAAGGCTAAGGCACGACAACGCAAGGCTAGGCAATGCACGGAAGGCAAGCAAAGAGGAACGGAGGGCAAGGAAGGCAAGGGAAAGCAAGGCAAGGCAAGGGTAACGGAAGGAAACGCACGTCAAGCGGAAACAAGGCTAATGCACGACAACGCAAGGCTAGGCAATGCACGGCAAGGCAAGGAAAGGGTAACGCAAGGGAAGGCAAGGTCAGACGAGGCAAGGCTAAGGCACGACAACGCAAGGCTAGGCAATGCACGGAAGGCAAGCAAAGAGTAACGGAAGGCAAGGAAGGCAAGGGAAAGCAAGGCAAGGCAAGGGTAACAGAAGGAACGGCTCGGCAAGGGGAAACAAGGCTAAGGGACGGCAACGCACGGCTAGGCAATGCACGGCCAGCCAAGGAAAGGGTAACGCAAGGCAAGGCACGGTCAGGCAAGGCAAGGCTAATGCACGACAACGCACGGCTAGGCAATGCACGGCAAGGCAAGGAAAGGCTAACGCAAGGCAAGGCACGGTCACGCGAGGCAAGGCTAAGGCACGACAACGCAAGGCTAGGCAATGCACGGAAGGCAATCAAAGAGTAACGGAAGGCAAGGAAGGCAAGGGAAAGCAAGGCAAGGCAAGGGTAACGGAAGGAACGGCACGGCAAGGGGAAACAACGCTGAGGCACGACAACGCAGGACTAGGCAATGCACGGCAAGGCAAAGAAAGGGTAACGCAAGGCAAGGCACAGTCAGGCGAGGGAAGGCTAATGCACGACAACGCAAGGCTAGGCAGTGCACGGCTAGGCAGGGAAAGAGTAACGGAAGGAAAGGTAGGCTAGGAAAAGCAAGGCAAGGCAAGTGTAACAAAAGGCACGGCACGGCAAGGGGAAACAAGGCGAAGGGACGGCAACGCACGGCTAGGCAATGCACGGCCAGGCAAGGAAAGGGTAACGCAAGGCAAGGCACGGTGAGGCAAGGCAAGGCTAATGCATGACAATACAAGGCTAGGCAATGCACGGAAGGCAAGCAAAGAGTAACGGAAGGCAAGGAATGCAAGGCAAAGCAAGGCAACGCAAGCAAGGCTATGGCAAGGTGAAAAAAGGCTAAGGCACGACAACGCAAGGTTAGGCAATGCACGGAAGGCAAGCAAAGAGTAACGGAAGGCAAGGAATGCAAGGGAAAGCAAGGCAAGGCAAGGGTAACGGAAGGAAAGGCACGGCAAGGGGAAACAAGGCTAAGGCACGACAACGCACGGCTAGGCAACGAACGGCAAGGCAAGGAAAGGGTAACGCAAGGAAAGGCACGGTGAGGCAAGGCAAGGCTAATGCACGACAACGCAGGGCTAGGCAATGCACGGAAAGGCAAGGAAAGGGTAACGCAAGGGAAGGCAAGGTCAGACGAGGCAAGGCTAAGGCACGACAACACAAGGCTAGGCAATGCACGGAAGGCAAGCAAAGAGGAACGGAAGGCAAGGAATGCAAGGCAAAGCAAGGCAACGCAAGCAAGGCTATGGCAAGGTGAAAAAAGGCTAAGGCACGACAACGCAAGGCTACGCAATGCACGGAAGGCAAGCAAAGAGTAACGGAAGGCAAGGAAGGCAAGGGAAAGCAAGGCGAGGCAAGGGTAACGGAAGGAAACGCACGGCAAGGGGAAACAAGCCTAAGGCACGACAACGCACGGCTAGGCAATGCACGGCAAGGTAAGGAAAGGGTAACGCAAGGCAAGGCACGGTTAGGCAAGGCAAGGCTAATGCACGACAACGCATGGCTAGGCAATGCACGGCAAGGCAAGGAAAGGGTAACGCAAGGGAAGGCACGGTCAGACGAGGCAAGGCTAAGGCACGACAATGCAAGGCTAGGCCATGCACGGAAGGCAAGCAAAGAGTAACGGAAGGCAAGGAAGGCAAGGGAAAGCAAGGCAAGGCAAGGGTAACGGAAGGAAACGCAGGGCAAGGCGAAACAAGGCTAAGGCACGACAACGCACGGCTAGGCAATGCACGAAAAGGCAAGGAAAGGGTAACGCAAGGCAAGGCACGGTGAGGTAAGGCAAGGCTAATGCACGACAACGCACGGCTAGGCAATGCACGGCAAGGCAAGGAAAGGGTAACGCAAGGGAAGGCACGGTTAGACGAGGCAAGGCTAAGGCACGACAACGCAAGGCTAGGCAATGCACGGAAGGCAATCAAAGAGTAACGGAAGGCAAGGAAGGCAAGTGAAAGCAAGGCAAGGCAAGGGTAACAGAAGGAACGGCTCGGCAAGGGGAAATAAGGCTAAGGGACGGCAACGCACGGCTAGGCAATGCACGGCCAGCCAAGGAAAGGGTATCGCAAGGCAAGGCACGGTCAGGCAAGGCAAGGCTAATGCACGACAAGTCAAGGCTAGGCAGTGCACGGTAAGGCAAGGAAAGAGTAACGGAAGGAAAGGAAGGCAAGGCAAATCCAGGCAAGGCAAGTGTAACAAAAGGCACGGCACGGCAAGTGGAATCAAGGCGAAGGGACGGCAACGCACGGCTAGGCAATGCACGGCAAGGCAAGGAAAGGGTAACGCAAGGGAAGGCACGGTCAGACGAGGCAAGGCTAAGGCACGACAACGCAAGGCTAGGCAATGCACGGAAGGCAAGCAAAGAGTAACGGAAGGCAAGGAAGGCAAGGGAAAGCAAGGCGAGGCAAGGGTAACGGAAGGAAACGCACGGCAAGGGGAAACAAGGCTAAGGCACGACAACGCACGGATAGGCAATGCACGGCAAGGTAAGGAAAGGGTAACGAAAGGCAAGGCACGGTGAGGCAAGGCAAGGCTAATGCACGACAACTCATGGCTAGGCAATGCACGGCAAGGCAAGGAAAGGGTAACGCAAGGCAAGGCACGGTCAGGCAAGGCAAGGCTAATGCACGACAACGCAAGGCTAGGCAGTGCACGGTAAGGCAAGGAAAGAGTAACGGAAGGAAAGGAAGGCAAGGCAAATCCAGGCAAGGCAAGTGTAACAAAAGGCACGGCACGGCAAGGGGAAACAAGGCTAAGGCACGACAACGGACGGCTAGGCAATGCACGGCAAGGCAAGGAAAGGCTAACGCAAGGCAAGGTACGGTGAGGTAAGGCAAGGCTAATGCACGACAACGCACGGCTAGGCAATGCACGGCAAGGCAAGGAAAGGCTAACGCAAGGCAAGGCACGGTCAGGCGAGGCAAGGCTAAGGCACGACAACGCAAGGCTAGGAAATGCACGGAAGGCAAGCAAAGAGTAACGGAAGGCAAGGAAGGCAAGGGAAAGCAAGCACGGCAAGGTTAACGGAAGGAAACGAAAGGCAAGGGGAAACAAGGCTAAGGCACGACAACGCAGGACTAGGCAATGCACGGCAAGGCAAGGAAAGCGTAACGCAAGGCAAGGCACTGTCAGGCGAGGGAAGGCTAATGCACGACAACGCAAGGCTAGGCAGTGCACGGCTAGGCAGGGAAAGAGTAACGGAAGGAAAGGAAGGCAAGGGAAAGCAAGGCAAGGCAAGTGTAACAAAAGGCACGGCACGGCAAGGGGAAACAAGGCGAAGGGACGGCAACGCACGGCTAGGCAATGCACGGCCAGGCAAGGAAAGGGTAACGCAAGGCAAGGCACGGTGAGGCAAGGGAAGGCTAATGCACGACAATACAAGGCTAGGCAATGCACGGAAGGCAAGCAAAGAGTAACGGAAGGCAAGGAATGCAAGGCAAAGCAAGGCAACGCAAGCAAGGCTATGGCAAGGAGAAAAAAGGCTAAGGCACGACAACGCAAGGCTAGGCAATGCACGGAAGGCAAGCAAAGAGTAACGGAAGGCAAGGAAGGCAAGGGAAAGCAAGGCAAGGCAAGGGTAACGGAAGGAAAGGCACGGCAAGGGGAAACAAGTCTAAGGCACGACAACGCACGGCTAGGCAATGAACGGCAAGGCAAGGAAAGGGTAACGCAAGGAAAGGCACGGTGAGGCAAGGCAAGGCTAATGCACGACAACGCAGGGCTAGGCAATGCACGGAAAGGCAAGGAAAGTGTAACGCAAGGGAAGGCACGGTCAGACGAGGCAAGGCTAAGGCACGACAACGCAAGGCTAGGCAATGCACGGAAGGCAAGCAAAGAGGAACGGAGGGCAAGGAAGGCAAGGGAAAGCAAGGCAAGGCAAGGGTAACGGAAGGAAACGCACGTCAAGCGGAAACAAGGCTAATGCACGACAACGCAAGGCTAGGCAATGCACGGCAAGGCAAGGAAAGGGTAACGCAAGGGAAGGCAAGGTCAGACGAGGCAAGGCTAAGGCACGACAACGCAAGGCTAGGCAATGCACGGAAGGCAAGCAAAGAGTAACGGAAGGCAAGGAAGGCAAGGGAAAGCAAGGCAAGGCAAGGGTAACAGAAGGAACGGCTCGGCAAGGGGAAACAAGGCTAAGGGACGGCAACGCACGGCTAGGCAATGCACGGCCAGCCAAGGAAAGGGTAACGCAAGGCAAGGCACGGTCAGGCAAGGCAAGGCTAATGCACGACAACGCACGGCTAGGCAATGCACGGCAAGGCAAGGAAAGGCTAACGCAAGGCAAGGCACGGTCACGCGAGGCAAGGCTAAGGCACGACAACGCAAGGCTAGGCAATGCACGGAAGGCAATCAAAGAGTAACGGAAGGCAAGGAAGGCAAGGGAAAGCAAGGCAAGGCAAGGGTAACGGAAGGAACGGCACGGCAAGGGGAAACAACGCTGAGGCACGACAACGCAGGACTAGGCAATGCACGGCAAGGCAAAGAAAGGGTAACGCAAGGCAAGGCACAGTCAGGCGAGGGAAGGCTAATGCACGACAACGCAAGGCTAGGCAGTGCACGGCTAGGCAGGGAAAGAATAACGGAAGGAAAGGTAGGCTAGGAAAAGCAAGGCAAGGCAAGTGTAACAAAAGGCACGGCACGGCAAGGGGAAACAAGGCGAAGGGACGGCAACGCACGGCTAGGCAATGCACGGCCAGGCAAGGAAAGGGTAACGCAAGGCAAGGCACGGTGAGGCAAGGCAAGGCTAATGCATGACAATACAAGGCTAGGCAATGCACGGAAGGCAAGCAAAGAGTAACGGAAGGCAAGGAATGCAAGGCAAAGCAAGGCAACGCAAGCAAGGCTATGGCAAGGTGAAAAAAGGCTAAGGCACGACAACGCAAGGTTAGGCAATGCACGGAAGGCAAGCAAAGAGTAACGGAAGGCAAGGAATGCAAGGGAAAGCAAGGCAAGGCAAGGGTAACGGAAGGAAAGGCACGGCAAGGGGAAACAAGGCTAAGGCACGACAACGCACGGCTAGGCAACGAACGGCAAGGCAAGGAAAGGGTAACGCAAGGAAAGGCACGGTGAGGCAAGGCAAGGCTAATGCACGACAACGCAGGGCTAGGCAATGCACGGAAAGGCAAGGAAAGGGTAACGCAAGGGAAGGCAAGGTCAGACGAGGCAAGGCTAAGGCACGACAACACAAGGCTAGGCAATGCACGGAAGGCAAGCAAAGAGGAACGGAAGGCAAGGAATGCAAGGCAAAGCAAGGCAACGCAAGCAAGGCTATGGCAAGGTGAAAAAAGGCTAAGGCACGACAACGCAAGGCTACGCAATGCACGGAAGGCAAGCAAAGAGTAACGGAAGGCAAGGAAGGCAAGGGAAAGCAAGGCGAGGCAAGGGTAACGGAAGGAAACGCACGGCAAGGGGAAACAAGCCTAAGGCACGACAACGCACGGCTAGGCAATGCACGGCAAGGTAAGGAAAGGGTAACGCAAGGCAAGGCACGGTTAGGCAAGGCAAGGCTAATGCACGACAACGCATGGCTAGGCAATGCACGGCAAGGCAAGGAAAGGGTAACGCAAGGGAAGGCACGGTCAGACGAGGCAAGGCTAAGGCACGACAATGCAAGGCTAGGCCATGCACGGAAGGCAAGCAAAGAGTAACGGAAGGCAAGGAAGGCAAGGGAAAGCAAGGCAAGGCAAGGGTAACGGAAGGAAACGCAGGGCAAGGCGAAACAAGGCTAAGGCACGACAACGCACGGCTAGGCAATGCACGAAAAGGCAAGGAAAGGGTAACGCAAGGCAAGGCACGGTGAGGTAAGGCAAGGCTAATGCACGACAACGCACGGCTAGGCAATGCACGGCAAGGCAAGGAAAGGGTAACGCAAGGGAAGGCACGGTTAGACGAGGCAAGGCTAAGGCACGACAACGCAAGGCTAGGCAATGCACGGAAGGCAATCAAAGAGTAACGGAAGGCAAGGAAGGCAAGTGAAAGCAAGGCAAGGCAAGGGTAACAGAAGGAACGGCTCGGCAAGGGGAAATAAGGCTAAGGGACGGCAACGCACGGCTAGGCAATGCACGGCCAGCCAAGGAAAGGGTATCGCAAGGCAAGGCACGGTCAGGCAAGGCAAGGCTAATGCACGACAAGTCAAGGCTAGGCAGTGCACGGTAAGGCAAGGAAAGAGTAACGGAAGGAAAGGAAGGCAAGGCAAATCCAGGCAAGGCAAGTGTAACAAAAGGCACGGCACGGCAAGTGGAATCAAGGCGAAGGGACGGCAACGCACGGCTAGGCAATGCACGGCAAGGCAAGGAAAGGGTAACGCAAGGGAAGGCACGGTCAGACGAGGCAAGGCTAAGGCACGACAACGCAAGGCTAGGCAATGCACGGAAGGCAAGCAAAGAGTAACGGAAGGCAAGGAAGGCAAGGGAAAGCAAGGCGAGGCAAGGGTAACGGAAGGAAACGCACGGCAAGGGGAAACAAGGCTAAGGCACGACAACGCACGGATAGGCAATGCACGGCAAGGTAAGGAAAGGGTAACGAAAGGCAAGGCACGGTGAGGCAAGGCAAGGCTAATGCACGACAACTCATGGCTAGGCAATGCACGGCAAGGCAAGGAAAGGGTAACGCAAGGCAAGGCACGGTCAGGCAAGGCAAGGCTAATGCACGACAACGCAAGGCTAGGCAGTGCACGGTAAGGCAAGGAAAGAGTAACGGAAGGAAAGGAAGGCAAGGCAAATCCAGGCAAGGCAAGTGTAACAAAAGGCACGGCACGGCAAGGGGAAACAAGGCTAAGGCACGACAACGGACGGCTAGGCAATGCACGGCAAGGCAAGGAAAGGCTAACGCAAGGCAAGGTACGGTGAGGTAAGGCAAGGCTAATGCACGACAACGCACGGCTAGGCAATGCACGGCAAGGCAAGGAAAGGCTAACGCAAGGCAAGGCACGGTCAGGCGAGGCAAGGCTAAGGCACGACAACGCAAGGCTAGGAAATGCACGGAAGGCAAGCAAAGAGTAACGGAAGGCAAGGAAGGCAAGGGAAAGCAAGCACGGCAAGGTTAACGGAAGGAAACGAAAGGCAAGGGGAAACAAGGCTAAGGCACGACAACGCAGGACTAGGCAATGCACGGCAAGGCAAGGAAAGCGTAACGCAAGGCAAGGCACTGTCAGGCGAGGGAAGGCTAATGCACGACAACGCAAGGCTAGGCAGTGCACGGCTAGGCAGGGAAAGAGTAACGGAAGGAAAGGAAGGCAAGGGAAAGCAAGGCAAGGCAAGTGTAACAAAAGGCACGGCACGGCAAGGGGAAACAAGGCGAAGGGACGGCAACGCACGGCTAGGCAATGCACGGCCAGGCAAGGAAAGGGTAACGCAAGGCAAGGCACGGTGAGGCAAGGGAAGGCTAATGCACGACAATACAAGGCTAGGCAATGCACGGAAGGCAAGCAAAGAGTAACGGAAGGCAAGGAATGCAAGGCAAAGCAAGGCAACGCAAGCAAGGCTATGGCAAGGAGAAAAAAGGCTAAGGCACGACAACGCAAGGCTAGGCAATGCACGGAAGGCAAGCAAAGAGTAACGGAAGGCAAGGAAGGCAAGGGAAAGCAAGGCAAGGCAAGGGTAACGGAAGGAAAGGCACGGCAAGGGGAAACAAGTCTAAGGCACGACAACGCACGGCTAGGCAATGAACGGCAAGGCAAGGAAAGGGTAACGCAAGGAAAGGCACGGTGAGGCAAGGCAAGGCTAATGCACGACAACGCAGGGCTAGGCAATGCACGGAAAGGCAAGGAAAGTGTAACGCAAGGGAAGGCACGGTCAGACGAGGCAAGGCTAAGGCACGACAACGCAAGGCTAGGCAATGCACGGAAGGCAAGCAAAGAGGAACGGAAGGCAAGGAAGGCAAGGGAAAGCAAGGCAAGGCAAGGGTAACGGAAGGAAACGCACGTCAAGCGGAAACAAGGCTAATGCACGACAACGCAAGGCTAGGCAATGCACGGCAAGGCAAGGAAAGGGTAACGCAAGGGAAGGCAAGGTCAGACGAGGCAAGGCTAAGGCACGACAACGCAAGGCTAGGCAATGCACGGAAGGCAAGCAAAGAGTAACGGAAGGCAAGGAAGGCAAGGGAAAGCAAGGCAAGGCAAGGGTAACAGAAGGAACGGCTCGGCAAGGGGAAACAAGGCTAAGGGACGGCAACGCACGGCTAGGCAATGCACGGCCAGCCAAGGAAAGGGTAACGCAAGGCAAGGCACGGTCAGGCAAGGCAAGGCTAATGCACGACAACGCACGGCTAGGCAATGCACGGCAAGGCAAGGAAAGGCTAACGCAAGGCAAGGCACGGTCAGGCGAGGCAAGGCTAAGGCACGACAACGCAAGGCTAGGCAATGCACGGAAGGCAATCAAAGAGTAACGGAAGGCAAGGAAGGCAAGGGAAAGCAAGGCAAGGCAAGGGTAACGGAAGGAACGGCACGGCAAGGGGAAACAACGCTAAGGCACGACAACGCAGGACTAGGCAATGCACGGCAAGGCAAGGAAAGGGTAACGCAAGGCAAGGCACAGTCAGGCGAGGGAAGGCTAATGCACGACAACGCAAGGCTAGGCAGTGCACGGCTAGGCAGGGAAAGAGTAACGGAAGGAAAGGTAGGCTAGGAAAAGCAAGGCAAGGCAAGTGTAACAAAAGGCACGGCACGGCAAGGGGAAACAAGGCGAAGGGACGGCAACGCACGGCTAGGCAATGCACGGCCAGGCAAGGAAAGGGTAACGCAAGGCAAGGCACGGTGAGGCAAGGCAAGGCTAATGCATGACAATACAAGGCTAGGCAATGCACGGAAGGCAAGCAAAGAGTAACGGAAGGCAAGGAATGCAAGGCAAAGCAAGGCAACGCAAGCAAGGCTATGGCAAGGTGAAAAAAGGCTAAGGCACGACAACGCAAGGTTAGGCAATGCACGGAAGGCAAGCAAAGAGTAACGGAAGGCAAGGAATGCAAGGGAAAGCAAGGCAAGGCAAGGGTAACGGAAGGAAAGGCACGGCAAGGGGAAACAAGGCTAAGGCACGACAACGCACGGCTAGGCAACGAACGGCAAGGCAAGGAAAGGGTAACGCAAGGAAAGGCACGGTGAGGCAAGGCAAGGCTAATGCACGACAACGCAGGGCTAGGCAATGCACGGAAAGGCAAGGAAAGGGTAACGCAAGGGAAGGCAAGGTCAGACGAGGCAAGGCTAAGGCACGACAACACAAGGCTAGGCAATGCACGGAAGGCAAGCAAAGAGGAACGGAAGGCAAGGAATGCAAGGCAAAGCAAGGCAACGCAAGCAAGGCTATGGCAAGGTGAAAAAAGGCTAAGGCACGACAACGCAAGGCTACGCAATGCACGGAAGGCAAGCAAAGAGTAACGGAAGGCAAGGAAGGCAAGGGAAAGCAAGGCGAGGCAAGGGTAACGGAAGGAAACGCACGGCAAGGGGAAACAAGCCTAAGGCACGACAACGCACGGCTAGGCAATGCACGGCAAGGTAAGGAAAGGGTAACGCAAGGCAAGGCACGGTGAGGCAAGGCAAGGCTAATGCACGACAACGCATGGCTAGGCAATGCACGGCAAGGCAAGGAAAGGGTAACGCAAGGGAAGGCACGGTCAGACGAGGCAAGGCTAAGGCACGACAATGCAAGGCTAGGCCATGCACGGAAGGCAAGCAAAGAGTAACGGAAGGCAAGGAAGGCAAGGGAAAGCAAGCCAAGGCAAGGGTAACGGAAGGAAACGCAGGGCAAGGCGAAACAAGGCTAAGGCACGACAACGCACGGCTAGGCAATGCACGAAAAGGCAAGGAAAGGGTAACGCAAGGCAAGGCACGGTGAGGCAAGGCAAGGCTAATGCACGACAACGCACGGCTAGGCAATGCACGGCAAGGCAAGGAAAGGGTAACGCAAGGGAAGGCACGGTTAGACGAGGCAAGGCTAAGGCACGACAACGCAAGGCTAGGCAATGCACGGAAGGCAAGCAAAGGGTAACGGAAGGCAAGGAAGACAAGGGAAAGGAAGGCAAGGCAAGGGTAAGAGAAGGAACGGCTCGGCAAGGGGAAACAAGGCTAAGGGACGGCAGCGGACGGCTAGGCAATGCACGGCCAGCCAAGGAAAGGGTAACGCAAGGCAAGGCACGGTCAGGCAAGGCAAGGCTAATGCACGACAACGCAAGGCTAGGCAGTGCACGGTAAGGCAAGGAAAGAGTAACGTAAGGAAAGTAAGGCAAGGGAAATCCAGGCAAGGCAAGTTTAACAAAAGGCACGGCACGGCAAGGGGAAACAAGGCTAAGGAACGACAACGCACGGCTAGGCAATGGACGGCAAGGCAAGGAAAGGCTAACGCAAGGCAAGGCACGGTGAGGCAGGGCAAGGCTAATGCACGACAACGCACGGCTAGGCAATGCACGGCAAGGCAAGGAAAGGGTAACGCAAGGCAAGGCACGGTCAGGCGAGGCAAGGCTAAGGAACGACAACGCAAGGCTAGACAATGCACGGAAGGCAAGCAAACAGTAACGGAAGGCAAGGAATGCAAGGCAAAGCAAGGCAACGCAAGCAAGGCTATGGCAAGGTGAAAAAAGTCTAAAGCACGACAACGCAAGGCTACGCAATGCACGGAAGGCAAGCAAAGAGTAACGGAAGGCAAGGAAGGCCAGGGAAAGCAAGGCAAGGCAAGGGTAACGGAAGGAAAGGCACGGCAAGGGGAAACAAGGCTAAGGCACGACAACGCACGGCTAGGCAATGTACGGCAAGGCAAGGAAAGGGTAACGTAAGGCAAGGCACGGTGAGGCAAGTCAAGGCTAATGCACGACAACGCAGGGCTAGGCAATGCACGGCAATGTAAGGAAAGGGTAACGCAAGGGAACGCACGGTCAGACGAGGCATGGCTAAGGCACGATAACGCAAGGCTAGGCAATGCACGGAAGGCAAGCAAAGAGTAACGGAAGGCAAGGAAGGCAAGGGAAAGCAAGGCAAGGCAAGGGTAACGGAAGGAAACGCACGGCAAGGGGAAACAAGGCTAAGGTACGACAACGCATGGCTAGGCAATGCACGGCAAGGCAAGGAAAGGGTAACGCAAGGCAAGGCACGGTGAGGCAAGGCAAGGCTAATGCACGACAACGCACGGCTAGGTAATGCATGGCAAGGCAAGGAAAGGGTAACGCAAGGGAAGGCACGGTCAGACGAGGCAAGGCTAAGGCACGACAACGCAAGGCTAGGCAATGCACGGAAGGCAAGCAAAGAGTAACGGAAGGCAAGGAAGGCAAGGGAAAGCAAGGCAAGGCAAGGGTAACAGAAGGAACGGCTTGGCAAGGTGAAAAAAGGCTAAGGCACGACAACGCAAGGCTAGGCAATGCACGGCCAGCCAAGGAAAGGGTAACGCAAGGCAAGGCATGGTCAGGCAAGGCAAGGCTAATGCACGACAACGCAAGGCTAGGCAGTGCACGGTAAGGCAAGGAAAGAGAAACGGAAGGAAAGGAAGGCAAGGCAAATCCAGGCAAGGCAAGTGTAACAAAAGGCACGGCACGGCAAGGGGAAACAAGGCTAAGGCAAGACAACGCACGGCTAGGCAATGCATGGCAAGGCAAGGAAAGGGTAACGCAAGGCAAGGCACGGTGAGGCAAGGCAAGGCTAATGCACGACAACGCACGGCTAGGCAATGCACGGCAAGGCAAGGAAAGGATAACGCAAGGTAAGGCACGGTGAGGCAAGGCAAGTCTAATGCACGACAACGCACGGCTAGGTAATTCACGGCAAGGCAAGTAAAGGGTAACGGAAGGAAATGCACGGTCAGGCGAGGCAAGGCTAAGGCACGACAACGCAAGGCTAGGCAATGCACGGAAGGCAAGGAAAGAGTAACGGAAGGCAAGGAAGGCAAGGGAAAGCAAGGCAAGGCAAGGGTAACAGAAGGAACGGCTCGGCAAGGGGAAACAAGGCTAAGGGACGCAACGCACGGCTAGGCAATGCACGGCCAGCCAAGGAAAGGGTAACGCAAGGCAAGGCATGGTCAGGCAAGGCAAGGCTAATGCACGACAACGCAAGGCTAGGCAGTGCACGGTAAGGCAAGGAAAGAGAAACGGAAGGAAAGGAAGGCAAGGCAAATCCAGGCAAGGCAAGTGTAACAAAAGGCACGGCACGGCAAGGGGAAACAAGGCTAAGACAAGACAACGCACGGCTAGGCAATGCATGGCAAGGCAAGGAAAGGGTAACGCAAGGCAAGGCACGGTGAGGCAAGGCAAGGCTAATGCACGACAACGCACGGCTAGGCAATGCACGGCAAGGCAAGGAAAGGCTAACGCAAGGCAAGGCACGGTCAGGCGAGGCAAGGCTAAGGCACGATAACGCAAGGCTAGGCAATGCACGGAAGGCAAGCAAAGAGTAACGGAAGGCAAGGGAAAGCAAGGCAAGGCAAGGGTAACGGAAGGAAACGCACGGCAAGGGGAAACAAGGCTAATGCACGACAACGCACGGCTAGGCAATGAACGGCAAGGCAAGGAAAGGGTAACGCAAGGCAAGGCACGGAGAGGCAAGGCAAGGCTAATGCACGACAACGCAGGGCTAGGCAATGCACGGCAAGGCAAGGAAAGGGTAACGCAAGGGAAGGCACGGTCAGACGAGGCAAGGCTAAGGCACGACAACGCAAGGCTAGGCAATGCACGGAAGGCAAGCAAAGAGTAACGGAAGGCAAGGAAGGCAAGTGAAAGCAAGGCAAGGCAAGGGTAACGGAAGGAAACGCACGGCAAGGGGCAACAAGGCTAAGGCACGACAACGCACGGCTAGGCAATGCACGGCAAGGCAAGGAAAGGGTAACGCAAGGCAAGGCACGGTGAGGCTAGGCAAGGCTAATGCACGACAACGCATGGCTAGGCACTGCACGGCAAGGCAAGGAAAGGGTAACGCAAGGCAAGGCACTGTCAGGCGAGGCAAGGCTAAGGCACGACAACGCACGGCTAGGCAATTCACGGCAAGGCAAGGAAAGGGTAACGCAAGGGAAGGCACGATCAGACGAGGCAAGGCTAAGGCACGACAACGCAAGGCTAGGCAATGCACGGAAGGCAATCAAAGAGTAACGGAAGGCAAGGAAGGCAAGTGAAAGCAAGGCAAGGCAAGGGTAACAGAAGGAACGGCTCGGCAAGGGGAAACAAGGCTAAGGGACGGCAACGCACGGCTAGGCAATGCACGGCCAGCCAAGGAAAGGGTATCGCAAGGCAAGGCACGGTCAGGCAAGGCAAGGCTAATGCACGACAAGTCAAGGCTAGGCAGTGCACGGTAAGGCAAGGAAAGAGTAACGGAAGGAAAGGAAGGCAAGGCAAATCCAGGCAAGGCAAGTGTAACAAAAGGCACGGCACGGCAAGTGGAATCAAGGCGAAGGGACGGCAACGCACGCCTAGGCAATGCACGGCAAGGCAAGGAAAGGGTAACGCAAGGGAAGGCACGGTCAGACGAGGCAAGGCTAAGGCACGACAACGCAAGGCTAGGCAATGCACGGAAGGCAAGCAAAGAGTAACGGAAGGCAAGGAAGGCAAGGGAAAGCAAGGCGAGGCAAGGGTAACGGAAGGAAACGCACGGCAAGGGGAAACAAGGCTAAGGCACGACAACGCACGGATAGGCAATGCACGGCAAGGTAAGGAAAGGGTAACGAAAGGCAAGGCACGGTGAGGCAAGGCAAGGCTAATGCACGACAACGCATGGCTAGGCAATGCACGGCAAGGCAAGGAAAGGGTAACGCAAGGCAAGGCACGGTCAGGCAAGGCAAGGCTAATGCACGACAACGCAAGGCTAGGCAGTGCACGGTAAGGCAAGGAAAGAGTAACGGAAGGAAAGGAAGGCAAGGCAAATCCAGGCAAGGCAAGTGTAACAAAAGGCACGGCACGGCAAGGGGAAACAAGGCTAAGGCACGACAACGGACGGCTAGGCAATGCACGGCAAGGCAAGGAAAGGCTAACGCAAGGCAAGGTACGGTGAGGTAAGGCAAGGCTAATGCACGACAACGCACGGCTAGGCAATGCACCGCAAGGCAAGGAAAGGCTAACGCAAGGCAAGGCACGGTCAGGCGAGGCAAGGCTAAGGCACGACAACGCAAGGCTAGGAAATGCACGGAAGGCAAGCAAAGAGTAACGGAAGGCAAGGAAGGCAAGGGAAAGCAAGCACGGCAAGGTTAACGGAAGGAAACGAAAGGCAAGGGGAAACAAGGCTAAGGCACGACAACGCAGGACTAGGCAATGCACGGCAAGGCAAGGAAAGCGTAACGCAAGGCAAGGCACTGTCAGGCGAGGGAAGGCTAATGCACGACAACGCAAGGCTAGGCAGTGCACGGCTAGGCAGGGAAAGAGTAACGGAAGGAAAGGAAGGCAAGGGAAAGCAAGGCAAGGCAAGTGTAACAAAAGGCACGGCACGGCAAGGGGAAACAAGGCGAAGGGACGGCAACGCACGGCTAGGCAATGCACGGCCAGGCAAGGAAAGGGTAACGCAAGGCAAGGCACGGTGAGGCAAGGGAAGGCTAATGCACGACAATACAAGGCTAGGCAATGCACGGAAGGCAAGCAAAGAGTAACGGAAGGCAAGGAATGCAAGGCAAAGCAAGGCAACGCAAGCAAGGCTATGGCAAGGAGAAAAAAGGCTAATGCACGACAACGCAAGGCTAGGCAATGCACGGAAGGCAAGCAAAGAGTAACGGAAGTCAAGGAAGGCAAGGGAAAGCAAGGCAAGGCAAGGGTAACGGAAGGAAAGGCACGGCAAGGGGAAACAAGTCTAAGGCACGACAACGCACGGCTAGGCAATGAACGGCAAGGCAAGGAAAGGGTAACGCAAGGAAAGGCACGGTGAGGCAAGGCAAGGCTAATGCACGACAACGCAGGGCTAGGCAATGCACGGAAAGGCAAGGAAAGTGTAACGCAAGGGAAGGCACGGTCAGACGAGGCAAGGCTAAGGCACGACAACGCAAGGCTAGGCAATGCACGGAAGGCAAGCAAAGAGGAACGGAAGGCAAGGAAGGCAAGGGAAAGCAAGGCAAGGCAAGGGTAACGGAAGGAAACGCACGTCAAGCGGAAACAAGGCTAATGCACGACAACGCAAGTCTAGGCAATGCACGGCAAGGCAAGGAAAGGGTAACGCAAGGGAAGGCAAGGTCAGACGAGGCAAGGCTAAGGCACGACAACGCAAGGCTAGGCAATGCACGGAAGGCAAGCAAAGAGTAACGGAAGGCAAGGAAGGCAAGGGAAAGCAAGGCAAGGCAAGGGTAACAGAAGGAACGGCTCGGCAAGGGGAAACAAGGCTAAGGGACGGCAACGCACGGCTAGGCAATGCACGGCCAGCCAAGGAAAGGGTAACGCAAGGCAAGGCACGGTCAGGCAAGGCAAGGCTAATGCACGACAACGCACGGCTAGGCAATGCACGGCAAGGCAAGGAAAGGCTAACGCAAGGCAAGGCACGGTCAGGCGAGGCAAGGCTAAGGCACGACAACGCAAGGCTAGGCAATGCACGGAAGGCAATCAAAGAGTAACGGAAGGCAAGGAAGGCAAGGGAAAGCAAGGCAAGGCAAGGGTAACGGAAGGAACGGCACGGCAAGGGGAAACAACGCTAAGGCACGACAACGCAGGACTAGGCAATGCACGGCAAGGCAAGGAAAGGGTAACGCAAGGCAAGGCACAGTCAGGCGAGGGAAGGCTAATGCACGACAACGCAAGGCTAGGCAGTGCACGGCTAGGCAGGGAAAGAGTAACGGAAGGAAAGGTAGGCTAGGAAAAGCAAGGCAAGGCAAGTGTAACAAAAGGCACGGCACGGCAAGGGGAAACAAGGCGAAGGGACGGCAACGCACGGCTAGGCAATGCACGGCCAGGCAAGGCAAGGCTAATGCATGACAATACAAGTCTAGGCAATGCACGGAAGGCAAGCAAAGAGTAACGGAAGGCAAGGAATGCAAGGCAAAGCAAGGCAACGCAAGCAAGGCTATGGCAAGGTGAAAAAAGGCTAAGGCACGACAACGCAAGGTTAGGCAATGCACGGAAGGCAAGCAAAGAGTAACGGAAGGCAAGGAATGCAAGGGAAAGCAAGGCAAGGCAAGGGTAACGGAAGGAAAGGCACGGCAAGGGGAAACAAGGCTAAGGCACGACAACGCACGGCTAGGCAACGAACGGCAAGGCAAGGAAAGGGTAACGCAAGGAAAGGCACGGTGAGGCAAGGCAAGGCTAATGCACGACAACGCAGGGCTAGGCAATGCACGGAAAGGCAAGGAAAGGGTAACGCAAGGGAAGGCAAGGTCAGACGAGGCAAGGCTAAGGCACGACAACACAAGGCTAGGCAATGCACGGAAGGCAAGCAAAGAGGAACGGAAGGCAAGGAATGCAAGGCAAAGCAAGGCAACGCAAGCAAGGCTATGGCAAGGTGAAAAAAGGCTAAGGCACGACAACGCAAGGCTACGCAATGCACGGAAGGCAAGCAAAGAGTAACGGAAGGCAAGGAAGGCAAGGGAAAGCAAGGCGAGGCAAGGGTAACGGAAGGAAACGCACGGCAAGGGGAAACAAGCCTAAGGCACGACAACGCACGGCTAGGCAATGCACGGCAAGGTAAGGAAAGGGTAACGCAAGGCAAGGCACGGTGAGGCAAGGCAAGGCTAATGCACGACAACGCATGGCTAGGCAATGCACGGCAAGGCAAGGAAAGGGTAACGCAAGGGAAGGCACGGTCAGACGAGGCAAGGCTAAGGCACGACAATGCAAGGCTAGGCCATGCACGGAAGGCAAGCAAAGAGTAACGGAAGGCAAGGAAGGCAAGGGAAAGCAAGGCAAGGCAAGGGTAACGGAAGGAAACGCAGGGCAAGGCGAAACAAGGCTAAGGCACGACAACGCACGGCTAGGCAATGCACGAAAAGGCAAGGAAAGGGTAACGCAAGGCAAGGCACGGTGAGGCAAGGCAAGGCTAATGCACGACAACGCACGGCTAGGCAATGCACGGCAAGGCAAGGAAAGGGTAACGCAAGGGAAGGCACGGTTAGACGAGGCAAGGCTAAGGCACGACAACGCAAGGCTAGGCAATGCACGGAAGGCAAGCAAAGGGTAACGGAAGGCAAGGAAGACAAGGGAAAGGAAGGCAAGGCAAGGGTAAGAGAAGGAACGGCTCGGCAAGGGGAAACAAGGCTAAGGGACGGCAGCGGACGGCTAGGCAATGCACGGCAAGGCAAGGAAAGGGTAACGCAAGGCAAGGCACGGTGAGGCAAGGCAAGGCTAATGCACGACAACGCACGGCTAGGTAATGCATGGCAAGGCAAGGAAAGGGTAACGCAAGGGAAGGCACGGTCAGACGAGGCAAGGCTAAGGCACGACAACGCAAGGCTAGGCAATGCACGGAAGGCAAGCAAAGAGTAACGGAAGGCAAGGAAGGCAAGGGAAAGCAAGGCAAGGCAAGGGTAAGAGAAGGAACGGCTCGGCAAGGGGAAACAAGGCTAAGGGACGGCAGCGGACGGCTAGGCAATGCACGGCAAGGCAAGGAAAGGGTAACGCAAGGCAAGGCACGGTGAGGCAAGGCAAGGCTAATGCACGACAACGCACGGCTAGGTAATGCATGGCAAGGCAAGGAAAGGGTAACGCAAGGGAAGGCACGGTCAGACGAGGCAAGGCTAAGGCACGACAACGCAAGGCTAGGCAATGCACGGAAGGCAAGCAAAGAGTAACGGAAGGCAAGGAAGGCAAGGGAAAGCAAGGGAAGGCAAGGGTAACGGAAGGAACGGCTCGGCAAGGGGAAACAAGGCTAAGGGACGCAACGCACGGCTAGGCAATGCACGGCCAGCCAAGGAAAGGGTAACGCAAGGCAAGGCATGGTCAGGCAAGGCAAGGCTAATGCACGACAACGCAAGGCTAGGCAGTGCACGGTAAGGCAAGGAAAGAGAAACGGAAGGAAAGGAAGGCAAGGCAAATCCAGGCAAGGCAAGTGTAACAAAAGGCACGGCACGGCAAGGGGAAACAAGGCTAAGGCAAGACAACGCACGGCTAGGCAATGCATGGCAAGGCAAGGAAAGGGTAACGCAAGGCAAGGCACGGTGAGGCAAGGCAAGGCTAATGCACGACAACGCACGGCTAGGCAATGCACGGCAAGGCAAGGAAAGGCTAACGCAAGGCAAGGCACGGTCAGGCGAGGCAAGGCTAAGGCACGATAACGCAAGGCTAGGCAATGCACGGAAGGCAAGCAAAGAGTAACGGAAGGCAAGGGAAAGCAAGGCAAGGCAAGGGTAACGGAAGGACACGCACGGCAAGGGGAAACAAGGCTAATGCACGACAACGCACGGCTAGGCAATGAACGGCAAGGCAAGGAAAGGGTAACGCAAGGCAAGGCACGGAGAGGCAAGGCAAGGCTAATGCACGACAACGCAGGGCTAGGCAATGCACGGCAAGGCAAGGAAAGGGTAACGCAAGGGAAGGCACGGTCAGACGAGGCAAGGCTAAGGCACGACAACGCAAGGCTAGGCAATGCACGGAAGGCAAGCAAAGAGTAACGGAAGGCAAGGAAGGCAAGTGAAAGCAAGGCAAGGTAAGGGTAACGGAAGGAAACGCACGGCAAGGGGCAACAAGGCTAAGGCACGACAACGCACGGCTAGGCAATGCACGGCAAGGCAAGGAAAGGGTAACGCAAGGCAAGGCACGGTGAGGCTAGGCAAGGCTAATGCACGACAACGCATGGCTAGGCACTGCACGGCAAGGCAAGGAAAGGGTAACGCAAGGCAAGGCACTGTCAGGCGAGGCAAGGCTAAGGCACGACAACGCACGGCTAGGCAATTCACGGCAAGGCAAGGAAAGGGTAACGCAAGGGAAGGCACGATCAGACGAGGCAAGGCTAAGGCACGACAACGCAAGGCTAGGCAATGCACGGAAGGCAATCAAAGAGTAACGGAAGGCAAGGAAGGCAAGTGAAAGCAAGGCAAGGCAAGGGTAACAGAAGGAACGGCTCGGCAAGGGGAAACAAGGCTAAGGGACGGCAACGCACGGCTAGGCAATGCACGGCCAGCCAAGGAAAGGGTATCGCAAGGCAAGGCACGGTCAGGCAAGGCAAGGCTAATGCACGACAAGTCAAGGCTAGGCAGTGCACGGTAAGGCAAGGAAAGAGTAACGGAAGGAAAGGAAGACAAGGCAAATCCAGGCAAGGCAAGTGTAACAAAAGGCACGGCACGGCAAGTGGAATCAAGGCGAAGGGACGGCAACGCACGGCTAGGCAATGCACGGAAAGGCAAGGAAAGGGTAACGCAAGGCAAGGCACAGGGAGGCAAGGCAAGGCTAATGCACGACAATACAAGGCTAGGCAATGCACGGAAGGCAAGCAAAGAGTAACGGAAGGCAAGGAAGGCAAGGCAAAGCAAGGCAACGCAAGCAAGGCTATGGCAAGTTGATAAAAGGCTAAGCCACGACAACGCAAGGCTAGGCAATGCACGGAAGGCAAGCAAAGAGTAACGGAAGGCAAGGAAGGCAAGGCAAAGCAAGGCAACGCAAGCAAGGCTATAGCAAGGTGAAACAAGGCTAAGGCACGACAACGCACGGCTAGGCAATGCACGGCAAGGCAAGGAAAGGGTAACGCAAGGCAAGGCACGGTCAGGCGAGGCAAGGCTAAGGCACGACAAAGCAAGGCTAGGCAATGCACGGAAGGCAAGCAAAGAGTAAAGGAAGGCAAGGAAGTCAAGGGAAAGCAAGGCAAGGCAAGGGTAACGGAAGGAAAGGCACGGCAAGGGGAAACAAGGCTAAGGCACGACAACGCACGGCTAGGCCATGCACGGAAGGCAAGCAAAGAGTAACGGAAGGCAAGGAAGGCAAGGGAAAGCAAGGCAAGGCAAGGGTAACGGAAGGAAACGCAGGGCAAGGCGAAACAAGGCTAAGGCACGACAACGCACGGCTAGGCAATGCACGGCAAGGCAAGGGAAGGGTAACGCAAGGCAAGGCACGGTGAGGCAAGGAAAGCCTAATGCACGACAACGCACGGCTAGGCAATGCACGGCAAGGCAAGGAAAGGGTAACGCAAGGGAAGGCACGGTCAGACGAGGCAAGGCTAAGGCACGACAACGCAAGGCTAGGCCATGCACGGAAGGCAAGCAAAGAGTAACGGAAGGCAAGGAAGGCAAGGGAAAGCAAGGCAAGGCAAGGGTAACGGAAGGAAACGCAGGGCAAGGCGAAACAAGCCTAAGGCACGACAACGCACGGCTAGGCAATGCACGGCAAGGCAAGGAAAGGGTAACTCAAGGCAAGGCACGGTGAGGCAAGGCAAGGCTAATGCACGACAATGCACGGCTAGGCAATGCACGGCAAGGCAAGGAAAGGGTAACGCAAGGGAAGGCACGGTTAGACGAGGCAAGGCTAAGGCACGACAACGCAAGGCTAGGCAATGCACGGAAGGCAAGCAAAGGGTAACGGAAGGCAAGGAAGACAAGGGAAAGCAAGGCAAGGCAAGGGTAACAGAAGGAACGGCTCGGCAAGGGGAAACAAGGCTAAGGGACGGCGACGGACGGCTAGGCAATGCACGGCCAGCCAAGGAAAGGGTAAGGCAAGGCAAGGCACGGTCAGGCAAGGCAAGGCTAATGCACGACAACGCAAGGCTAGGCAGTGCACGGTAAGGCAAGGAAAGAGTAACGGAAGGAAAGGAAGGCAAGGCAAATCCAGGCAAGGCAAGTTTAACAAAAGGCACGGCACGGCAAGGGGAAACAAGGCTAAGGCACGACAACGCACGGCTAGGCAATGGACGGCAAGGCAAGGAAAGGCTAACGCAAGGCAAGGCACGGTGAGGCAAGGCAAGGCTAATGCACGACAACGCACGGCTAGGCAATGCACGGCAAGGCAAGGAAAGGGTAACGCAAGGCAAGGCACGGTCAGGCGAGGCAAGGCTAAGGAACGACAACGCAAGGCTAGACAATGCACAGAAGGCAAGCAAAGAGTAACGGAAGGCAAGGAATGCAAGGAAAAGCAAGGCAACGCAAGCAAGGCTATGGCAAGGTGAAAAAAGGCTAAAGCACGACAACGCAAGGCTACGCAATGCACGGAAGGCAAGCAAAGAGTAACGGAAGGCAAGGAAGGCCAGGGAAAGCAAGGCAAGGCAAGGGTAACGGAAGGAAAGGCACGGCAAGGGGAAACAAGGCTAAGGCACGACAACGCACGGCTAGGCAATGTACGGCAAGGCAAGGAAAGGGTAACGTAAGGCAAGGCACGGTGAGGGAAGTCAAGGCTAATGCACGACAACGCAGGGCTAGGCAATGCACGGCAAGGCAAGGAAAGGGTAACGCAAGGGAACGCACGGTCAGAAGAGGCATGGCTAATTCACGATAACGCAAGGCTAGGCAATGCACGGAAGGCAAGCAAAGAGTAACGGAAGGCAAGCAAGGCAAGGGAAAGCAAGGCAAGGCAAGGGTAACGGAAGGAAAGGCACGGCAAGGGGAAACAAGTCTAAGGCACGACAACGCACGGCTAGGCAATGAACGGCAAGGCAAGGAAAGTGTAACGCAAGGCAAGGCACGGTGAGGCAAGGCAAGGCTAATGCACGACAACGCAGGGCTAGGCAATGCACGGAAAGGTAAGGAAAGGGTAACGCAAGGGAAGGCACGGTCAGACGAGGCAAGGCTAAGGCACGACAACGCAAGGCTAGGCAATGCACGGAAGGCAAGCAAAGAGGAACGGAAGGCAAGGAAGGCAAGGGAAAGCAAGGCAAGGCAAGGGTAACGGAAGGAAACGCACGTCAAGCGGAAACAAGGGTAATGCACGACAACGCAAGGCTAGGCAATGCACGGCAAGGCAAGGAAAGGGTAACGCAAGGGAAGGCACGGTCAGACGAGGCAAGGCTAAGGCACGACAACGCAAGGCTAGGCAATGCACGGAAGGCAAGCAAAGAGTAACGGAAGGCAAGGAAGGCAAGGGAAAGCAAGGCAAGGCAAGGGTAACAGAAGGAACGGCTCGGCAAGGGGAAACAAGGCTAAGGGACGGCAACGCACGGCTAGGCAATGCACGGCCAGCCAAGGAAAGGGTAACGCAAGGCAAGGCACGGTCAGGCAAGGCAAGGCTAATGCACGACAACGCACGGCTAGGCAATGCATGGCAAGGCAAGGAAAGGCTAACGCAAGGCAAGGCACTTCAGGCGAGGCAAGGCTAAGGCACGACAACGCAAGGCTAGGCAATGCACGGAAGGCAATCAAAGAGTAACGGAAGGCAAGGAAGGCAAGTTAAAGCAAGGCAAGGCAAGGGTAACGGAAGGAACGGCACGGCAAGGGGAAACAAGGCTAAGGCACGACAACGCAGGACTAGGCAATGCACGGCAAGGCAAGGAAAGGGTAACGCAAGGCAAGGCACTGTCAGGCGAGGGAAGGCTAATGCACGACAACGCAAGGCTAGGCAGTGCACGGCTAGGCAGGGAAAGAGTAACGGAAGGAAAGGAAAGCAAGGCAAAGCAAGGCAAGGCAAGTGTAACAAAATGCACGGCACGGCAAGGGGAAACAAGGCGAAGGGACGGCAACGCACGGCTAGGCAATGCACGGCCAGGCAAGGAAAGGGTAACGCAATGCAAGGCACGGTGAGGCAAGGCAAGGCTATTGCACGACAATACAAGGCTAGGCAATGCACGGAAGGCAAGCAAAGAGTAACGGAAGGCAAGGAATGCAAGGCAAAGCAAGGCAACGCAAGCAAGGCTATGGCAAGGTGAAAAAAGGCTAAGGCACGACAACGCAAGGCTAGGGAATGCACGGAAGGCAAGGAAAGAGTAACGGAAGGCAAGGAAGGCAAGGCAAAGCAAGGCAACGCAAGCAAGGCTATAGCAAGGTGAAACAAGGCTAAGGCACGACAACGCACTGCTAGGCAATGCACAGCAAGGCAAGGAAAGGGTAACGCAGGCAAGGCACGGTCTGGCGAGGCAAGGCTAAGGAACGACAACGCAAGGCTAGGCAATGCACGGAAGGCAAGCAAAGAGTAACGGAAGGCAAGTAATGCAAGGCAGAGCAAGGCAACCCAAGCAAGGCTATGGCAAGGTGAAAAAAGGCTAAAGCACGACAACGCAAGGCTACGCAATGCAGGGAAGGCAAGCAAAGAGTAACGGAAAGCAAGGAAGGCCAGGGAAAGCAAGGCAAGGCAAGGGTAACGGAAGGAAAGGTACGGCAAGGGGAAACAAGGCTAAGGCACGACAACGCACGGCTAGGCAATGAACGGCAAGGCAAGGAAAGGGTAACGTAAGGCAAGGCACGGTGAGGCAAGGCAAGGCTAATGCACGACAACGCAGGGCTAGTCAATGCACGGCAAGGCAAGGAAAGGGTAACGCAAGGGAAGGCACGGTCAGACGAGGCAAGGCTAAGGCACGACAACGCAAGGCTAGGCAATGCACGGAAGGCAATCAAAGAGTAACGGAAGGCAAGGAAGGCAACGGAAAGCAAGGCGAGGCAAGGGTAACGGAAGGAAACGCACGGCAAGGGGAAACAAGGCTAAGGCACGACAACGCACGGCTAGGCAATGTACGGCAAGGCAAGGAAAGTGTAACGCAAGGCAAGGCACGGTGAGGCAAGGCAAGGCTAATGCACGACAACTCATGGCTAGGCAATGCACGGCAAGGCAAGGAAAGGGTAACGCAAGGCAAGGCACGGTCAGGCAAGGCAAGGCTAATGCACGACAAAGCAAGGCTAGGCAGTGCACGGTAAGGCAAGGAAAGAGTAACGGAAGGAAAGGAAGGCAAGGCAAATCCAGGCAAGGCAAGTGTAACAAAAGGCAGGGCACGGCAAGGGGAAACAAGGCTAAGGCACGACAACGCACGGCTAGGCAATGCACGGCAAGGCAAGGAAAGGCTAACGCAAGGCAAGGCACGGTGAGGTAAGGCAAGGCTAATGCACGACAACGCACGGCTAGGCAATGCACGGCAAGGCAAGGAAAGGCTAACGCAAGGCAAGGCACGGTCAGGCGAGGCAAGGCTAAGGCACGACAACGCAAGGCTAGGCAATGCACGGAAGGCAAGCAAAGAGTAACGGAAGGCAAGGAAGGCAAGGGAAAGCAAGCACGGCAAGGTTAACGGAAGGAAACGAAAGGCAAGGGGAAACAAGGCTAAGGCACGACAACGCAGGACTAGGCAATGCACGGCAAGGCAAGGAATGGGTAACGCAAGGCAAGGCACTGTCAGGCGAGGGAAGGCTAATGCACGACAACGCAAGGCTAGGCAGTGCACGGCTAGGCAGGGAAAGAGTAACGGAAGGAAAGGAAGGCAAGGCAAAGCAAGGCAAGGCAAGTGTAACAAAAGGCACGGCACGGCAAGGGGAAACAAGGCGAAGGGACGGCAACGCACGGCTAGGCAATGCACGGCCAGGCAAGGAAAGGGTAACGCAAGGCAAGGCACGGTGAGGCAAGGGAAGGCTAATGCACGACAATACAAGGCTAGGCAATGCACGGAAGGCAAGCAAAGTGTAACGGAAGGCAAGGAATGCAAGGCAAAGCAAGGCAACGCAAGCAAGGCTATGGCAAGGTGAAAAAAGGCTAAGGCACGACAACGCAAGGCTAGGCAATGCACGGAAGGCAAGCAAAGAGTAACGGAAGGCAAGGAAGGCAAGGGAAAGCAAGGCAAGGCAAGGGTAACGGAAGGAAAGGCACGGCAAGGGGAAACAAGGCTAAGGCACGACAACGCACGGCTAGGCAATGAACGGCAAGGCAAGGAAAGGGTAACGCAAGGAAAGGCACGGTGAGGCAAGGCAAGGCTAATGCACGACAACGCAGGGCTAGGCAATGCACGGAAAGGCAAGGAAAGGGTAACGCAAGGGAAGGCACGGTCAGACGAGGCAAGGCTAAGGCACGACAACGCAAGGCTAGGCAATGCACGGAAGGCAAGCAAAGAGGAACGGAAGGCAAGGAAGGCAAGGGAAAGCAAGGCAAGGCAAGGGTAACGGAAGGAAACGAACGTCAAGCGGAAACAAGGCTAATGCACGACAATGCAAGGCTAGGCAATACACGGCAAGGCAAGGAAAGGGTAACGCAAGGCAAGGCACGGTGAGGCAAGGCAAGCCTAATGCACGACAACGCACGGCTAGGCAATGCACGGCAAGGCAAGGAAAGGGTAACGCAAGGGAAGGCACGGTCAGACGAGCCAAGGCTAAGGCACGACAACGCAAGGCTAGGCCATGCACGGAAGGCAAGCAAAGAGTAACGGAAGGCAAGGAAGGCAAGGGAAAGCAAGGCAAGGCAAGGGTAACGGAAGGAAACGCAGGGCAAGGCGAAACAAGGCTAAGGCACGACAACGCACGGCTAGGCAATGCACGGCAAGGCAAGGAAAGGGTAACGCAAGGCAAGGCACGGTGAGGCAAGGCAAGGCTAATGCACGACAATGCACGGCTAGGCAATGCACGGCAAGGCAAGGAAAGGGTAACGCAAGGGAAGGCACGGTTAGACGAGGCAAGGCTAAGGCACGACAACGCAAGGCTAGGCAATGCACGGAAGGCAAGCAAAGGGTAACGGAAGGCAAGGAAGACAATAGAAAGCAAGGCAAGGCAAGGGTAACAGAAGGAACGGCTCGGCAAGGGGAAACAAGGCTAAGGGACGGCGACGGACGGCTAGGCAATGCACGGCCAGCCAAGGAAAGGGTAACGCAAGGCAAGGCACGCTCAGGCAAGGCAAGGCTAATGCACGACAACGCAAGGCTAGGCAGTGCACGGTAAGGCAAGGAAAGAGTAACGGAAGGAAAGGAAGGCAAGGCAAATCCAGGCAAGGCAAGTTTAACAAAAGGCACGGCACGGCAAGGGGAAACAAGGCTAAGGCACGACAACGTACGGCTAGGCAATGGACGGCAAGGCAAGGAAAGGCTAACGTAAGGCAAGGCACGGTGAGGCAAGGCAAGGCTAATGCACGACAACGCACGGCTAGGCAATGCACGGCAAGGCAAGGAAAGGGTAACGCAAGGCAAGGCACGGTCAGGCGAGGCAAGGCTAAGGAACGACAACGCAAGGCTAGACAATGCACCGAAGGCAAGCAAAGAGTAAGGGAAGGCAAGGAATGCAAGGCAAAGCAAGGCAACGCAAGCAAGTCTATGGCAAGGTGAAAAAAGTCTAAAGCACGACAACGCAAGGCTACGCAATGCACGGAAGGCAAGCAAAGAGTAACGGAAGGCAAGGAAGGCCAGGGAAAGCAAGGCAAGGCAAGGGTAACGGAAGGAAAGGCACGGCAAGGGGAAACAAGGCTAAGGCACGACAACGCACGGCTAGGCAATGTACGGCAAGGCAAGGAAAGGGTAACGTAAGGCAAGGCACTGTGAGGCAAGTCAAGGCTAATGCACGACAACGCAGGGCTAGGCAATGCACGGCAAGGTAAGGAAAGGGTAACGCAAGGGAACGCACGGTCAGACGAGGCATGGCTAAGGCACGATAACGCAAGGCTAGGCAATGCACGGACGGCAAGCAAAGAGTAACGGAAGGCAAGGAAGGCAAGGGAAAGCAAGGCAAGGCAAGGGTAACGGAAGGAAACGCACGGCAAGGGGAAACAAGGCTAAGGCACGACAACGCATGGCTAGGCAATGCACGGCAAGGCAAGGAAAGGGTAACGCAAGGCAAGGCACGGTGAGGCAAGGCAAGGCTAATGCACGACAACGCACGGCTAGGTAATGCATGGCAAGGCAAGGAAAGGGTAACGCAAGGGAAGGCACGGTCAGACGAGGCAAGGCTAAGGCACGACAACGCAAGGCTAGGCAATGCACGGAAGGCAAGCAAAGAGTAACGGAAGGCAAGGAAGGCAAGGGAAAGCAAGGCAAGGCAAGGGTAACAGAAGGAACGGCTCGGCAAGGGGAAACAAGGCTAAGGGACGCAACGCACGGCTAGGCAATGCACGGCCAGCCAAGGAAAGGGTAACGCAAGGCAAGGCATGGTCAGGCAAGGCAAGGCTAATGCACGACAACGCAAGGCTAGGCAGTGCACGGTAAGGCAAGGAAAGAGAAACGGAAGGAAAGGAAGGCAAGGCAAATCCAGGCAAGGCAAGTGTAACAAAAGGCACGGCACGGCAAGGGGAAACAAGGCTAAGACAAGACAACGCACGGCTAGGCAATGCATGGCAAGGCAAGGAAAGGGTAACGCAAGGCAAGGCACGGTGAGGCAAGGCAAGGCTAATGCACGACAACGCACGGCTAGGCAATGCACGGCAAGGCAAGGAAAGGCTAACGCAAGGCAAGGCACGGTCAGGCGAGGCAAGGCTAAGGCACGATAACGCAAGGCTAGGCAATGCACGGAAGGCAAGCAAAGAGTAACGGAAGGCAAGGGAAAGCAAGGCAAGGCAAGGGTAACGGAAGGAAACGCACGGCAAGGGGAAACAAGGCTAATGCACGACAACGCACGGCTAGGCAATGAACGGCAAGGCAAGGAAAGGGTAACGCAAGGCAAGGCACGGAGAGGCAAGGCAAGGCTAATGCACGACAACGCAGGGCTAGGCAATGCACGGCAAGGCAAGGAAAGGGTAACGCAAGGGAAGGCACGGTCAGACGAGGCAAGGCTAAGGCACGACAACGCAAGGCTAGGCAATGCACGGAAGGCAAGCAAAGAGTAACGGAAGGCAAGGAAGGCAAGTGAAAGCAAGGCAAGGCAAGGGTAACGGAAGGAAACGCACGGCAAGGGGCAACAAGGCTAAGGCACGACAACGCACGGCTAGGCAATGCACGGCAAGGCAAGGAAAGGGTAACGCAAGGCAAGGCACGGTGAGGCTAGGCAAGGCTAATGCACGACAACGCATGGCTAGGCACTGCACGGCAAGGCAAGGAAAGGGTAACGCAAGGCAAGGCACTGTCAGGCGAGGCAAGGCTAAGGCACGACAACGCACGGCTAGGCAATTCACGGCAAGGCAAGGAAAGGGTAACGCAAGGGAAGGCACGATCAGACGAGGCAAGGCTAAGGCACGACAACGCAAGGCTAGGCAATGCACGGAAGGCAATCAAAGAGTAACGGAAGGCAAGGAAGGCAAGTGAAAGCAAGGCAAGGCAAGGGTAACAGAAGGAACGGCTCGGCAAGGGGAAACAAGGCTAAGGGACGGCAACGCACGGCTAGGCAATGCACGGCCAGCCAAGGAAAGGGTATCGCAAGGCAAGGCATGGTCAGGCAAGGCAAGGCTAATGCACGACAAGTCAAGGCTAGGCAGTGCACGGTAAGGCAAGGAAAGAGTAACGGAAGGAAAGGAAGGCAAGGCAAATCCAGGCAAGGCAAGTGTAACAAAAGGCACGGCACGGCAAGTGGAATCAAGGCGAAGGGACGGCAACGCACGGCTAGGCAATGCACGGCAAGGCAAGGAAAGGGTAACGCAAGGGAAGGCACGGTCAGACGAGGCAAGGCTAAGGCACGACAACGCAAGGCTAGGCAATGCACGGAAGGCAAGCAAAGAGTAACGGAAGGCAAGGAAGGCAAGGGAAAGCAAGGCGAGGCAAGGGTAACGGAAGGAAACGCACGGCAAGGGGAAACAAGGCTAAGGCACGACAACGCACGGATAGGCAATGCACGGCAAGGTAAGGAAAGGGTAACGAAAGGCAAGGCACGGTGAGGCAAGGCAAGGCTAATGCACGACAACGCACGGCTAGGCAATGCACGGCAAGGCAAGGAAAGGGTAACGCAAGGCAAGGCACGGTCAGGCAAGGCAAGGCTAATGCACGACAACGGAAGGCTAGGCAGTGCACGGTAAGGCAAGGAAAGAGTAACGGAAGGAAAGGAAGGCAAGGCAAATCCAGGCAAGGCAAGTGTAACAAAAGGCACGGCACGGCAAGGGGAAACAAGGCTAAGGCACGACAACGGACGGCTAGGCAATGCACGGCAAGGCAAGGAAAGGCTAACGCAAGGCAAGGTACGGTGAGGTAAGGCAAGGCTAATGCACGACAACGCACGGCTAGGCAATGCACCGCAAGGCAAGGAAAGGCTAACGCAAGGCAAGGCACGGTCAGGCGAGGCAAGGCTAAGGCACGACAACGCAAGGCTAGGAAATGCACGGAAGGCAAGCAAAGAGTAACGGAAGGCAAGGAAGGCAAGGGAAAGCAAGCACGGCAAGGTTAACGGAAGGAAACGAAAGGCAAGGGGAAACAAGGCTAAGGCACGACAACGCAGGACTAGGCAATGCACGGCAAGGCAAGGAAAGCGTAACGCAAGGCAAGGCACTGTCAGGCGAGGGAAGGCTAATGCACGACAACGCAAGGCTAGGCAGTGCACGGCTAGGCAGGGAAAGAGTAACGGAAGGAAAGGAAGGCAAGGGAAAGCAAGGCAAGGCAAGTGTAACAAAAGGCACGGCACGGCAAGGGGAAACAAGGCGAAGGGACGGCAACGCACGGCTAGGCAATGCACGGCCAGGCAAGGAAAGGGTAACGCAAGGCAAGGCACGGTGAGGCAAGGGAAGGCTAATGCACGACAATACAAGGCTAGGCAATGCACGGAAGGCAAGCAAAGAGTAACGGAAGGCAAGGAATGCAAGGCAAAGCAAGGCAACGCAAGCAAGGCTATGGCAAGGAGAAAAAAGGCTAATGCACGACAACGCAAGGCTAGGCAATGCACGGAAGGCAAGCAAAGAGTAACGGAAGTCAAGGAAGGCAAGGGAAAGCAAGGCAAGGCAAGGGTAACGGAAGGAAAGGCACGGCAAGGGGAAACAAGTCTAAGGCACGACAACGCACGGCTAGGCAATGAACGGCAAGGCAAGGAAAGGGTAACGCAAGGAAAGGCACGGTGAGGCAAGGCAAGGCTAATGCACGACAACGCAGGGCTAGGCAATGCACGGAAAGGCAAGGAAAGTGTAACGCAAGGGAAGGCACGGTCAGACGAGGCAAGGCTAAGGCACGACAACGCAAGGCTAGGCAATGCACGGAAGGCAAGCAAAGAGGAACGGAAGGCAAGGAAGGCAAGGGAAAGCAAGGCAAGGCAAGGGTAACGGAAGGAAACGCACGTCAAGCGGAAACAAGGCTAATGCACGACAACGCAAGTCTAGGCAATGCACGGCAAGGCAAGGAAAGGGTAACGCAAGGGAAGGCAAGGTCAGACGAGGCAAGGCTAAGGCACGACAACGCAAGGCTAGGCAATGCACGGAAGGCAAGCAAAGAGTAACGGAAGGCAAGGAAGGCAAGGGAAAGCAAGGCAAGGCAAGGGTAACAGAAGGAACGGCTCGGCAAGGGGAAACAAGGCTAAGGGACGGCAACGCACGGCTAGGCAATGCACGGCCAGCCAAGGAAAGGGTAACGCAAGGCAAGGCACGGTCAGGCAAGGCAAGGCTAATGCACGACAACGCACGGCTAGGCAATGCACGGCAAGGCAAGGAAAGGCTAACGCAAGGCAAGGCACGGTCAGGCGAGGCAAGGCTAAGGCACGACAACGCAAGGCTAGGCAATGCACGGAAGGCAATCAAAGAGTAACGGAAGGCAAGGAAGGCAAGGGAAAGCAAGGCAAGGCAAGGGTAACGGAAGGAACGGCACGGCAAGGGGAAACAACGCTAAGGCACGACAACGCAGGACTAGGCAATGCACGGCAAGGCAAGGAAAGGGTAACGCAAGGCAAGGCACAGTCAGGCGAGGGAAGGCTAATGCACGACAACGCAAGGCTAGGCAGTGCACGGCTAGGCAGGGAAAGAGTAACGGAAGGAAAGGTAGGCTAGGAAAAGCAAGGCAAGGCAAGTGTAACAAAAGGCACGGCACGGCAAGGGGAAACAAGGCTAAGGCACGACAACGCACGGCTAGGCAATGCACGGCAAGGCAAGGAAAGGCTAATGCATGACAATACAAGTCTAGGCAATGCACGGAAGGCAAGCAAAGAGTAACGGAAGGCAAGGAATGCAAGGCAAAGCAAGGCAACGCAAGCAAGGCTATGGCAAGGTGAAAAAAGGCTAAGGCACGACAACGCAAGGTTAGGCAATGCACGGAAGGCAAGCAAAGAGTAACGGAAGGCAAGGAATGCAAGGGAAAGCAAGGCAAGGCAAGGGTAACGGAAGGAAAGGCACGGCAAGGGGAAACAAGGCTAAGGCACGACAACGCACGGCTAGGCAACGAACGGCAAGGCAAGGAAAGGGTAACGCAAGGAAAGGCACGGTGAGGCAAGGCAAGGCTAATGCACGACAACGCAGGGCTAGGCAATGCACGGAAAGGCAAGGAAAGGGTAACGCAAGGGAAGGCAAGGTCAGACGAGGCAAGGCTAAGGCACGACAACACAAGGCTAGGCAATGCACGGAAGGCAAGCAAAGAGGAACGGAAGGCAAGGAATGCAAGGCAAAGCAAGGCAACGCAAGCAAGGCTATGGCAAGGTGAAAAAAGGCTAAGGCACGACAACGCAAGGCTACGCAATGCACGGAAGGCAAGCAAAGAGTAACGGAAGGCAAGGAAGGCAAGGGAAAGCAAGGCGAGGCAAGGGTAACGGAAGGAAACGCACGGCAAGGGGAAACAAGCCTAAGGCACGACAACGCACGGCTAGGCAATGCACGGCAAGGTAAGGAAAGGGTAACGCAAGGCAAGGCACGGTGAGGCAAGGCAAGGCTAATGCACGACAACGCATGGCTAGGCAATGCACGGCAAGGCAAGGAAAGGGTAACGCAAGGGAAGGCACGGTCAGACGAGGCAAGGCTAAGGCACGACAATGCAAGGCTAGGCCATGCACGGAAGGCAAGCAAAGAGTAACGGAAGGCAAGGAAGGCAAGGGAAAGCAAGGCAAGGCAAGGGTAACGGAAGGAAACGCAGGGCAAGGCGAAACAAGGCTAAGGCACGACAACGCACGGCTAGGCAATGCACGAAAAGGCAAGGAAAGGGTAACGCAAGGCAAGGCACGGTGAGGCAAGGCAAGGCTAATGCACGACAACGCACGGCTAGGCAATGCACGGCAAGGCAAGGAAAGGGTAACGCAAGGGAAGGCACGGTTAGACGAGGCAAGGCTAAGGCACGACAACGCAAGGCTAGGCAATGCACGGAAGGCAAGCAAAGAGTAACGGAAGGCAAGGAAGGCAAGGGAAAGCAAGGCAAGGCAAGGGTAACAGAAGGAACGGCTCGGCAAGGGGAAACAAGGCTAAGGGACGCAACGCACGGCTAGGCAATGCACGGCCAGCCAAGGAAAGGGTAACGCAAGGCAAGGCATGGTCAGGCAAGGCAAGGCTAATGCACGACAACGCAAGGCTAGGCAGTGCACGGTAAGGCAAGGAAAGAGAAACGGAAGGAAAGGAAGGCAAGGCAAATCCAGGCAAGGCAAGTGTAACAAAAGGCACGGCACGGCAAGGGGAAACAAGGCTAAGGCAAGACAACGCACGGCTAGGCAATGCATGGCAAGGCAAGGAAAGGGTAACGCAAGGCAAGGCACGGTGAGGCAAGGCAAGGCTAATGCACGACAACGCACGGCTAGGCAATGCACGGCAAGGCAAGGAAAGGCTAACGCAAGGCAAGGTACGGTCAGGCGAGGCAAGGCTAAGGCACGATAACGCAAGGCTAGGCAATGCACGGAAGGCAAGCAAAGAGTAACAAGGAAGGCAAGGGAAAGCAAGGCAAGGCAAGGGTAACGGAAGGACACGCACGGCAAGGGGAAACAAGGCTAATGCACGACAACGCACGGCTAGGCAATGAACGGCAAGGCAAGGAAAGGGTAACGCAAGGCAAGGCACGGAGAGGCAAGGCAAGGCTAATGCACGACAACGCAGGGCTAGGCAATGCACGGCAAGGCAAGGAAAGGGTAACGCAAGGGAAGGCACGGTCAGACGAGGCAAGGCTAAGGCACGACAACGCAAGGCTAGGCAATGCACGGAAGGCAATCAAAGAGTAACGGAAGGCAAGGAAGGCAAGTGAAAGCAAGGCAAGGCAAGGGTAACAGAAGGAACGGCTCGGCAAGGGGAAACAAGGCTAAGGGACGGCAACGCACGGCTAGGCAATGCACGGCCAGCCAAGGAAAGGGTATCGCAAGGCAAGGCACGGTGGGCAAGGCAAGGCTAATGCACGACAACGCAAGGCTAGGCAGTGCACGGTAAGGCAAGGAAAGAGTAACGGAAGGAAAGGAAGGCAAGGCAAAGCAAGGCAAGGCAAGTGTAACAAAAGGCACGGCACGGCAAGTGGAATCAAGGCGAAGGGACGGCAACGCACGGCTAGGCAATGCACGGCAAGGCAAGGAAAGGGTAACGCAAGGCAAGGCACAGTGAGGCAAGGCAAGGCTAATGCACGACAATACAAGGCTAGGCAATGCACGGAAGGCAAGCAAAGAGTAACGGAAGGCAAGGAAGGCAAGGCAAAGCAAGGCAACGCAAGCAAGGCTATGGCAAGTTGATAAAAGGCTAAGGCACGACAACGCAAGGCTAGGCAATGCACGGAAGGCAAGCAAAGAGTAACGGAAGGCAAGGAAGGCAAGGCAAAGCAAGGCAACGCAAGCAAAGCTATAGCAAGGTGAAACAAGGCTAAGGCACGACAACGCACGGCTAGGCAATGCACGGCAAGGCAAGGAAAGGGTAACGCAAGGCAAGGCACGGTCAGGCGAGGCAAGGCTAAGGCACGACAAAGCAAGGCTAGGCCATGCACGGAAGGCAAGCAAAGAGTAAAGGAAGGCAAGGAAGTCAAGGGAAAGCAAGGCAAGGCAAGGGTAACGGAAGGAAAGGCACGGCAAGGGGAAACAAGGCTAAGGCACGACAACGCACGGCTAGGCAATGAACGGCAAGGCAAGGAAAGGGTAACGCAAGGGAAGGCACGGTCAGACGAGGCAAGGCTAAGGCACGACAACGCAAGGCTAGGCCATGCACGGAAGGCAAGCAAAGAGTAACGGAAGGCAAGGAAGGCAAGGGAAAGCAAGGCAAGGCAAGGGTAACGGAAGGAAACGCAGGGCAAGGCGAAACAAGGCTAAGGCACGACAACGCACGGCTAGGCAATGCACGGCAAGGCAAGGGAAGGGTAACGCAAGGCAAGGCACGGTGAGGCAAGGAAAGCCTAATGCACGACAACGCACGGCTAGGCAATGCACGGCAAGGCAAGGAAAGGGTAACGCAAGGGAAGGCACGGTCAGACGAGGCAAGGCTAAGGCACGACAACGCAAGGCTAGGCCATGCACGGAAGGCAAGCAAAGAGTAACGGAAGGCAAGGAAGGCAAGGGAAAGCAAGGCAAGGCAAGGGTAACGGAAGGAAACGCAGGGCAAGGCGAAACAAGGCTAAGGCACGACAACGCACGGCTAGGCAATGCACGGCAAGGCAAGGAAAGGGTAACTCAAGGCAAGGCACGGTGAGGCAAGGCAAGGCTAATGCACGACAATGCACGGCTAGGCAATGCACGGCAAGGCAAGGAAAGGGTAACGCAAGGGAAGGCACGGTTAGACGAGGCAAGGCTAAGGCACGACAACGCAAGGCTAGGCAATGCACGGAAGGCAAGCAAAGGGTAACGGAAGGCAAGGAAGACAAGGGAAAGCAAGGCAAGGCAAGGGTAACAGAAGGAACGGCTCGGCAAGGGGAAACAAGGCTAAGGGACGGCGACGGACGGCTAGGCAATGCACGGCCAGCCAAGGAAAGGGTAAGGCAAGGCAAGGCACGGTCAGGCAAGGCAAGGCTAATGCACGACAACGCAAGGCTAGGCAGTGCACGGTAAGGCAAGGAAAGAGTAACGGAAGGAAAGGAAGGCAAGGCAAATCCAGGCAAGGCAAGTTTAACAAAAGGCACGGCACGGCAAGGGGAAACAAGGCTAAGGCACGACAACGCACGGCTAGGCAATGGACGGCAAGGCAAGGAAAGGCTAACGCAAGGCAAGGCACGGTGAGGCAAGGCAAGGCTAATGCACGACAACGCACGGCTAGGCAATGCACGGCAAGGGAAGGAAAGGGTAACGCAAGGCAAGGCACGGTCAGGCGAGGCAAGGCTAAGGAACGACAACGCAAGGCTAGACAATGCACAGAAGGCAAGCAAAGAGTAACGGAAGGCAAGGAATGCAAGGCAAAGCAAGGCAACGCAAGCAAGGCTATGGCAAGGTGAAAAAAGGCTAAAGCACGACAACGCAAGGCTACGCAATGCACGGAAGGCAAGCAAAGAGTAACGGAAGGCAAGGAAGGCCAGGGAAAGCAAGGCAAGGCAAGGGTAATGGAAGGAAAGGCACGGCAAGGGGAAACAAGGCTAAGGCACGACAACGCACGGCTAGGCAATGTACGGCAAGGCAAGGAAAGGGTAACGTAAGGCAAGGCACGGTGAGGGAAGTCAAGGCTAATGCACGACAACGCAGGGCTAGGCAATGCACGGCAAGGCAAGGAAAGGGTAACGCAAGGGAACGCACGGTCAGACGAGGCATGGCTAATTCACGATAACGCAAGGCTAGGCAATGCACGGAAGGCAAGCAAAGAGTAACGGAAGGCAAGCAAGGCAAGGGAAAGCAAGGCAAGGCAAGGGTAACGGAAGGAAAGGCACGGCAAGGGGAAACAAGTCTAAGGCACGACAACGCACGGCTAGGCAATGAACGGCAAGGCAAGGAAAGTGTAACGCAAGGCAAGGCACGGTGAGGCAAGGCAAGGCTAATGCACGACAACGCAGGGCTAGGCAATGCACGGAAAGGTAAGGAAAGGGTAACGCAAGGGAAGGCACGGTCAGACGAGGCAAGGCTAAGGCACGACAACGCAAGGCTAGGCAATGCACGGAAGGCAAGCAAAGAGGAACGGAAGGCAAGGAAGGCAAGGGAAAGCAAGGCAAGGCAAGGGTAACGGAAGGAAACGCACGTCAAGCGGAAACAAGGCTAATGCACGACAACGCAAGGCTAGGCAATGCACGGCAAGGCAAGGAAAGGGTAACGCAAGGGAAGGCACGGTCAGACGAGGCAAGGCTAAGGCACGACAACGCAAGGCTAGGCAATGCACGGAAGGCAAGCAAAGAGTAACGGAAGGCAAGGAAGGCAAGGGAAAGCAAGGCAAGGCAAGGGTAACAGAAGGAACGGCTCGGCAAGGGGAAACAAGGCTAAGGGACGGCAACGCACGGCTAGGCAATGCACGGCCAGCCAAGGAAAGGGTAACGCAAGGCAAGGCACGGTCAGGCAAGGCAAGGCTAATGCACGACAACGCACGGCTAGGCAATGCATGGCAAGGCAAGGAAAGGCTAACGCAAGGCAAGGCACTTCAGGCGAGGCAAGGCTAAGGCACGACAACGCAAGGCTAGGCAATGCACGGAAGGCAATCAAAGAGTAACGGAAGGCAAGGAAGGCAAGTTAAAGCAAGGCAAGGCAAGGGTAACGGAAGGAACGGCACGGCAAGGGGAAACAAGGCTAAGGCACGACAACGCAGGACTAGGCAATGCACGGCAAGGCAAGGAAAGGGTAACGCAAGGCAAGGCACTGTCAGGCGAGGGAAGGCTAATGCACGACAACGCAAGGCTAGGCAGTGCACGGCTAGGCAGGGAAAGAGTAACGGAAGGAAAGGAAAGCAAGGCAAAGCAAGGCAAGGCAAGTGTAACAAAATGCACGGCACGGCAAGGGGAAACAAGGCGAAGGGACGGCAACGCACGGCTAGGCAATGCACGGCCAGGCAAGGAAAGGGTAACGCAATGCAAGGCACGGTGAGGCAAGGCAAGGCTATTGCACGACAATACAAGGCTAGGCAATGCACGGAAGGCAAGCAAAGAGTAACGGAAGGCAAGGAATGCAAGGCAAAGCAAGGCAACGCAAGCAAGGCTATGGCAAGGTTAAAAAAGGCTAAGGCAAGACAACGCAAGGCTAGGCAATGCACGGAAGGCAAGGAAAGAGTAACGGAAGGCAAGGAAGGCAAGGCAAAGCAAGGGAACGCAAGCAAGGCTATAGCAAGGTGAAACAAGGCTAAGGCACGACAACGCACTGCTAGGCAATGCACGGCAAGGCAAGGAAAGGGTAACGCAAGGCAAGGCACGGTCAGGCGAGGCAAGGCTAAGGAACGACAACGCAAGGCTAGGCAATGCACGGAAGGCAAGCAAAGAGTAACGGAAGGCAAGTAATGCAAGGCAGAGCAAGGCAACCCAAGCAAGGCTATGGCAAGGTGAAAAAAGGCTAAAGCACGACAACGCAAGGCTACGCAATGCAGGGAAGGCAAGCAAAGAGTAACGGAAAGCAAGGAAGGCCAGGGAAAGCAAGGCAAGGCAAGGGTAACGGAAGGAAAGGTACGGCAAGGGGAAACAAGGCTAAGGCACGACAACGCACGGCTAGGCAATGAACGGCAAGGCAAGGAAAGGGTAACGTAAGGCAAGGCACGGTGAGGCAAGGCAAGGCTAATGCACGACAACGCAGGGCTAGTCAATGCACGGCAAGGCAAGGAAAGGGTAACGCAAGGGAAGGCACGGTCAGACGAGGCAAGGCTAAGGCACGACAACGCAAGGCTAGGCAATGCACGGAAGGCAATCAAAGAGTAACGGAAGGCAAGGAAGGCAACGGAAAGCAAGGCGAGGTAAGGGTAACGGAAGGAAACGCACGGCAAGGGGAAACAAGGCTAAGGCACGACAACGCACGGCTAGGCAATGTACGGCAAGGCAAGGAAAGTGTAACGCAAGGCAAGGCACGGTGAGGCAAGGCAAGGCTAATGCACGACAACTCATGGCTAGGCAATGCACGGCAAGGCAAGGAAAGGGTAACGCAAGGCAAGGCACGGTCAGGCAAGGCAAGGCTAATGCACGACAAAGCAAGGCTAGGCAGTGCACGGTAAGGCAAGGAAAGAGTAACGGAAGGAAAGGAAGGCAAGGCAAATCCAGGCAAGGCAAGTGTAACAAAAGGCAGGGCACGGCAAGGGGAAACAAGGCTAAGGCACGACAACGCACGGCTAGGCAATGCACGGCAAGGCAAGGAAAGGCTAACGCAAGGCAAGGCACGGTGAGGTAAGGCAAGGCTAATGCACGACAACGCACGGCTAGGCAATGCACGGCAAGGCAAGGAAAGGCTAACGCAAGGCAAGGCACGGTCAGGCGAGGCAAGGCTAAGGCACGACAACGCAAGGCTAGGCAATGCACGGAAGGCAAGCAAAGAGTAACGGAAGGCAAGGAAGGCAAGGGAAAGCAAGCACGGCAAGGTTAACGGAAGGAAACGAAAGGCAAGGGGAAACAAGGCTAAGGCACGACAACGCAGGACTAGGCAATGCACGGCAAGGCAAGGAATGGGTAACGCAAGGCAAGGCACTGTCAGGCGAGGGAAGGCTAATGCACGACAACGCAAGGCTAGGCAGTGCACGGCTAGGCAGGGAAAGAGTAACGGAAGGAAAGGAAGGCAAGGCAAAGCAAGGCAAGGCAAGTGTAACAAAAGGCACGGCACGGCAAGGGGAAACAAGGCGAAGGGACGGCAACGCACGGCTAGGCAATGCACGGCCAGGCAAGGAAAGGGTAACGCAAGGCAAGGCACGGTGAGGCAAGGGAATGCTAATGCACGACAATACAAGGCTAGGCAATGCACGGAAGGCAAGCAAAGTGTAACGGAAGGCAAGGAATGCAAGGCAAAGCAAGGCAACGCAAGCAAGGCTATGGCAAGGTGAAAAAAGGCTAAGGCACGACAACGCAAGGCTAGGCAATGCACGGAAGGCAAGCAAAGAGTAACGGAAGGCAAGGAAGGCAAGGGAAAGCAAGGCAAGGCAAGGGTAACGGAAGGAAAGGCACGGCAAGGGGAAACAAGGCTAAGGCACGACAACGCACGGCTAGGCAATGAACGGCAAGGCAAGGAAAGGGTAACGCAAGGAAAGGCACGGTGAGGCAAGGCAAGGCTAATGCACGACAACGCAGGGCTAGGCAATGCACGGAAAGGCAAGGAAAGGGTAACGCAAGGGAAGGCACGGTCAGACGAGGCAAGGCTAAGGCACGACAACGCAAGGCTAGGCAATGCACGGAAGGCAAGCAAAGAGGAACGGAAGGCAAGGAAGGCAAGGGAAAGCAAGGCAAGGCAAGGGTAACGGAAGGAAACGAACGTCAAGCGGAAACAAGGCTAATGCACGACAATGCAAGGCTAGGCAATACACGGCAAGGCAAGGAAAGGGTAACGCAAGGCAAGGCACGGTGAGGCAAGGCAAGCCTAATGCACGACAACGCACGGCTAGGCAATGCACGGCAAGGCAAGGAAAGGGTAACGCAAGGGAAGGCACGGTCAGACGAGCCAAGGCTAAGGCACGACAACGCAAGGCTAGGCCATGCACGGAAGGCAAGCAAAGAGTAACGGAAGGCAAGGAAGGCAAGGGAAAGCAAGGCAAGGCAAGGGTAACGGAAGGAAACGCAGGGCAAGGCGAAACAAGGCTAAGGCACGACAACGCACGGCTAGGCAATGCACGGCAAGGCAAGGAAAGGGTAACGCAAGGCAAGGCACGGTGAGGCAAGGCAAGGCTAATGCACGACAATGCACGGCTAGGCAATGCACGGCAAGGCAAGGAAAGGGTAACGCAAGGGAAGGCACGGTTAGACGAGGCAAGGCTAAGGCACGACAACGCAAGGCTAGGCAATGCACGGAAGGCAAGCAAAGGGTAACGGAAGGCAAGGAAGACAATAGAAAGCAAGGCAAGGCAAGGGTAACAGAAGGAACGGCTCGGCAAGGGGAAACAAGGCTAAGGGACGGCGACGGACGGCTAGGCAATGCACGGCCAGCCAAGGAAAGGGTAACGCAAGGCAAGGCACGCTCAGGCAAGGCAAGGCTAATGCACGACAACGCAAGGCTAGGCAGTGCACGGTAAGGCAAGGAAAGAGTAACGGAAGGAAAGGAAGGCAAGGCAAATCCAGGCAAGGCAAGTTTAACAAAAGGCACGGCACGGCAAGGGGAAACAAGGCTAAGGCACGACAACGCACGGCTAGGCAATGGACGGCAAGGCAAGGAAAGGCTAACGTAAGGCAAGGCACGGTGAGGCAAGGCAAGGCTAATGCACGACAACGCACGGCTAGGCAATGCACGGCAAGGCAAGGAAAGGGTAACGCAAGGCAAGGCACGGTCAGGCGAGGCAAGGCTAAGGAACGACAACGCAAGGCTAGACAATGCACAGAAGGCAAGCAAAGAGTAACGGAAGGCAAGGAATGCAAGGCACAGCAAGGCAACGCAAGCAAGGCTATGGCAAGGTGAAAAAAGTCTAAAGCACGACAACGCAAGGCTACGCAATGCACGGAAGGCAAGCAAAGAGTAACGGAAGGCAAGGAAGGCCAGGGAAAGCAAGGCAAGGCAAGGGTAACGGAAGGAAAGGCACGGCAAGGGGAAACAAGGCTAAGGCACGACAACGCACGGCTAGGCAATGTAAAGCAAGGCAAGGAAAGGGTAACGTAAGGCAAGGCACGGTGAGGGAAGTCAAGGCTAATGCAAGACAACGCAGGGCTAGGCAATGCACGGCAAGGCAAGGAAAGGGTAACGCAAGGGAACGCACGGTCAGACGAGGCATGGCTAATTCACGATAACGCAAGGCTAGGCAATGCACGGAAGGTAAGCAAAGAGTAACGGAAGGCAAGGAAGGCAAGGGAAAGCAAGGCAAGTCAAGGGTAACGGAAGGAAAGGCACGGCAAGGGGAAACAAGTCTAAGGCACGACAACGCACGGCTAGGCAATGAACGGCAAGGCAAGGAAAGGGTAACGCAAGGCAAGGCATGGTGAGGCAAGGCAAGGCTAATGCACGACAACGCAGGGCTAGGCAATGCACGGAAAGGCAAGGAAAGGGTAACGCAAGGGAAGGCACGGTCAGACGAGGCAAGGCTAAGGCACGACAACGCAAGGCTAGGCAATGCACGGAAGGCAAGCAAAGAGTAACGGAAGGCAAGGAAGGCAAGGGAAAGCAAGGCAAGGCAAGGGTAACAGAAGGAACGGCTCGGCAAGGGGAAACAAGGCTAAGGGACGGCAACGCACGGCTAGGCAATGCACGGCCAGCCAAGGAAAGGGTAACGCAAGGCAAGGCACGGTCAGGCAAGGCAAGGCTAATGCACGACAACGCACGGCTAGGCAATGCACGGCAAGGCAAGGAAAGGCTAACGCAAGGCAAGGCACGTTCAGGCGAGGCAAGGCTAAGGCACGACAACGCAAGGCTAGGCAATGCACGGAAGGCAATCAAAGAGTAACGGAAGGCAAGGAAGGCAAGTTAAAGCAAGGCAAGGCAAGGATAACAGAAGGAAGGGCTCGGCAAGGGGAAACAAGGCTAAGAGACGGCAACGCACGGCTAGGCAATTCACGGCCAGCCAAGGAAAGGGTATCGCAAGGCAAGGCACGGTCAGGCAAGGCAAGGCTAATGCACGACAAGTCAAGGCTAGGCAGTGCACGGTAAGGCAAGGAAAGAGTAACGGAAGGAAAGGAAGGCAAGGCAAATCCAGGCAAGGCAAGTTTAACAAAAGGCACGGCACGGCAAGGGGAAACAAGGCTAAGGCACGACAACGCACGGCTAGGCAATGGACGGCAAGGCAAGGAAAGGCTAACGTAAGGCAAGGCACGGTGAGGCAAGGCAAGGCTAATGCACGACAACGCACGGCTAGGCAATGCACGGCAAGGCAAGGAAAGGGTAACGCAAGGCAAGGCACGGTCAGGCGAGGCAAGGCTAAGGAACGACAACGCAAGGCTAGACAATGCACAGAAGGCAAGCAAAGAGTAACGGAAGGCAAGGAATGCAAGGCACAGCAAGGCAACGCAAGCAAGGCTATGGCAAGGTGAAAAAAGTCTAAAGCACGACAACGCAAGGCTACGCAATGCACGGAAGGCAAGCAAAGAGTAACGGAAGGCAAGGAAGGCCAGGGAAAGCAAGGCAAGGCAAGGGTAACGGAAGGAAAGGCACGGCAAGGGGAAACAAGGCTAAGGCACGACAACGCACGGCTAGGCAATGTAAAGCAAGGCAAGGAAAGGGTAACGTAAGGCAAGGCACGGTGAGGGAAGTCAAGGCTAATGCAAGACAACGCAGGGCTAGGCAATGCACGGCAAGGCAAGGAAAGGGTAACGCAAGGGAACGCACGGTCAGACGAGGCATGGCTAATTCACGATAACGCAAGGCTAGGCAATGCACGGAAGGTAAGCAAAGAGTAACGGAAGGCAAGGAAGGCAAGGGAAAGCAAGGCAAGTCAAGGGTAACGGAAGGAAAGGCACGGCAAGGGGAAACAAGTCTAAGGCACGACAACGCACGGCTAGGCAATGAACGGCAAGGCAAGGAAAGGGTAACGCAAGGCAAGGCATGGTGAGGCAAGGCAAGGCTAATGCACGACAACGCAGGGCTAGGCAATGCACGGAAAGGCAAGGAAAGGGTAACGCAAGGGAAGGCACGGTCAGACGAGGCAAGGCTAAGGCACGACAACGCAAGGCTAGGCAATGCACGGAAGGCAAGCAAAGAGTAACGGAAGGCAAGGAAGGCAAGGGAAAGCAAGGCAAGGCAAGGGTAACAGAAGGAACGGCTCGGCAAGGGGAAACAAGGCTAAGGGACGGCAACGCACGGCTAGGCAATGCACGGCCAGCCAAGGAAAGGGTAACGCAAGGCAAGGCACGGTCAGGCAAGGCAAGGCTAATGCACGACAACGCACGGCTAGGCAATGCACGGCAAGGCAAGGAAAGGCTAACGCAAGGCAAGGCACGTTCAGGCGAGGCAAGGCTAAGGCACGACAACGCAAGGCTAGGCAATGCACGGAAGGCAATCAAAGAGTAACGGAAGGCAAGGAAGGCAAGTTAAAGCAAGGTAAGGCAACGGTAACAGAAGGAACGGCTCGTCAAGGGGAAACAAGGCTAAGGGACGGCAACGCACGGCTAGGCAATTCACGGCCAGCCAAGGAAAGGGTAACGCAAGGCAAGGCACGGTCAGGCAAGGCAAGGCTAATGCACGACAAGTCAAGGCTAGGCAGTGCACGGTAAGGCAAGGAAAGAGTAACGGAAGGAAAGGAAGGCAAGGCAAATCCAGGCAAGGCAAGTTTAACAAAAGGCACGGCACGGCAAGGGGAAACAAGGCTAAGGCACGACAACGCACGGCTAGGCAATGGACGGCAAGGCAAGGAAAGGCTAACGTAAGGCAAGGCACGGTGAGGCAAGGCAAGGCTAATGCACGACAACGCACGGCTAGGCAATGCACGGCAAGGCAAGGAAAGGGTAACGCAAGGCAAGGCACGGTCAGGCGAGGCAAGGCTAAGGAACGACAACGCAAGGCTAGACAATGCACAGAAGGCAAGCAAAGAGTAACGGAAGGCAAGGAATGCAAGGCACAGCAAGGCAACGCAAGCAAGGCTATGGCAAGGTGAAAAAAGTCTAAAGCACGACAACGCAAGGCTACGCAATGCACGGAAGGCAAGCAAAGAGTAACGGAAGGCAAGGAAGGCCAGGGAAAGCAAGGCAAGGCAAGGGTAACGGAAGGAAAGGCACGGCAAGGGGAAACAAGGCTAAGGCACGACAACGCACGGCTAGGCAATGTAAAGCAAGGCAAGGAAAGGGTAACGTAAGGCAAGGCACGGTGAGGGAAGTCAAGGCTAATGCAAGACAACGCAGGGCTAGGCAATGCACGGCAAGGCAAGGAAAGGGTAACGCAAAGGAACGCACGGTCAGACGAGGCATGGCTAATTCACGATAACGCAAGGCTAGGCAATGCACGGAAGGTAAGCAAAGAGTAACGGAAGGCAAGGAAGGCAAGGGAAAGCAAGGCAAGTCAAGGGTAACGGAAGGAAAGGCACGGCAAGGGGAAACAAGTCTAAGGCACGACAACGCACGGCTAGGCAATGAACGGCAAGGCAAGGAAAGGGTAACGCAAGGCAAGGCATGGTGAGGCAAGGCAAGGCTAATGCACGACAACGCAGGGCTAGGCAATGCACGGAAAGGCAAGGAAAGGGTAACGCAAGGGAAGGCACGGTCAGACGAGGCAAGGCTAAGGCACGACAACGCAAGGCTAGGCAATGCACGGAAGGCAAGCAAAGAGTAACGGAAGGCAAGGAAGGCAAGGGAAAGCAAGGCAAGGCAAGGGTAACAGAAGGAACGGCTCGGCAAGGGGAAACAAGGCTAAGGGACGGCAACGCACGGCTAGGCAATGCACGGCCAGCCAAGGAAAGGGTAACGCAAGGCAAGGCACGGTCAGGCAAGGCAAGGCTAATGCACGACAACGCACGGCTAGGCAATGCACGGCAAGGCAAGGAAAGGCTAACGCAAGGCAAGGCACGTTCAGGCGAGGCAAGGCTAAGGCACGACAACGCAAGGCTAGGCAATGCACGGAAGGCAATCAAAGAGTAACGGAAGGCAAGGAAGGCAAGTTAAAGCAAGGCAAGGCAAGGATAACAGAAGGAACGGCTCGGCAAGGGGAAACAAGGCTAAGGGACGGCAACGCACGGCTAGGCAATTCACGGCCAGCCAAGGAAAGGGTATCGCAAGGCAAGGCACGGTCAGGCAAGGCAAGGCTAATGCACGACAAGTCAAGGCTAGGCAGTGCACGGTAAGGCAAGGAAAGAGTAACGGAAGGAAAGGAAGGCAAGGCAAATCCAGGCAAGGCAAGTGTAACAAAAGGCACGGCACGGCAAGTGGAAACAAGGCGAAGGGACGGCAACGCACGGCTAGGCAATACACGGCAAGGCAAGGAAAGGGTAACGCAAGGCAAGGCACAGTGAGGCAAGGCAAGGCTAATGCACGACAATACAAGGCTAGGCAATGCACGGAAGGCAAGCAAAGAGTAACGGAAGGCAAGGAAGGCAAGGCAAAGCAAGGCAACGCAAGCAAGGCTATAGCAAGGTGAAACAAGGATAAGGCACGACAACGCACGGCTAGGCAATGCACGGCAAGGCAAGGAAAGGGTAACGCAAGGCAAGGCACGGTCAGGCGAGGCAAGGCTAAGGAACGACAACGCAAGGCTAGACAATGCACGGAAGGCAAGCAAAGAGTAACGGAAGGCAAGGAATGCAAGGCAAAGCAAGGCAACGCAAGCAAGGCTATGGCAAGGTGAAAAAAGGCTAAAGCACGACAACGCAAGGCTACGCAATGCACTGAAGGCAAGCAAAGAGTAACGGAAGGCAAGGAAGGCAAGGGAAAGCAAGGCAAGGCAAGGGTAACGGAAGGAAAGGCACGGCAAGGGGAAACAAGGCTAAGGCACGACAACGCACGGCTAGGCAATGAACGGCCAGGCAAGGAAAGGGTAACGCAAGGGAAGGCACGGTCAGACGAGGCAAGGCTAAGGCACGACAACGCAAGGCTAGGCAATGCACGGAAGGCAAGCAAAGAGTAACGGAAGGCAAGGAAGGCAAGGGAAAGCAAGGCAAGGCAAGGGTAACGGAAGGAAACGCAAGGCAAGGGGAAACAAGGCTACGGCACGGCAACGCACGGCTAGGCAATGCACGGCCAGCCAAGAAAAGGGTAACGGAAGGCAAGGCACGGTCAGGCAAGGCAAGGCTAATGCACGACAACGCAAGGCTAGGTAGTGCACGGTAAGGCAAGGAAAGAGAAACGGAAGGAAAGGAAGTCAAGGCAAATGCAGGCAAGGCAAGTGTAACAAAAGGCACGGCACTGCAAGGGGAAACAAGGCTAAGGCACGACAACGCACGGCTAGGCAATGCACGGCAAGGCAAGGAAAGGGTAACGCAAGGCAAGGCTCGGTGAGGCAAGGCAAGGCTAATGCACGACAACGCAGGGCTAGGCAATGCACGGCAAGGCAAGGAAAGGGTAACGCAAGGCAAGGCACGGTCAGGCGAGGCAAGGCTAAGGAACGACAACGCAAGGCTAGACAATGCACGGAAGGCAAGCAAAGAGTAACGGAAGGCAAGGAATGCAAGGCAAAGCAAGGCAACGCAAGCAATGCTATGGCAAGGTGAAAAAAGGCTAAAGGACGACAACGCAAGGCTACGCAATGCACGGAAGGCAAGCAAAGAGTTACGGAAGGCAAGGAAGGCAAGGGAAAGCAAGGCAAGGCAAGGGTAACGGAAGGAAAGGCACGGCAAGGACAAACAAGGCTAAGGCACGACAACGCACGGCTAGGCAATGCACGGCAAGGCAAGGAAAGGGTAACGCAAGGCGAGGCACGGTGAGGCAAGGCAAGGCTAATGCACGACAACGCAGGGCTAGGCAATGCACGGCAAGGCAAGGAAAGGGTAACGCAAGGGAAGGAACGGTCAGACGAGGCAAGGCTAAGGCACGACAACGCAAGGCTAGGCAATGCACGGAAGGCAAGCAAAGAGGAACGGAAGGCAAGGAAGGCAAGGGAAAGCAAGGCAAGGCAAGGGTAACGGAAGGAAACGCACGTCAAGCGGAAACAAGGCTAATGCACGACAACGCAAGGCTAGGCAATGCACGGCAAGGCAAGGAAAGGGTAACGCAAGGGAAGGCACGGTCAGACGAGGCAAGGCTAAGGCACGACAACGCAAGGCTAGGCAATGCACGGAAGGCAAGCAAAGAGTAACGGAAGGCAAGGAAGGCAAGGGAAAGCAAGGCAAGGCAAGGGTAACAGAAGGAACGGCTCGGCAAGGGGAAACAAGGCTAAGGGACGGCAACGCACGGCTAGGCAATGCACGGCCAGCCAAGGAAAGGGTAACGCAAGGCAAGGCACGGTCAGGCAAGGCAAGGCTAATGCACGACAACGCACGGCTAGGCAATGCACGGCAAGGCAAGGAAAGGCTAACGCAAGGCAAGTCACGTTCAGGCGAGGCAAGGCTAAGGCACGACAACGCAAGGCTAGGCAATGCACGGAAGGCAATCAAAGAGTAACGGAAGGCAAGGAAGGCAAGAGAAAGCAAGGCAAGGCAAGGGTAACGGAAGGAACGGCACGGCAAGGGGAAACAAGGCTAAGGCACGACAACGCAGGACTAGGCAATGCACGGCAAGGCAAGGAAAGGGTAACGCAATGCAAGGCACTGTCAGGCGAGGGAAGGCTAATGCACGACAACGCAAGGCTAGGCAGTGCACGGCTAGGCAGGAAAAGAGTAACGGAAGGAAAGGAAGGCAAGGCAAAGCAAGGCAAGGCAAGTGTAACAAAAGGCACGGCACGGCAAGGGGAAACAAGGCGAAGGGACGGCAACGCACGACTAGGCAATGCACGGCCACGCAAGGAAAGGGTAACGCAAGGCAAGGCACGGTGAGGCAAGGCAAGGCTAATGCACGACAATACAAGGCTAGGCAATGCACGGAAGGCAAGCAAAGAGTAACGGAAGGCAACGAATGCAAGGCAAAGCAAGGCAACGCAAGCAAGGCTATGGCAAGGTGAAAAAAGGCTAAGGCACGACAACGCAAGGCTAGGCAATGCACGGAAGGCAAGCAAAGAGTAACGGAAGGCAAGGAAGGCAAGGGAAAGCAAGGCAAGGCAAGGGTAACGGAAGGAAAGGCACGGCAAGGGCAAACAAGGCTAAGGCACGACAACGCACGGCTAGGCAATGAATGGCAAGGCAAGGAAAGGGTAACGCAAGGAAAGGCACGGTGAGGCAAGGCAAGGCTAATGCACGACAACGCAGGGCTAGGCAATGCACGGAAAGGCAAGGAAAGAAGGAACGCAAGGGAAGGCACGGTCAGACGAGGCAAGGCTAAGGCACGACAACGCAAGGCTAGGCAATGCACGGAAAGCAAGCAAAGAGTAACGGAAGGCAAGGAAGGCAAGGGAAAGCAAGGCAAGGCAAGGGTAACAGAAGGAACGGCTCGGCAAGGGGAAACAAGGCTAAGGGACGGCAACGCACGGGTAGGCAATGCACGGACAGGCAAGGAAAGGGTAACGCAAGGCAAGGCACGGTGAGGCAAGGCAAGGCTAATGCACGACAACGCAAGGCAAGGCAATGCACGGAAGGCAAGCAAAGAGTACCGGAAGGCAAGGAATGCAAGGCAAAGCAAGGCAAGGTAAGGGTAACGGAAGGAACGGCACGGCAAGGGGAAACGAGGCTAAGGCACGACAACGCAGGGCTAGGTAATGCACGGCAAGGCAAGGAAAGGGTAACGCAAGGCAAGGTACGGTCAGGCGACGCAAGGCTAAGGCACGACAACCCAAGCTTGGCAATGCACGGAAGGCAAGCAAAGAGTAAAGGAAGGCAAGGAAGGCAAGGGAAAGCAAGGGAAGGCAAGGGTACCGGAAAGAACGGCACGGTAAGGGGAAACAAGGCTAAGGCACGACAACGCACGGCTAGGCAATGCACGGGCAGGCAAGGAAAGGGTAACGCAAGGCAAGGCACTGTCAGGCGAGGCAAGGCTAAGGCACGACAACGCAAGGCTAGGCAATGCACGGAAGGTAAGCAAAGAGTTACGGAAGGCAAGGAAAGCAATGGAAAGCAAGGCAAGGTAAGGGTAACGCCAGGCAAGGCACGGTCAGGCAAGGCAAGGCTAATGCACGACAACGCAAGGCTAGGCAGTGCACGGTAAGGCAAGGAAAGAGTAACGGAAGGAAAGGAAGGCAAGGGAAATCCAGGCAAGGCAAGTGTAACAAAAGGCACGGCTCGGCAAGGGGAAACAAGGCTAAGGCAGGACAACGCACGGCTAGGCAATGCAAGGCAAGGCAAGGAAAGGGTAACGCAAGGCAAGGCACTGTCAGGCGAGGCAAGGCTAAGGCACGACAACGCAAGACTAGGCAATGCACGGAAGGCAAGCAAAGAGTAACGGAAGGCAAGGAAGGCAAGGGAAAGCAAGGAAAGGCAAGGGTAACGGAAGGAACGGCACGGCAAGGGGAAACAAGGCTAAGGCACGACAACGCACGGCTAGGCAATGCACGGCAAGGGAAGGAAAGAGTAACGCAACGCAAGGCACGGTTAGGGGAAACAAGGCTAAGGCACGACAACGCAGGGCTCGGCAATGCACGGCAAGACTAGGAAAGGGTAACGCAAGGCAAGGCACTCTCAGGCGAGGAAGGCTACTGCACGACAACGCAAGGCTAGGCAGTGAACGGCTAGGCAAGGAAAGAGTAACGGAAGGAAAGGAAGGCAAGGCAAAGCAAGGCAAGGCAAGTGTAACGAAAGGTACGGTATTGCAAGGGGAAACAAGGCTAAGGCACGGCAACGCACGGGTAGGCAATGCACGGCCAGGCAAGGAAAGGGTAACGCAAGGCAAGGCACGGTGAGGCAAGGCAAGGCTAATGCACGACAACGCAAGGCTAGGCAATGCACGGAAGGCAAGCAAAGAGTAACGGAACGCAAGGAATGCAAAGCAAAGCAAGGCAACGCAAGCAAGGCTATGGCAAGGTGAAAAAAGGCTAAGGCACGACAACGCAAGTCTAGGCAATACACGGAAGGCAAGCAAAGAGTAACGGAAGGCAAGGAAGGCAAGGGAAAGCAAGGCAAGTCAATGGTAAGGGAAGGAATGGCACGGCAAGGGGAAACATGGCTAAGGCACGACAACGCAGGGCTAGCCAATTCAAGGCAAGGCAAGCAAAGGGTAATGCAATGCAAGGCACGGTCAGGCGAGGCAAGGCTAAGGCACGACAACGCAAGGCTAGGCAGTGCACGGCTAGGCAAGGAAAGAGTAACGGAAGGCAAGGAAGGCAAGGGAAAGCAAGGCAAGGCAAAGATAACGGAAGGCATGGCACCCCAAGGGGAAACAAGGCTAAGGCACGACAACGCACAGCTAGGTAATCCACGGATAGGGAAGGAAAGTTTAACGCAAGGCAAGGCACGGTGAGGCAAGGCAAGGCTAATGCACGACAACGCACTCCTAGGCAATGCACGGCAAAGCAAGGAAAGGGTAACGCAAGGGAAGGCACGGTCAGGCAAGGCAAGGCTAATGCACGACAACGCAAGGCTAGGCAGTGCACGGTAAGGCAAGGAAAGAGTAACGGAAGGAAAGGAAGGCAAGGGGAATCCAGGCAAGGCAAGTGTAACAAAAGGCACGGCTCGGCAAGGGGAAACAAGGCTAAGGCAGGACAACGCACGGCTAGGCAATGCAAGGCAAGGCAAGGAAAGGGTAACGCAAGGCAAGGCACTGTCAGGCGAGGCAAGGCTAAGGCACGACAACGCAAGACTAGGCAATGCACGGAAGGCAAGCAAAGAGTAACGGAAGGCAAGGAAGGCAAGGGAAAGCAAGGAAAGGCAAGGGTAACGGAAGGAACGGCACGGCAAGGGGAAACAAGGCTAAGGCACGACAACGCACGGCTAGGCAATGCACGGCAAGGGAAGGAAAGGGTAACGCAACGCAAGGCACGGTTAGGGGAAACAAGGCTAAGGCAAGACAACGCAGGGCTAGGCAATGCACGGCAAGGCTAGGAAAGGGTAACGCAAGGCAAGGCACTGTAAGGCGAGGCAAGGCTACTGCACGACAACGCAAGGCTAGGCAGTGAACGGCTAGGCAAGGAAAGAGTAACGGAAGGAAAGGAAGGCAAGGCAAAGCAAGGCAAGGCAAGTGTAACGAAAGGCACGGTATGGCAAGGGGAAACAAGGCTAAGGCACGGCAACGCACGGGTAGGCAATGCACGGCCAGGCAAGGAAAGGGTAACGCAAGGCAAGGCACGGTGAGGCAAGGCAAGGCTAATGCACGACAATGCAAGGCAAGGCAATGCACGGAAGGCAAGCAAAGAGTAACGGAAGGCAAGGAATGCAAGGCAAAGCAAGGCAACGCAAGCATGGCTATGGCAAGGTGAAAAAAGGCTAAGGCACGACAACGCAAGGCTAGGCCATACACGAAAGGGAAGCAAAGAGTAAGGGAAGGCAAGGAAGGAAAGGGAAAGCAAGGCAAGTCAAGGGTAAGGGAAGGAATGGCACGGCAAGGGGAAACAAGGCTAAGGCACGACAACGCACAGCTAGGCAATGCACGGCAAGGCAAGGAAAGGGTTACGCAAGGCAAGGCACGGTCAGGCGAGGCAAGGCTAAGGCACGACAACGCAAGGCTAGGCAGTGCACGGCTAGGCAAGGAAAGAGTAACGGAAGGCAAGGAAGGCAAGGGACTGCAAGGAAAAGCAAGGATAACGGAAGGCACGGCACCGCAAGGGGAAACAAGGCTAAGGCACGACAACGCACAGTTGGTAATCCATGGATAGGGAAGGAAAGGGTAACGCAAGGCAAGGCACGGTGAGGCAAGGCAAGGCTAATGCACGACAATGCACGGCTAGGCAATGCACGGCAAAGCAAGGAAAGGGTAACGCAAGGGAAGGCACGGTCACGCGCGGCAAGGCTAAGGCACGACAACGCAAGGCTAGGCAATGCACGGAAGGCAAGCAAAGAGTAACGGAAGGCAAGGAAGGCAAGGGAAACAAGGCAAGGCAAGGGTAACGGAACGAACGGCTCGGCAAGGGGAAACAAGGCTAAGGCACGACAACGCACGGCTAGGCAATGCACGGCAAGGCAAGGAAAGTGTAACGGAAGGCAAGGAAGGCAAGGCAAAGCATGGCAACGCAAGCAATGCTATGGCAAGGTGAAACAAGGCTAAGGCACGAGAACGCACGGCTAGGCAGTGAACGGCTAGGCAAGGAAAGACTAACGGAAGGCAAGGAAGGCAATGGAAAGCAAGGGAAGGCAAGAGTAACGGAAGGCACGGCACTGCAAGGGGAAACAAGGCTAAGGCACGACAACGCACGGCTAGGCAATGCACGGGCAGGCAAGGAAAGGGTAACGCAAGGCAAGGCACTGTCAGGCGAGGCAAGGCTAAGGCACGACAACGCAAGGCTAGACAATGCAAGGAATGTAAGGAAAGAGTAACGGAAGCCAAGGAAAGCAAGGGAAAGCAAGGCAAGGTAAGGGTAACGCCAGGCAAGGCACGGTCAGGCAAGGCAAGGCTAATGCACGACAAGGCAAGGCTAGGCAGTGCACGGTAAGGCAAGGAAAGAGTAACGGAAGGAAAGGAAGGCAAGGGAAATCCAGGCAAGGCAAGTGTAACAAAAGGCACGGCTCGGCAAGGGGAAACAAGGCTAAGGCAGGACAACGCACGGCTAGGGAATGCACGGCAAGGCAAGGAAAGGCTAACGCAAGGCAAGGCACGGTCAGGCGAGGCAAGGCTAAGGCACGACAACGCAAGGCTAGGCAATGCACGGAAGGCAAGCAAAGAGTAACGGAAGGCAAGGAAGGCAAGGGAAAGCAAGCACGGCAAGGTTAACGGAAGGAAACGAAAGGCAAGGGGAAACAAGGCTAAGGCACGACAACGCAGGACTAGGCAATGCACGGCAAGGCAAGGAAAGGGTAACGCAAGGCAAGGCACTGTCAGGCGAGGGAAGGCTAATGCACGACAACGCAAGGCTAGGCAGTGCACGGCTAGGCAGGGAAAGAGTAACGGAAGGAAAGGAAGGCAAGGCAAAGCAAGGCAAGGCAAGTGTAACAAAAGGCACGGCACGGCAAGGGGAAACAAGGCGAAGGGACGGCAACGCACGGCTAGGCAATGCACGGCCAGGCAAGGAAAGGGTAACGCAAGGCAAGGCACGGTGAGGCAAGGGAAGGCTAATGCACGACAATACAAGGCTAGGCAATGCACGGAAGGCAAGCAAAGTGTAACGGAAGGCAAGGAATGCAAGGCAAAGCAAGGCAACGCAAGCAAGGCTATGGCAAGGTGAAAAAAGGCTAAGGCACGACAACGCAAGGCTACGCAATGCACGGAAGGCAAGCAAAGAGTAACGGAAGGCAAGGAAGGCAAGGGAAAGCAAGGCAAGGCAAGGGTAACGGAAGGAAAGGCACGGCAAGGGGAAACAAGGCTAAGGCACGACAACGCACGGCTAGGCAATGAACGGCAAGGCAAGGAAAGGGTAACGCAAGGAAAGGCACGGTGAGGCAAGGCAAGGCTAATGCACGACAACGCAGGGCTAGGCAATGCACGGAAAGGCAAGGAAAGAGGAACGGAAGGCAAGGAAGGCAAGGGAAAGCAAGGCAAGGCAAGGGTAACGGAAGGAAACGAACGTCAAGCGGAAACAAGGCTAATGCACGACAATGCAAGGCTAGGCAATACACGGCAAGGGAAGGAAAGGGTAACGCAAGGCAAGGCACGGTGAGGCAAGGCAAGCCTAATGCACGACAACGCACGGCTAGGCAATGCACGGCAAGGCAAGGAAAGGGTAACGCAAGGGAAGGCACGGTCAGACGAGGCAAGGCTAAGGCACGACAACGCAAGGCTAGGCCATGCACGGAAGGCAAGCAAAGAGTAACGGAAGGCAAGGAAGGCAAGGGAAAGCAAGGCAAGGCAAGGGTAACGGAAGGAAACGCAGGGCAAGGCGAAACAAGGCTAAGGCACGACAACGCACGGCTAGGCAATGCACGGCAAGGCAAGGAAAGGGTAACGCAAGGCAAGGCACGGTGAGGCAAGGCAAGGCTAATGCACGACAATGCACGGCTAGGCAATGCACGGCAAGGCAAGGAAAGGGTAACGCAAGGGAAGGCACGGTTAGACGAGGCAAGGCTAAGGCACGACAACGCAAGGCTAGGCAATGCACGGAAGGCAAGCAAAGGGTAACGGAAGGCAAGGAAGACAATAGAAAGCAAGGCAAGGCAAGGGTAACAGAAGGAACGGCTCGGCAAGGGGAAACAAGGCTAAGGGACGGCGACGGACGGCTAGGCAATGCACGGCCAGCCAAGGAAAGGGTAACGCAAGGCAAGGCACGGTCAGGCAAGGCAAGGCTAATGCACGACAACGCAAGGCTAGGCAGTGCACGGTAAGGCAAGGAAAGAGTAACGGAAGGAAAGGAAGGCAAGGCAAATCCAGGCAAGGCAAGTTTAACAAAAGGCACGGCACGGCAAGGGGAAACAAGGCTAAGGCACGACAACGCACGGCTAGGCAATGGACGGCAAGGCAAGGAAAGGCTAACGTAAGGCAAGGCACGGTGAGGCAAGGCAAGGCTAATGCACGACAACGCACGGCTAGGCAAAGCACGGCAAGGCAAGGAAAGGGTAACGCAAGGCAAGGCACGGTCAGGCGAGGCAAGGCTAAGGAACGACAACGCAAGGCTAGACAATGCACAGAAGGCAAGCAAAGAGTAACGGAAGGCAAGGAATGCAAGGCAAAGCAAGGCAACGCAAGCAAGGCTATGGCAAGGTGAAAAAAGTCTAAAGCACGACAACGCAAGGCTACGCAATGCACGGAAGGCAAGCAAAGAGTAACGGAAGGCAAGGAAGGCCAGGGAAAGCAAGGCAAGGCAAGGGTAACGGAAGGAAAGGCACGGCAAGGGGAAACAAGGCTAAGGCACGACAACGCACGGCTAGGCAATGTAAAGCAAGGCAAGGAAAGGGTAACGTAAGGCAAGGCACGGTGAGGGAAGTCAAGGCTAATGCAAGACAACGCAGGGCTAGGCAATGCACGGCAAGGCAAGGAAAGGGTAACGCAAGGGAACGCACGGTCAGACGAGGCATGGCTAATTCACGATAACGCAAGGCTAGGCAATGCACGGAAGGTAAGCAAAGAGTAACGGAAGGCAAGGAAGGCAAGGGAAAGCAAGGCAAGTCAAGGGTAACGGAAGGAAAGGCACGGCAAGGGGAAACAAGTCTAAGGCACGACAACGCACGGCTAGGCAATGAACGGCAAGGCAAGGAAAGGGTAACGCAAGGCAAGGCATGGTGAGGCAAGGCAAGGCTAATGCACGACAACGCAGGGCTAGGCAATGCACGGAAAGGCAAGGAAAGGGTAACGCAAGGGAAGGCACGGTCAGACGAGGCAAGGCTAAGGCACGACAACGCAAGGCTAGGCAATGCACGGAAGGCAAGCAAAGAGTAACGGAAGGCAAGGAAGGCAAGGGAAAGCAAGGCAAGGCAAGGGTAACAGAAGGAACGGCTCGGCAAGGGGAAACAAGGCTAAGGGACGGCAACGCACGGCTAGGCAATGCACGGCCAGCCAAGGAAAGGGTAACGCAAGGCAAGGCACGGTCAGGCAAGGCAAGGCTAATGCACGACAACGCACGGCTAGGCAATGCACGGCAAGGCAAGGAAAGGCTAACGCAAGGCAAGGCACGTTCAGGCGAGGCAAGGCTAAGGCACGACAACGCAAGGCTAGGCAATGCACGGAAGGCAATCAAAGAGTAACGGAAGGCAAGGAAGGCAAGTTAAAGCAAGGCAAGGCAAGGGTAACAGAAGGAACGGCTAGGCAAGGGGAAACAAGGCTAAGGGACGGCAACGCACGGCTAGGCAATGCACGGCCAGCCAAGGAAAGGGTATCGCAAGGCAAGGCACGGTCAGGCAAGGCAAGGCTAATGCACGACAAGTCAAGGCTAGGCAGTGCACGGTAAGGCAAGGAAAGAGTAACGGAAGGAAAGGAAGGCAAGGCAAATCCAGGCAAGGCAAGTGTAACAAAAGGCACGGCACGGCAAGTGGAAACAAGGCGAAGGGACGGCAACGCACGGCTAGGCAATGCACGGCAAGGCAAGGAAAGGGTAACGCAAGGCAAGGCACAGTGAGGCAAGGCAAGGCTAATGCACGACAATACAAGGCTAGGCAATGCACGGAAGGCAAGCAAAGAGTAACGGAAGGCAAGGAAGGCAAGGCAAAGCAAGGCAACGCAAGCAATGCTATGGCAAGTTGAAAAAAGGCTAAGGCACGACAACGCAAGGCTAGGCAATGCACGGAAGGCAAGCAAAGAGTAACGGAAGGCAAGGAAGGCAAGGCAAAGCAAGGCAACGCAAGCAAGGCTATAGCAAGGTGAAACAAGGATAAGGCACGACAACGCACGGCTAGGCAATGCACGGCAAGGCAAGGAAAGGGTAACGCAAGGCAAGGCACGGTCAGGCGAGGCAAGGCTAAGGAACGACAACGCAAGGCTAGACAATGCACGGAAGGCAAGCAAAGAGTAACGGAAGGCAAGGAATGCAAGGCAAAGCAAGGCAACGCAAGCAAGGCTATGGCAAGGTGAAAAAAGGCTAAAGCACGACAACGCAAGGCTACGCAATGCACTGAAGGCAAGCAAAGAGTAACGGAAGGCAAGGAAGGCAAGGGAAAGCAAGGCAAGGCAAGGGTAACGGAAGGAAAGGCACGGCAAGGGGAAACAAGGCTAAGGCACGACAACGCACGGCTAGGCAATGAACGGCCAGGCAAGGAAAGGGTAACGCAAGGGAAGGCACGGTCAGACGAGGCAAGGCTAAGGCACGACAACGCAAGGCTAGGCAATGCACGGAAGGCAAGCAAAGAGTAACGGAAGGCAAGGAAGGCAAGGGAAAGCAAGGCAAGGCAAGGGTAACGGAAGGAAACGCAAGGCAAGGGGAAACAAGGCTACGGCACGGCAACGCACGGCTAGGCAATGCACGGCCAGCCAAGAAAAGGGTAACGCAAGGCAAGGCACGGTCAGGCAAGGCAAGGCTAATGCACGACAACGCAAGGCTAGGTAGTGCACGGTAAGGCAAGGAAAGAGAAACGGAAGGAAAGGAAGTCAAGGCAAATCCAGGCAAGGCAAGTGTAACAAAAGGCACGGCACTGCAAGGGGAAACAAGGCTAAGGCACGACAACGCACGGCTAGGCAATGCACGGCAAGGCAAGGAAAGGGTAACGCAAGGCAAGGCTCGGTGAGGCAAGGCAAGGCTAATGCACGACAACGCAGGGCTAGGCAATGCACGGCAAGGCAAGGAAAGGGTAACGCAAGGCAAGGCACGGTCAGGCGAGGCAAGGCTAATGCACGACAATACAAGGCTAGGCAATGCACGGAAGGCAAGCAAAGAGTAACGGAAGGCAAGGAAGGCAAGGCAAAGCAAGGCAACGCAAGCAATGCTATGGCAAGTTGAAAAAAGGCTAAGGCACGACAACGCAAGGCTAGGCAATGCACGGAAGGCAAGCAAAGAGTAACGGAAGGCAAGGAAGGCAAGGCAAAGCAAGGCAACGCAAGCAAGGCTATAGCAAGGTGAAACAAGGATAAGGCACGACAACGCACGGCTAGGCAATGCACGGCAAGGCAAGGAAAGGGTAACGCAAGGCAAGGCACGGTCAGGCGAGGCAAGGCTAAGGAACGACAACGCAAGGCTAGACAATGCACGGAAGGCAAGCAAAGAGTAACGGAAGGCAAGGAATGCAAGGCAAAGCAAGGCAACGCAAGCAAGGCTATGGCAAGGTGAAAAAAGGCTAAAGCACGACAACGCAAGGCTACGCAATGCACTGAAGGCAAGCAAAGAGTAACGGAAGGCAAGGAAGGCAAGGGAAAGCAAGGCAAGGCAAGGGTAACGGAAGGAAAGGCACGGCAAGGGGAAACAAGGCTAAGGCACGACAACGCACGGCTAGGCAATGAACGGCCAGGCAAGGAAAGGGTAACGCAAGGGAAGGCACGGTCAGACGAGGCAAGGCTAAGGCACGACAACGCAAGGCTAGGCAATGCACGGAAGGCAAGCAAAGAGTAACGGAAGGCAAGGAAGGCAAGGGAAAGCAAGGCAAGGCAAGGGTAACGGAAGGAAACGCAAGGCAAGGGGAAACAAGGCTACGGCACGGCAACGCACGGCTAGGCAATGCACGGCCAGCCAAGAAAAGGGTAACGCAAGGCAAGGCACGGTCAGGCAAGGCAAGGCTAATGCACGACAACGCAAGGCTAGGTAGTGCACGGTAAGGCAAGGAAAGAGAAACGGAAGGAAAGGAAGTCAAGGCAAATCCAGGCAAGGCAAGTGTAACAAAAGGCACGGCACTGCAAGGGGAAACAAGGCTAAGGCACGACAACGCACGGCTAGGCAATGCACGGCAAGGCAAGGAAAGGGTAACGCAAGGCAAGGCTCGGTGAGGCAAGGCAAGGCTAATGCACGACAACGCAGGGCTAGGCAATGCACGGCAAGGCAAGGAAAGGGTAACGCAAGGCAAGGCACGGTCAGGCGAGGCAAGGCTAAGGAACGACAACGCAAGGCTAGACAATGCACGGAAGGCAAGCAAAGAGTAACGGAAGGCAAGGAATGCAAGGCAAAGCAAGGCAACGCAAGCAATGCTATGGCAAGGTGAAAAAAGGCTAAAGGACGACAACGCAAGGCTACGCAATGCACGGAAGGCAAGCAAAGAGTTACGGAAGGCAAGGAAGGCAAGGGAAAGCAAGGCAAGGCAAGGGTAACGGAAGGAAAGGCACGGCAAGGACAAACAAGGCTAAGGCACGACAACGCACGGCTAGGCAATGCACGGCAAGGCAAGGAAAGGGTAACGCAAGGCAAGGCACGGTGAGGCAAGGCAAGGCTAATGCACGACAACGCAGGGCTAGGCAATGCACGGAAAGGCAAGGAAAGGGTAACGCAAGGGAAGGAACGGTCAGACGAGGCAAGGCTAAGGCACGACAACGCAAGGCTAGGCAATGCACGGAAGGCAAGCAAAGAGGAACGGAAGGCAAGGAAGGCAAGGGAAAGCAAGGCAAGGCAAGGGTAACGGAAGGAAACGCACGTCAAGCGGAAACAAGGCTAATGCACGACAACGCAAGGCTAGGCAATGCACGGCAAGGCAAGGAAAGGGTAACGCAAGGGAAGGCACGGTCAGACGAGGCAAGGCTAAGGCACGACAACGCAAGGCTAGGCAATGCACGGAAGGCAAGCAAAGAGTAACGGAAGGCAAGGAAGGCAAGGGAAAGCAAGGCAAGGCAAGGGTAACAGAAGGAACGGCTCGGCAAGGGGAAACAAGGCTAAGGGACGGCAACGCACGGCTAGGCAATGCACGGCCAGCCAAGGAAAGGGTAACGCAAGGCAAGGCACGGTCAGGCAAGGCAAGGCTAATGCACGACAACGCACGGCTAGGCAATGCACGGCAAGGCAAGGAAAGGCTAACGCAAGGCAAGTCACGTTCAGGCGAGGCAAGGCTAAGGCACGACAACGCAAGGCTAGGCAATGCACGGAAGGCAATCAAAGAGTAACGGAAGGCAAGGAAGGCAAGAGAAAGCAAGGCAAGGCAAGGGTAACGGAAGGAACGGCACGGCAAGGGGAAACAAGGCTAAGGCACGACAACGCAGGACTAGGCAATGCACGGCAAGGCAAGGAAAGGGTAACGCAATGCAAGGCACTGTCAGGCGAGGGAAGGCTAATGCACGACAACGCAAGGCTAGGCAGTGCACGGCTAGGCAGGAAAAGAGTAACGGAAGGAAAGGAAGGCAAGGCAAAGCAAGGCAAGGCAAGTGTAACAAAAGGCACGGCACGGCAAGGGGAAACAAGGCGAAGGGACGGCAACGCACGACTAGGCAATGCACGGCCACGCAAGGAAAGGGTAACGCAAGGCAAGGCACGGTGAGGCAAGGCAAGGCTAATGCACGACAATACAAGGCTAGGCAATGCACGGAAGGCAAGCAAAGAGTAACGGAAGGCAACGAATGCAAGGCAAAGCAAGGCAACGCAAGCAAGGCTATGGCAAGGTGAAAAAAGGCTAAGGCACGACAACGCAAGGCTAGGCAATGCACGGAAGGCAAGCAAAGAGTAACGGAAGGCAAGGAAGGCAAGGGAAAGCAAGGCAAGGCAAGGGTAACGGAAGGAAAGGCACGGCAAGGGCAAACAAGGCTAAGGCACGACAACGCACGGCTAGGCAATGAATGGCAAGGCAAGGAAAGGGTAACGCAAGGAAAGGCACGGTGAGGCAAGGCAAGGCTAATGCACGACAACGCAGGGCTAGGCAATGCACGGAAAGGCAAGGAAAGGGTAACGCAAGGGAAGGCACGGTCAGACGAGGCAAGGCTAAGGCACGACAACGCAAGGCTAGGCAATGCACGGAAGGCAAGCAAAGAGTAACGGAAGGCAAGGAAGGCAAGGGAAAGCAAGGCAAGGCAAGGGTAACAGAAGGAACGGCTCGGCAAGGGGAAACAAGGCTAAGGGACGGCAACGCACGGGTAGGCAATGCACGGACAGGCAAGGAAAGGGTAACGCAAGGGAAGGCACGGTGAGGCAAGGCAAGGCTAATGCACGACAACGCAAGGCAAGGCAATGCACGGAAGGCAAGCAAAGAGTACCGGAAGGCAAGGAATGCAAGGCAAAGCAAGGCAAGGTAAGGGTAACGGAAGGAACGGCACGGCAAGGGGAAACGAGGCTAAGGCACGACAACGCAGGGCTAGGTAATGCACGGCAAGGCAAGGAAAGGGTAACGCAAGGCAAGGTACGGTCAGGCGACGCAAGGCTAAGGCACGACAACCCAAGCTTGGCAATGCACGGAAGGCAAGCAAAGAGTAAAGGAAGGCAAGGAAGGCAAGGGAAAGCAAGGGAAGGCAAGGGTACCGGAAAGAACGGCACGGTAAGGGGAAACAAGGCTAAGGCACGACAACGCACGGCTAGGCAATGCACGGGCAGGCAAGGAAAGGGTAACGCAAGGCAAGGCACTGTCAGGCGAGGCAAGGCTAAGGCACGACAACGCAAGGCTAGGCAATGCACGGAAGGTAAGCAAAGAGTTACGGAAGGCAAGGAAAGCAATGGAAAGCAAGGCAAGGTAAGGGTAACGCCAGGCAAGGCACGGTCAGGCAAGGCAAGGCTAATGCACGACAACGCAAGGCTAGGCAGTGCACGGTAAGGCAAGGAAAGAGTAACGGAAGGAAAGGAAGGCAAGGGAAATCCAGGCAAGGCAAGTGTAACAAAAGGCACGGCTCGGCAAGGGGAAACAAGGCTAAGGCAGGACAACGCACGGCTAGGCAATGCAAGGCAAGGCAAGGAAAGGGTAACGCAAGGCAAGGCACTGTCAGGCGAGGCAAGGCTAAGGCACGACAACGCAAGACTAGGCAATGCACGGAAGGCAAGCAAAGAGTAACGGAAGGCAAGGAAGGCAAGGGAAAGCAAGGAAAGGCAAGGGTAACGGAAGGAACGGCACGGCAAGGGGAAACAAGGCTAAGGCACGACAACGCACGGCTAGGCAATGCACGGCAAGGGAAGGAAAGAGTAACGCAACGCAAGGCACGGTTAGGGGAAACAAGGCTAAGGCACGACAACGCAGGGCTCGGCAATGCACGGCAAGACTAGGAAAGGGTAACGCAAGGCAAGGCACTCTCAGGCGAGGAAGGCTACTGCACGACAACGCAAGGCTAGGCAGTGAACGGCTAGGCAAGGAAAGAGTAACGGAAGGAAAGGAAGGCAAGGCAAAGCAAGGCAAGGCAAGTGTAACGAAAGGTACGGTATTGCAAGGGGAAACAAGGCTAAGGCACGGCAACGCACGGGTAGGCAATGCACGGCCAGGCAAGGAAAGGGTAACGCAAGGCAAGGCACGGTGAGGCAAGGCAAGGCTAATGCACGACAACGCAAGGCTAGGCAATGCACGGAAGGCAAGCAAAGAGTAACGGAACGCAAGGAATGCAAAGCAAAGCAAGGCAACGCAAGCAAGGCTATGGCAAGGTGAAAAAAGGCTAAGGCACGACAACGCAAGTCTAGGCAATACACGGAAGGCAAGCAAAGAGTAACGGAAGGCAAGGAAGGCAAGGGAAAGCAAGGCAAGTCAATGGTAAGGGAAGGAATGGCACGGCAAGGGGAAACATGGCTAAGGCACGACAACGCAGGGCTAGCCAATTCAAGGCAAGGCAAGCAAAGGGTAATGCAATGCAAGGCACGGTCAGGCGAGGCAAGGCTAAGGCACGACAACGCAAGGCTAGGCAGTGCACGGCTAGGCAAGGAAAGAGTAACGGAAGGCAAGGAAGGCAAGGGAAAGCAAGGCAAGGCAAAGATAACGGAAGGCATGGCACCCCAAGGGGAAACAAGGCTAAGGCACGACAACGCACAGCTAGGTAATCCACGGATAGGGAAGGAAAGTTTAACGCAAGGCAAGGCACGGTGAGGCAAGGCAAGGCTAATGCACGACAACGCACTCCTAGGCAATGCACGGCAAAGCAAGGAAAGGGTAACGCAAGGGAAGGCACGGTCAGGCAAGGCAAGGCTAATGCACGACAACGCAAGGCTAGGCAGTGCACGGTAAGGCAAGGAAAGAGTAACGGAAGGAAAGGAAGGCAAGGGGAATCCAGGCAAGGCAAGTGTAACAAAAGGCACGGCTCGGCAAGGGGAAACAAGGCTAAGGCAGGACAACGCACGGCTAGGCAATGCAAGGCAAGGCAAGGAAAGGGTAACGCAAGGCAAGGCACTGTCAGGCGAGGCAAGGCTAAGGCACGACAACGCAAGACTAGGCAATGCACGGAAGGCAAGCAAAGAGTAACGGAAGGCAAGGAAGGCAAGGGAAAGCAAGGAAAGGCAAGGGTAACGGAAGGAACGGCACGGCAAGGGGAAACAAGGCTAAGGCACGACAACGCACGGCTAGGCAATGCACGGCAAGGGAAGGAAAGGGTAACGCAACGCAAGGCACGGTTAGGGGAAACAAGGCTAAGGCAAGACAACGCAGGGCTAGGCAATGCACGGCAAGGCTAGGAAAGGGTAACGCAAGGCAAGGCACTGTAAGGCGAGGCAAGGCTACTGCACGACAACGCAAGGCTAGGCAGTGAACGGCTAGGCAAGGAAAGAGTAACGGAAGGAAAGGAAGGCAAGGCAAAGCAAGGCAAGGCAAGTGTAACGAAAGGCACGGTATGGCAAGGGGAAACAAGGCTAAGGCACGGCAACGCACGGGTAGGCAATGCACGGCCAGGCAAGGAAAGGGTAACGCAAGGCAAGGCACGGTGAGGCAAGGCAAGGCTAATGCACGACAATGCAAGGCAAGGCAATGCACGGAAGGCAAGCAAAGAGTAACGGAAGGCAAGGAATGCAAGGCAAAGCAAGGCAACGCAAGCATGGCTATGGCAAGGTGAAAAAAGGCTAAGGCACGACAACGCAAGGCTAGGCCATACACGAAAGGGAAGCAAAGAGTAAGGGAAGGCAAGGAAGGAAAGGGAAAGCAAGGCAAGTCAAGGGTAAGGGAAGGAATGGCACGGCAAGGGGAAACAAGGCTAAGGCACGACAACGCACAGCTAGGCAATGCACGGCAAGGCAAGGAAAGGGTTAGGCAAGGCAAGGCACGGTCAGGCGAGGCAAGGCTAAGGCACGACAAGGCAAGGCTAGGCAGTGCACGGCTAGGCAAGGAAAGAGTAACGGAAGGCAAGGAAGGCAAGGGACTGCAAGGAAAGGCAAGGATAACGGAAGGCACGGCACCGCAAGGGGAAACAAGGCTAAGGCACGACAACGCACAGTTGGTAATCCATGGATAGGGAAGGAAAGGGTAACGCAAGGCAAGGCACGGTGAGGCAAGGCAAGGCTAATGCACGACAATGCACGGCTAGGCAATGCACGGCAAAGCAAGGAAAGGGTAACGCAAGGGAAGGCACGGTCACGCGCGGCAAGGCTAAGGCACGACAACGCAAGGCTAGGCAATGCACGGAAGGCAAGCAAAGAGTAACGGAAGGCAAGGAAGGCAAGGGAAACAAGGCAAGGCAAGGGTAACGGAACGAACGGCTCGGCAAGGGGAAACAAGGCTAAGGCACGACAACGCACGGCTAGGCAATGCACGGCAAGGCAAGGAAAGTGTAACGGAAGGCAAGGAAGGCAAGGCAAAGCATGGCAACGCAAGCAATGCTATGGCAAGGTGAAACAAGGCTAAGGCACGAGAACGCACGGCTAGGCAGTGAACGGCTAGGCAAGGAAAGACTAACGGAAGGCAAGGAAGGCAATGGAAAGCAAGGGAAGGCAAGAGTAACGGAAGGCACGGCACTGCAAGGGGAAACAAGGCTAAGGCACGACAACGCACGGCTAGGCAATGCACGGGCAGGCAAGGAAAGGGTAACGCAAGGCAAGGCACTGTCAGGCGAGGCAAGGCTAAGGCACGACAACGCAAGGCTAGACAATGCAAGGAATGTAAGGAAAGAGTAACGGAAGCCAAGGAAAGCAAGGGAAAGCAAGGCAAGGTAAGGGTAACGCCAGGCAAGGCACGGTCAGGCAAGGCAAGGCTAATGCACGACAAGGCAAGGCTAGGCAGTGCACGGTAAGGCAAGGAAAGAGTAACGGAAGGAAAGGAAGGCAAGGGAAATCCAGGCAAGGCAAGTGTAACAAAAGGCACGGCTCGGCAAGGGGAAACAAGGCTAAGGCAGGACAACGCACGGCTAGGCAATGCACGGCAAGGAAAGGAAAGGCTAACGCAACGCAAGGCACGGTCAGGCGAGGCAAGGCTAAGGCACGACAACGCAAGGCTAGGCAATGCACGGAAGGCAAGCAAAGAGTAACGGAAGGCAAGGAAGGCAAGGGAAAGCAAGCACGGCAAGGTTAACGGAAGGAAACGAAAGGCAAGGGGAAACAAGGCTAAGGCACGACAACGCAGGACTAGGCAATGCACGGCAAGGCAAGGAAAGGGTAACGCAAGGCAAGGCACTGTCAGGCGAGGGAAGGCTAATGCACGACAACGCAAGGCTAGGCAGTGCACGGCTAGGCAGGGAAAGAGTAACGGAAGGAAAGGAAGGCAAGGCAAAGCAAGGCAAGGCAAGTGTAACAAAAGGCACGGCACGGCAAGGGGAAACAAGGCGAAGGGACGGCAACGCACGGCTAGGCAATGCACGGCCAGGCAAGGAAAGGGTAACGCAAGGCAAGGCACGGTGAGGCAAGGGAAGGCTAATGCACGACAATACAAGGCTAGGCAATGCACGGAAGGCAAGCAAAGTGTAACGGAAGGCAAGGAATGCAAGGCAAAGCAAGGCAACGCAAGCAAGGCTATGGCAAGGTGAAAAAAGGCTAAGGCACGACAACGCAAGGCTAGGCAATGCACGGAAGGCAAGCAAAGAGTAACGGAAGGCAAGGAAGGCAAGGGAAAGCAAGGCAAGGCAAGGGTAACGGAAGGAAAGGCACGGCAAGGGGAAACAAGGCTAAGGCACGACAACGCACGGCTAGGCAATGAACGGCAAGGCAAGGAAAGGGTAACGCAAGGAAAGGCACGGTGAGGCAAGGCAAGGCTAATGCACGACAACGCAGGGCTAGGCAATGCACGGAAAGGCAAGGAAAGAGGAACGGAAGGCAAGGAAGGCAAGGGAAAGCAAGGCAAGGCAAGGGTAACGGAAGGAAACGAACGTCAAGCGGAAACAAGGCTAATGCACGACAATGCAAGGCTAGGCAATACACGGCAAGGCAAGGAAAGGGTAACGCAAGGCAAGGCACGGTGAGGCAAGGCAAGCCTAATGCACGACAACGCACGGCTAGGCAATGCACGGCAAGGCAAGGAAAGGGTAACGCAAGGGAAGGCACGGTCAGACGAGGCAAGGCTAAGGCACGACAACGCAAGGCTAGGCCATGCACGGAAGGCAAGCAAAGAGTAACGGAAGGCAAGGAAGGCAAGGGAAAGCAAGGCAAGGCAAGGGTAACGGAAGGAAACGCAGGGCAAGGCGAAACAAGGCTAAGGCACGACAACGCACGGCTAGGCAATGCACGGCAAGGCAAGGAAAGGGTAACGCAAGGCAAGGCACGGTGAGGCAAGGCAAGGCTAATGCACGACAATGCACGGCTAGGCAATGCACGGCAAGGCAAGGAAAGGGTAACGCAAGGGAAGGCACGGTTAGACGAGGCAAGGCTAAGGCACGACAACGCAAGGCTAGGCAATGCACGGAAGGCAAGCAAAGGGTAACGGAAGGCAAGGAAGACAATAGAAAGCAAGGCAAGGCAAGGGTAACAGAAGGAACGGCTCGGCAAGGGGAAACAAGGCTAAGGGACGGCGACGGACGGCTAGGCAATGCACGGCCAGCCAAGGAAAGGGTAACGCAAGGCAAGGCACGGTCAGGCAAGGCAAGGCTAATGCACGACAACGCAAGGCTAGGCAGTGCACGGTAAGGCAAGGAAAGAGTAACGGAAGGAAAGGAAGGCAAGGCAAATCCAGGCAAGGCAAGTTTAACAAAAGGCACGGCACGGCAAGGGGAAACAAGGCTAAGGCACGACAACGCACGGCTAGGCAATGGACGGCAAGGCAAGGAAAGGCTAACGTAAGGCAAGGCACGGTGAGGCAAGGCAAGGCTAATGCACGACAACGCACGGCTAGGCAATGCACGGCAAGGCAAGGAAAGGGTAACGCAAGGCAAGGCACGGTCAGGCGAGGCAAGGCTAAGGAACGACAACGCAAGGCTAGACAATGCACAGAAGGCAAGCAAAGAGTAACGGAAGGCAAGGAATGCAAGGCAAAGCAAGGCAACGCAAGCAAGGCTATGGCAAGGTGAAAAAAGTCTAAAGCACGACAACGCAAGGCTACGCAATGCACGGAAGGCAAGCAAAGAGTAACGGAAGGCAAGGAAGGCCAGGGAAAGCAAGGCAAGGCAAGGGTAACGGAAGGAAAGGCACGGCAAGGGGAAACAAGGCTAAGGCACGACAACGCACGGCTAGGCAATGTAAAGCAAGGCAAGGAAAGGGTAACGTAAGGCAAGGCACGGTGAGGGAAGTCAAGGCTAATGCAAGACAACGCAGGGCTAGGCAATGCACGGCAAGGCAAGGAAAGGGTAACGCAAGGGAACGCACGGTCAGACGAGGCATGGCTAATTCACGATAACGCAAGGCTAGGCAATGCACGGAAGGTAAGCAAAGAGTAACGGAAGGCAAGGAAGGCAAGGGAAAGCAAGGCAAGTCAAGGGTAACGGAAGGAAAGGCACGGCAAGGGGAAACAAGTCTAAGGCACGACAACGCACGTCTAGGCAATGAACGGCAAGGCAAGGAAAGGGTAACGCAAGGCAAGGCATGGTGAGGCAAGGCAAGGCTAATGCACGACAACGCAGGGCTAGGCAATGCACGGAAAGGCAAGGAAAGGGTAACGCAAGGGAAGGCACGGTCAGACGAGGCAAGGCTAAGGCACGACAACGCAAGGCTAGGCAATGCACGGAAGGCAAGCAAAGAGTAACGGAAGGCAAGGAAGGCAAGGGAAAGCAAGGCAAGGCAAGGGTAACAGAAGGAACGGCTCGGCAAGGGGAAACAAGGCTAAGGGACGGCAACGCACGGCTAGGCAATGCACGGCCAGCCAAGGAAAGGGTAACGCAAGGCAAGGCACGGTCAGGCAAGTCAAGGCTAATGCACGACAACGCACGGCTAGGCAATGCACGGCAAGGCAAGGAAAGGCTAACGCAAGGCAAGGCACGTTCAGGCGAGGCAAGGCTAAGGCACGACAACGCAAGGCTAGGCAATGCACGGAAGGCAATCAAAGAGTAACGGAAGGCAAGGAAGGCAAGTTAAAGCAAGGCAAGGCAAGGGTTACAGAAGGAACGGCTCGGCAAGGGGAAACAAGGCTAAGGGACGGCAACGCACGGCTAGGCAATGCACGGCCAGCCAAGGAAAGGGTATCGCAAGGCAAGGCACGGTCAGGCAAGGCAAGGCTAATGCACGACAAGTCAAGGCTAGGCAGTGCACGGTAAGGCAAGGAAAGAGTAACGGAAGGAAAGGAAGGAAAGGCAAATCCAGGCAAGGCAAGTGTAACAAAAGGCACGGCACGGCAAGTGGAAACAAGGCGAAGGGACGGCAACGCACGGCTAGGCAATGCACGGCAAGGCAAGGAAAGGGTAACGCAAGGCAAGGCACAGTGAGGCAAGGCAAGGCTAATGCACGACAATACAAGGCTAGGCAATGCACGGAAGGCAAGCAAAGAGTAACGGAAGGCAAGGAAGGCAAGGCAAAGCAAGGCAACGCAAGCAATGCTATGGCAAGTTGAAAAAAGGCTAAGGCACGACAACGCAAGGCTAGGCAATGCACGGAAGGCAAGCAAAGAGTAACGGAAGGCAAGGAAGGCAAGGCAAAGCAAGGCAACGCAAGCAAGGCTATAGCAAGGTGAAACAAGGATAAGGCACGACAACGCACGGCTAGGCAATGCACGGCAAGGCAAGGAAAGGGTAACGCAAGGCAAGGCACGGTCAGGCGAGGCAAGGCTAAGGAACGACAACGCAAGGCTAGACAATGCACGGAAGGCAAGCAAAGAGTAACGGAAGGCAAGGAATGCAAGGCAAAGCAAGGCAACGCAAGCAAGGCTATGGCAAGGTGAAAAAAGGCTAAAGCACGACAACGCAAGGCTACGCAATGCACTGAAGGCAAGCAAAGAGTAACGGAAGGCAAGGAAGGCAAGGGAAAGCAAGGCAAGGCAAGGGTAACGGAAGGAAAGGCACGGCAAGGGGAAACAAGGCTAAGGCACGACAACGCACGGCAAGGCAATGAACGGCCAGGCAAGGAAAGGGTAACGCAAGGGAAGGCACGGTCAGACGAGGCAAGGCTAAGGCACGACAACGCAAGGCTAGGCAATGCACGGAAGGCAAGCAAAGAGTAACGGAAGGCAAGGAAGGCAAGGGAAAGCAAGGCAAGGCAAGGGTAACGGAAGGAAACGCAAGGCAAGGGGAAACAAGGCTACGGCACGGCAACGCACGGCTAGGCAATGCACGGCCAGCCAAGAAAAGGGTAACGCTAGGCAAGGCACGGTCAGGCAAGGCAAGGCTAATGCACGACAACGCAAGGCTAGGTAGTGCACGGTAAGGCAAGGAAAGAGACGCAGGCTAGGCAATGCACGGCAAGGCAAGGAAAGGGTAACGCAAGGCAAGGCTCGGTGAGGCAAGGCAAGGCTAATGCACGACAACGCACGGCTAGGCAATGCACGGCAAGGCAAGGAAAGCAAGGCTAATGCACGACAACTCAAGGCTAGGCAGTGCACGGCAAGGCAAGGAAAGAGTAACGGAAGGAAAGGAAGGCAAGGCAAATCCAGGCAAGGCAAGTGTAACAAAAGGCACGGCACTGCAAGGGGAAACAAGGCTAAGGCACGACAACGCACGGCTAGGCAATGCACGGCAAGGCAAGGAAAGGGTAACGCAAGGCAAGGCTCGGTGAGGCAAGGCAAGGCTAATGCACGACAACGCAGGGCTAGGCAATGCACGGCAAGGCAAGGAAAGGGTAACGCAAGGCAAGGCACGGTCAGGCGAGGCAAGGCTAAGGAACGACAACGCAAGGCTAGACAATGCACGGAAGGCAAGCAAAGAGTAACGGAAGGCAAGGAATGCAAGGCAAAGCAAGGCAACGCAAGCAATGCTATGGCAAGGTGAAAAAAGGCTAAAGGACGACAACGCAAGGCTACGCAATGCACGGAAGGCAAGCAAAGAGTTACGGAAGGCAAGGAAGGCAAGGGAAAGCAAGGCAAGGCAAGGGTAACGGAAGGAAAGGCACGGCAAGGACAAACAAGGCTAAGGCACGACAACGCACGGCTAGGCAATGAACGGCAAGGCAAGGAAAGGGTAACGCAAGGCAAGGCACGGTGAGGCAAGGCAAGGCTAATGCACGACAACGCAGGGCTAGGCAATGCACGGAAAGGCAAGGAAAGGGTAACGCAAGGGAAGGAACGGTCAGACGAGGCAAGGCTAAGGCACGACAACGCAAGGCTAGGCAATGCACGGAAGGCAAGCAAAGAGGAACGGAAGGCAAGGAAGGCAAGGGAAAGCAAGGCAAGGCAAGGGTAACGGAAGGAAACGCACGTCAAGCGGAAACAAGGCTAATGCACGACAACGCAAGGCTAGGCAATGCACGGCAAGGCAAGGAAAGGGTAACGCAAGGGAAGGCACGGTCAGACGAGGCAAGGCTAAGGCACGACAACGCAAGGCTAGGCAATGCACGGAAGGCCAGCAAAGAGTAACGGAAGGCAAGGAAGGCAAGGGAAAGCAAGGCAAGGCAAGGGTAACAGAAGGAACGGCTCGGCAAGGGGAAACAAGGCTAAGGGACGGCAACGCACGGCTAGGCAATGCACGGCCAGCCAAGGAAAGGGTAACGCAAGGCAAGGCACGGTCAGGCAAGGCAAGGCTAATGCACGACAACGCACGGCTAGGCAATGCACGGCAAGGCAAGGAAAGGCTAACGCAATGCAAGGCACTGTCAGGCGAGGGAAGGCTAATGCACGACAACGCAAGGCTAGGCAGTGCACGGCTAGGCAGGAAAAGAGTAACGGAAGGAAAGGAAGGCAAGGCAAAGCAAGGCAAGGCAAGTGTAACAAAAGGCACGGCACGGCAAGGGGAAACAAGGCGAAGGGACGGCAACGCACGACTAGGCAATGCACGGCCACGCAAGGAAAGGGTAACGCAAGGCAAGGCACGGTGAGGCAAGGCAAGGCTAATGCACGACAATACAAGGCTAGGCAATGCACGGAAGGCAAGCAAAGAGTAACGGAAGGCAACGAATGCAAGGCAAAGCAAGGCAACGCAAGCAAGGCTATGGCATGGTGAAAAAAGGCTAAGGCACGACAACGCAAGGCTAGGCAATGCACGGAAGGCAAGCAAAGAGTAACGGAAGGCAAGGAAGGCAAGGGAAAGCAAGGCAAGGCAAGGGTAACGGAAGGAAAGGCACGGCAAGGGCAAACAAGGCTAAGGCACGACAACGCACGGCTAGGCAATGAATGGCAAGGCAAGGAAAGGGTAACGCAAGGAAAGGCACGGTGAGGCAAGGCAAGGCTAATGCACGACAACGCAGGGCTAGGCAATGCACGGAAAGGCAAGGAAAGGGTAACGCAAGGGAAGGCACGGTCAGACGAGGCAAGGCTAAGGCACGACAACGCAAGGCTAGGCAATGCACGGAAGGCAAGCAAAGAGTAACGGAAGGCAAGGAAGGCAAGGGAAAGCAAGGCAAGGCAAGGGTAACAGAAGGAACGGCTCGGCAAGGGGAAACAAGGCTAAGGGACGGCAACGCACGGGTAGGCAATGCACGGCCAGGCAAGTAAAGGGTAACGCAAGGCAAGGCACGGTGAGGCAAGGCAAGGCTAATGCACGACAACGCAAGGCAAGGCAATGCACGGAAGGCAAGCAAAGAGTACCGGAAGGCAAGGAATGCAAGGCAAAGCAAGGCAAGGTAAGGGTAACGGAAGGAACGGCACGGCAAGGGGAAACGAGGCTAAGGCACGACAACGCAGGGCTAGGTAATGCACGGCAAGGCAAGGAAAGGGTAACGCAAGGCAAGGTACGGTCAGGCGACGCAAGGCTAAGGCACGACAACCCAAGCTTGGCAATGCACGGAAGGCAAGCAAAGAGTAAAGGAAGGCAAGGAAGGCAAGGGAAAGCAAGGGAAGGCAAGGGTACCGGAAAGAACGGCACGGTAAGGGGAAACAAGGCTAAGGCACGACAACGCACGGCTAGGCAATGCACGGGCAGGCAAGGAAAGGGTAACGCAAGGCAAGGCACTGTCAGGCGAGGCAAGGCTAAGGCACGACAACGCAAGGCTAGGCAATGCACGGAAGGTAAGCAAAGAGTTACGGAAGGCAAGGAAAGCAATGGAAAGCAAGGCAAGGTAAGGGTAACGCCAGGCAAGGCACGGTCAGGCAAGGCAAGGCTAATGCACGACAACGCAAGGCTAGGCAGTGCACGGTAAGGCAAGGAAAGAGTAACGGAAGGAAAGGAAGGCAAGGGAAATCCAGGCAAGGCAAGTGTAACAAAAGGCACGGCACGGCAAGGGGAAACAAGGCTAAGGCAGGACAACGCACGGCTAGGCAATGCAAGGCAAGGCAAGGAAAGGGTAACGCAAGGCAAGGCACTGTCAGGCGAGGCAAGGCTAAGGCAAGACAACGCAAGACTAGGCAATGCACGGAAGGCAAGCAAAGAGTAACGGAAGGCAAGGAAGGCAAGGGAAAGCAAGGAAAGGCAAGGGTAACGGAAGGAACGGCACGGCAAGGGGAAACAAGGCTAAGGCACGACAACGCACGGCTAGGCAATGCACGGCAAGGGAAGGAAAGAGTAACGCAACGCAAGGCACGGTTAGGGGAAACAAGGCTAAGGCACGACAACGCAGGGCTCGGCAATGCACGGCAAGACTAGGAAAGGGTAACGCAAGGCAAGGCACTCTCAGGCGAGGAAGGCTACTGCACGACAACGCAAGGCTAGGCAGTGAACGGCTAGGCAAGGAAAGAGTAACGGAAGGAAAGGAAGGCAAGGCAAAGCAAGGCAAGGCAAGTGTAACGAAAGGTACGGTATTGCAAGGGGAAACAAGGCTAAGGCACGGCAACGCACGGGTAGGCAATGCACGGCCAGGCAAGGAAAGGGTAACGCAAGGCAAGGCACGGTGAGGCAAGGCAAGGCTAATGCACGACAACGCAAGGCTAGGCAATGCACGGAAGGCAAGCAAAGAGTAACGGAACGCAAGGAATGCAAAGCAAAGCAAGGCAACGCAAGGAAGGCTATGGCAAGGTGAAAAAAGGCTAAGGCACGACAACGCAAGTCTAGGCAATACACGGAAGGCAAGCAAAGAGTAACGGAAGGCAAGGAAGGCAAGGGAAAGCAAGGCAAGTCAATGGTAAGGGAAGGAATGGCACGGCAAGGGGAAACATGGCTAAGGCACGACAACGCAGGGCTAGCCAATGCAAGGCAAGGCAAGCAAAGGGTAATGCAATGCAAGGCACGGTCAGGCGAGGCAAGGCTAAGGCACGACAACGCAAGGCTAGGCAGTGCACGGCTAGGCAAGGAAAGAGTAACGGAAGGCAAGGAAGGCAAGGGAAAGCAAGGCAAGGCAAAGATAACGGAAGGCATGGCACCCCAAGGGGAAACAAGGCTAAGGCACGACAACGCACAGCTAGGTAATCCACGGATAGGGAAGGAAAGTTTAACGCAAGGCAAGGCACGGTGAGGCAAGGCAAGGCTAATGCACGACAACGCACTCCTAGGCAATGCACGGCAAAGCAAGGAAAGGGTAACGCAAGGGAAGGCACGGTCAGGCAAGGCAAGGCTAATGCACGACAACGCAAGGCTAGGCAGTGCACGGTAAGGCAAGGAAAGAGTAACGGAAGGAAAGGAAGGCAAGGGGAATCCAGGCAAGGCAAGTGTAACAAAAGGCACGGCTCGGCAAGGGGAAACAAGGCTAAGGCAGGACAACGCACGGCTAGGCAATGCAAGGCAAGGCAAGGAAAGGGTAACGCAAGGCAAGGCACTGTCAGGCGAGGCAAGGCTAAGGCACGACAACGCAAGACTAGGCAATGCACGGAAGGCAAGCAAAGAGTAACGGAAGGCAAGGAAGGCAAGGGAAAGCAAGGAAAGGCAAGGGTAACGGAAGGAACGGCACGGCAAGGGGAAACAAGGCTAAGGCACGACAACGCACGGCTAGGCAATGCACGGCAAGGGAAGGAAAGGGTAACGCAACGCAAGGCACGGTTAGGGGAAACAAGGCTAAGGCAAGACAACGCAGGGCTAGGCAATGCACGGCAAGGCTAGGAAAGGGTAACGCAAGGCAAGGCACTGTCAGGCGAGGCAAGGCTACTGCACGACAACGCAAGGCTAGGCAGTGAACGGCTAGGCAAGGAAAGAGTAACGGAAGGAAAGGAAGGCAAGGCAAAGCAAGGCAAGGCAAGTGTAACGAAAGGCACGGTATGGCAAGGGGAAACAAGGCTAAGGCACGGCAACGCACGGGTAGGCAATGCACGGCCAGGCAAGGAAAGGGTAACGCAAGGCAAGGCACGGTGAGGCAAGGCAAGGCTAATGCACGACAATGCAAGGCAAGGCAATGCACGGAAGGCAAGCAAAGAGTAACGGAAGGCAAGGAATGCAAGGCAAAGCAAGGCAACGCAAGCATGGCTATGGCAAGGTGAAAAAAGGCTAAGGCACGACAACGCAAGGCTAGGCCATACACGAAAGGGAAGCAAAGAGTAAGGGAAGGCAAGGAAGGAAAGGGAAAGCAAGGCAAGTCAAGGGTAAGGGAAGGAATGGCACGGCAAGGGGAAACAAGGCTAAGGCACGACAACGCACAGCTAGGCAATGCACGGCAAGGCAAGGAAAGGGTTACGCAAGGCAAGGCACGGTCAGGCGAGGCAAGGCTATGGCACGACAACGCAAGGCTAGGCAGTGCACGGCTAGGCAAGGAAAGAGTAACGGAAGGCAAGGAAGGCAAGGGACTGCAAGGAAAGGCAAGGATAACGGAAGGCACGGCACCGCAAGGGGAAACAAGGCTAAGGCACGACAACGCACAGTTGGTAATCCATGGATAGGGAAGGAAAGGGTAACGCAAGGCAAGGCACGGTGAGGCAAGGCAAGGCTAATGCACGACAATGCACGGCTAGGCAATGCACGGCAAAGCAAGGAAAGGGTAACGCAAGGGAAGGCACGGTCACGCGCGGCAAGGCTAAGGCACGACAACGCAAGGCTAGGCAATGCACGGAAGGCAAGCAAAGAGTAACGGAAGGCAAGGAAGGCAAGGGAAACAAGGCAAGGCAAGGGTAACGGAACGAACGGCTCGGCAAGGGGAAACAAGGCTAAGGCACGACAACGCACGGCTAGGCAATGCACGGCAAGGCAAGGAAAGTGTAACGGAAGGCAAGGAAGGCAAGGCAAAGCATGGCAACGCAAGCAATGCTATGGCAAGGTGAAACAAGGCTAAGGCACGAGAACGCACGGCTAGGCAGTGAACGGCTAGGCAAGGAAAGACTAAAGGAAGGCAAGGAAGGCAATGGAAAGCAAGGGAAGGCAAGAGTAACGGAAGGCACGGCACTGCAAGGGGAAACAAGGCTAAGGCACGACAACGCACAGCTAGGGAATCCACGGATAGGGAAGGAAAGAGTAACGGAAGGCAAGGAAGGCAAGGCAAAGCATGGCAACGCAAGCAATGCTATGGCAAGGTGAAACAAGGCTAAGGCACGAGAACGCACGGCTAGGCAGTGCACGGCTAGGCAAGAAAGAGTAACGGAAGGCAAGGAAGGTAAGGGAAAGCAAGACAAGGCAAGATTAACGGAAGGCACGCCACCTCAAGGGGAAACAAGGCTAAGGCACGACAACGCACGGCTAGGCAATGCACGGCAAGGCAAGGAAAGGGTAACGCAAGGCAAGGCACTGTCAGGCGAGGCAAGGCTAAGGCATGACAACGCAAGGCTAGGCAATGCACGGAAGGTAAGCAAAGAGTAACGGAAGGCAAGGAAAGCAAGGGAAAGCAAGGCAAGGTAAGGGTAACGCCAGGCAAGGCACAGTCAGGCAAGGCAAGGCTAATGCACGACAACGCAAGGCTAGGCAGTGCACGGTAAGGCAAGCAAAGAGTAACGGAAGGAAAGGAAGGCAAGGCAAATCCAGGCAAGGCAAGTGTAACAAAAGGCAGGGCTCGGCAACGGGAAACAAGGCTAAGGCAGGACAACGCACGGCTAGGCAATGCAAGGCAAGGCAAGGAAAGGGTAACGCAAGGCAAGGCACTGTCAGGCGAGGCAAGGCTAAGGCACGACAACGCAAGACTAGGCAATGCACGGAAGGCAAGCAAAGAGTAACGGAAGGCAAGGAAGGCAAGGGAAAGCAAGGAAAGGCAAGGGTAACGGAAGGAACGGCACGGCAAGGGGAAACAAGGCTAAGGCACGACAACGCACGGCTAGGCAATGCACGGCAAGGGAAGGAAAGGGTAACGCTAGGCAAGGCACGGTTAGGGGAAACAAGGCTAAGGCACGACAACGCAGGGCTAAGCAATGCACGGCAAGGCTAGGAAAGGGTAACGCAAGGCAAGGCACTGTCAGGCGAGGCAAGGCTACTGCACGACAACGCAAGGCTAGGCAGTGAACGGCTAGGCAAGGAAAGAGTAACGGAAGGAAAGGAAGGCAAGGCAAAACAAGGCAAGGCAAGTGTAACAAAAGGCACGGTATGGCAAGGGGAAACAAGGCTAAGGCACGACAACGCAAGGCTAGGCAATACACGGAAGGCAAGCAAAGAGTAATGGAAGGCAAGGAAGGCAAGGGAAAGCAAGGCAAGTCAATGGTAAGGGAAGGAATGGCACGGCAAGGGGAAACATGGCTAAGGCACGACAACGCAGGGCTAGGCAATGCAAGGCAAGGCAAGCAAAGGGTAATGCAAGGCAAGGCACGGTCAGGCGAGGCAAGGCTAAGGCACGACAACGCAAGGCTAGGTAGTGCACGGCTAGGCAAGGAAAGAGTAACGGAAGGCAAGGAAGGCAAGGGAAAGCAAGGCAAGGCAAGGATAACGGAAGGCATGGCACCCCAAGGGGAAACAAGGCTAAGGCACGACAACGCACAGCTAGGTAATCCACGGATAGGGAAGGAAAGTTTAACGGAAGGCAAGGCACGGTGAGGCAAGGCAAGGCTAATGCACGACAACGCACTCCTAGGCAATGCACGGCAAAGCAAGGAAAGGGTAACGCAAGGGAAGGCACGGTCAGGCAAGGCAAGGCTAATGCACGACAACGCAAGGCTAGGCAGTGCACGGTAAGGCAAGGAAAGAGTAACGGAAGGAAAGGAAGGCAAGGGAAATCCAGGCAAGGCAAGTGTAACAAAAGGCACGGCTCGGCAAGGGGAAACAAGGCTAAGGCAGGACAACGCACGGCTAGGCAATGCAAGGCAAGGCAAGGAAAGGGTAACGCAAGGCAAGGCACTGTCAGGCGAGGCAAGGCTAAGGCACGACAACGCAAGGCTAGGCAATGCACGGAAGGCAAGCAAAGAGTAACGGAAGGCAAGGAAGGCAAGGGAAAGCAAGGAAAGGCAAGGGTAACGGAAGGAACGGCACGGCAAGGGGAAACAAAGCTAAGGCACGACAACGCACGGCTAGGCAATGCACGGCAAGGGAAGGAAAGGGTAACGCAAGGCAAGGCACGGTTAGGGGAAACAAGGCTAAGGCACGACAACGCAGGGCTAGGCAATGCACGGAAGGTAAGCAAAGAGTAACGGAAGGCAAGGAAAGCAAGGGAAAGCAAGGCAAGGTAAGGGTAACGGAAGGAACGGCACGGCAAGGGGAAACAAGGCTAAGGCACGACAACGCAGGGCTAGGTAATGCACGGCAAGGCAAGGAAAGGGAAAAGCAAGGCAAGGCACGGTCATGCGACACCAGGCTAAGGCACGACAACGCAAGGTTGGCAATGCACGGAAGGCAAGCAAAGAGTAAAGTAAGGCAAGGAAGGCAAGGGAAAGCAAGGGAAGTCAAGGGTAACGGAAGGAACGGCACGGCAAGGGGAAACAAGGCTAAGGCACGACAACGCAGGGTAGGCAATGCACGGCAAGGTAAGGAAAGGGTAACGCAAGGCAAGGCACTGTCATGCGAGGCAAGGCTAATGCTCGACAACGCAAGGCTAGGCAGTGCACGGCTAGGCAAGGAAAGTGTAACGGAAGGAAAGGAAGGCAAGACAAAGCAAGGCAACGCAAGCAAGGCTATGGCAAGGTGAAAAAAGGCTAAGACACGACAACGCAAGGCTAGGCAATGCACGGAAGGCAAGCAAAGAGTAACGGAAGGCAAGGAAGGCAAGGGAAAGCAAGGCAAGTCAAGGGTAACGGAAGGAACGGCACGGCAAGGGGAAACAAGGCTAAGGCACGACAACGCACGGCTAGGCAATGCACGGCAACGCAAGGAAAGGGTAACGCAAGGCAAGGAACTGTCAGGCGAGGCAAGGCTAAAGCACGACAACGCAAGACTAGGCAATGCACGGAAGGTAAGCAAAGAGTAACGGAAGGCAAGGAAAGCAAGGGAAAGCAAGGCAAGGTAAGCGTAACGGAAGGAACGGCACGGCAAGGGGAAACAAGGCTAAGGCACGACAACGCAGGGCTAGGTAATGCACGGCAAGGCAAGGAAAGGGAAAAGCAAGGCAAGGCACGGTCATGCGACACAAGGCTAAGGCACGACAACGCAAGGTTGGCAATGCACGGAAGGCAAGCAAAGAGTAAAGGAAGGCAAGGAAGGCAAGGGAAAGGAAGGGAAGGCAAGGGTACCGGAAGGAACGGCACGGTAAGGGGAAACAAGGCTAAGGCACGACAACGAAGGGCTAGGCAATGCAAGGCAAGGCAAGGAAAGGGCAACGCAAGGCAAGGCACTGTCTGGCGAGGCAAGGCTAATGCACGACAACGCAAGGCTAGGCAGTGCACGGCTAGGCAAGGAAAGTGTAACGGAAGGAAAGGAAGGCAAGGCAAAGCAAGGCAACGCAAGCAAGGCTATGGCAAGGTGAAAAAAAGGCTAAGACACGACAACGCAAGGCTAGGCAATGCACGGAAGGCAAGCAAAGAGTAACGGAAGGCAAGGAAGGCAAGGGAAAGCAAGGCAAGTCAAGGGTAATGGAAGGAACGGCACGGCAAGGGGAAACAAGGCTAAGGCACGACAACGCACGGCTAGGCAATGCACGGCAACGCAAGGAAAGGGTAACGCAAGGCAAGGAACTGTCAGGCGAGGCAAGGCTAAAGCACGACAACGCAAGACTAGGCAATGCACGGAAGGTAAGCAAAGAGTAACGGAAGGCAAGGAAAGCAAGGGAAAGCAAGGCAAGGTAAGGGTAACGGAAGGAACGGCACGGCAAGGGGAAACAAGGCTAAGGCACGACAACGCAGTGCTAGGTAATGCACGGCAAGGCAAGGAAAGGGAAAAGCAAGGCAAGGCACGGTCATGCGACACAAGGCTAAGGCACGACAACGCAAGGTTGGCAATGCACGGAAGGCAAGCAAAGAGTAAAGGAAGGCAAGGAAGGCAAGGGAAAGGAAGGGAAGGCAAGGGTACCGGAAGGAACGGCACGGTAAGGGGAAACAAGGCTAAGGCACGACAACGAAGGGCTAGGCAATGCACGGCAAGGCAAGGAAAGGGTAACGCAAGGCAAGGCACTGTCTGGCGAGGCAAGGCTAATGCACGACAACGCAAGGCTAGGCAGTGCACGGCTAGGCAAGGAAAGTGTAACGGAAGGAAAGGAAGTCAAGGCCAAGCAAGGCAAGGCAAGTGTAACAAAAGGCACGGCACGGCAAGGGGAAAAAAGGATAAGGCACGGCAACGCACGGCTAGGCAATGCACGGTTAGGCAAGGAAAGGGTAATGCACGACAACGCAAGGTTAGGCAGTGCACGGTAAGGCAAGGAAAGAGTAACGGAAGGCAAATCCAGGCAAGGCAAGTGTAACAAAAGGCACGGCACGGCAAGGTGAAACAAGGCTAAGGCACGACAACGCACGGCTAGGCAATGAACGGAAAGGCAAGGAAAGGGTAACGCAAGGCAAGGCACTGTCAGGCGAGGCAAGGCTAAGGCACGACAACGGAAGGCTAGGCAATGCACGGAAGGCAAGCAAAGAGTAACGGAAGGCAAGGAAAGAAAGGCAAAGCAATGCAACGCAAGCAAGGCTATGGCAAGGTGAAACAAGGCTAAGGCACGACAACGCACGGCTAGGCAATGCACGGCAAGGCAAGGAAAGGGTAACGCAAGGCAAGGCACGGTTTGGGGAGGCAAGGCTAATGCACGACAACGCAAGGCTAGGCAGTGCACGGCTAGGCAAGGAAAGAGTAACGGAAGGAAAGGAAGGCAAGGCAAAGCAAGGCAAGGCAAGTGTAACAAAAGTCACGGCACGGCAAGGGGAAACAAGGCTAAGGAACGGCAACGCACGGCTAGGCAATGCACGGCAAGGCAAGGAAAGGGTAACGCAAGGAAAGGCACGGTAAGGCAAGGCAAGGCTAATACAGGACAACGCACGTCTAGGAAATGCACGGCAAGGCAAATAAAGGGTAACGCAAGGCAAGGCACGGTCAGGCGAGGCAAGGCTAAGGCACGATAAAGCAAGGCTAGGCTATGCACGGAAGGCAAGCAAAGAGTGACGGAAGGCAAGGATTGCAAGACAAAGCAAGGCAACGCAAGCAAGGCTATGGCAAGGTGAAAAAAGGCTAAGGCACGACAACGCAATGCTAGGCAGTGCACGGCTAGGCAAGGAAAGAGTAACGGAAGGCAAGGAAGGCAAAGGAAAGCAAGGAAATGCAAGGATAACGGAAGGCACGGCACTTCAAGGGGAAACAAGGCTAAGGAACGACATCGCACAGCTAGGGAATCCACGGAAGGCAAGAAAAGAGTAACGGAAGCCAAGGAAAGCAAGGGAAAGGAAGGCAAGGTAAGGGTAATGGAAGGACCGGCACGGCAAGGGGAAACAAGGCTAAGGCACGACAACGCACGGCTAGGCAATGCTCGGCAAGGCAAGGAAAGGGTAACGCAAGGCAAGGCACTGTGAGGCAAGGCAAGGCTAATGCACGACAACGCACGGCTAGGCAATGCACGGCAAGGCAAGGAAAGAGTAACGGAAGGCAAGGAAGGCAAGACAAAGCAAGGCAACGCAAGCAAGGCTATGGCAAGGTGAAAAAGGCTAAGGCACGACAACGCACGGTTAGGCAATGCACGGCAAGGCAAGGAAGGGGTAATGCAAGGCAAGGCACTGGCAGGCGAGGCAAGGCTAAGGCACGACAACGCAAGGCTAGGCAATGCACGGAAGGTATGCAAAGTGTAACGGTTGCAAGGAATGCAAGCAAAAGCAAGGCAAGGTAAGGGTAACGCCAGGCAAGGCACGGTCAGGCAAGGAAATGCTAATGCACGACAACTCAAGGTTAGGCAGTGCACGGTAAGGCAAGGAAAGAGTAACGGAAGGCAAATCCAGGCAAGGCAAGTGTAACAAAAGGCACGGCACGGCAAGGGGAAACAAGGCTAAGGCACGACAACGCATCGCTAGGCAATGCACGGCCAGGCAAGGAAAGCGTAACGCAAGGAAAGGCACGGTGAGGCAAGGCAAGGCTAATGCACGACAACGCACGGCTAGGCAATGCACGGCAAGGCAAGGAAAGGCTAACGCAAGGCAAGGCACGGTCAGGCGAGGCAAGGCTAAGGCACGACAACGCAAGTCTAGGCAATGCACGGAAGGCAAGCAAAGAGTAATGGAAGGCAAGGAAGGCAAGGGAAATGAAGGCAAATCAAGGGTAACGGAAGGAACGGCACGGCAAGGGGAAACAAGGCGAAGGCACGACAACGCACGGCTAGGCAATGCACGGCAAGGGAAGGAAAGGGTAACGCAAGGCAAGGCACGGTTAGGGGAAACAAGGCTAAGGCACGACAACGCAGGGCTAGGCAATGCACGGCAAGGATAGGAAAGGGTAACACAATTCAAGGCACTGTCAGGCGAGGCAAGGCTTCTGCACGACAACGCAAGGCTAGGCAGTGAACGGCTAGGCAAGTTAAGAGTAACGGAAGGAAAGGAAGGCAAGGCAAAGCAAGGCAAGGCAAGTGTAACGAAAGGCACGGTATGGCAAGGGGAAACAAGGCTAAGGCACGGCAACGCACGGGTAGGCAATGCACGGCCAGGCAAGGAAAGGGTAACGCAAGGCAAGGCACGGTGAGGCAAGGCAAGGCTAATGCACGACAACGCAAGGCAAGGCAATGCACGGAAGGCAAGCAAAGAGTACCGGAAGGCAAGGAATGCAAGGCAAAGCAAGGCAAGGTAAGGGTAACGGAAGGAACGGCACGGCAAGGGGAAACGAGGCTAAGGCACGACAACGCAGGGCTAGGTAATGCATGGCAAGGCAAGGAAAGGGTAACGCAAGGCAAGGTACGGTCAGGCGACGCAAGGCTAAGGCACGACAACCCAAGCTTGGCAATGCACGGAAGGCAAGCAAAGAGTAAAGGAAGGCAAGGAAGGCAAGGGAAAGCAAGGGAAGGCAAGGGTACCGGAAGGAACGGCACGGTAAGGGGAAACAAGGCTAAGGCACGTCAACGCACGGCTAGGCAATGCACGGGCAGGCAAGGAAAGGGTAACGCAAGGCAAGGCACTGTCAGGCGAGGCAAGGCTAAGGCACGACAACGCAAGGCTAGGCAATGCACGGAAGGTAAGCAAAGAGTTACGGAAGGCAAGGAAAGCAATGGAAAGCAAGGCAAGGTAAGGGTAACGCCAGGCAAGGCACGGTCAGGCAAGGCAAGGCTAATGCACGACAAGGCAAGGCTAGGCAGTGCACGGTAAGGCAAGGAAAGAGTAACGGAAGGAAAGGAAGGCAAGGGAAATCCAGGCAAGGCAAGTGTAACAAAAGGCACGGCTCGGCAAGGGGAAACAAGGCTAAGGCAGGACAACGCACGGCTAGGCAATGCAAGGCAAGGCAAGGAAAGGGTAACGCAAGGCAAGGCACTGTCAGGCGAGGCAAGGCTAAGGCACGACAACGCAAGACTAGGCAATGCACGGAAGGCAAGCAAAGAGTAACGGAAGGCAAGGAAGGCAAGGGAAAGCAAGGAAAGGCAAGGGTAACGGAAGGAACGGCACGGCAAGGGGAAACAAGGCTAAGGCACGACAACGCACGGCTAGGCAATGCACGGCAAGGGAAGGAAAGAGTAACGCAACGCAAGGCACGGTTAGGGGAAACAAGGCTAAGGCACGACAACGCAGGGCTAGGCAATGCACGGCAAGGCTAGGAAAGGGTAACGCAAGGCAAGGCACTGTCAGGCGAGGCAAGGCTACTGCACGACAACGCAAGGCTAGGCAGTGAACGGCTAGGCAAGGAAAGAGTAACGGAAGGAAAGGAAGGCAAGGCAAAGCAAGGCAAGGCAAGTGTAACGAAAGGCACGGTATGGCAAGGGGAAACAAGGCTAAGGCACGGCAACGCACGGGTAGGCAATGCACGGCCAGGCAAGGAAAGGGTAACGCAAGGCAAGGCACGGTGAGGCAAGGCAAGGCTAATGCACGACAACGCAAGGCAAGGCAATGCACGGAAGGCAAGCAAAGAGTACCGGAAGGCAAGGAATGCAAGGCAAAGCAAGGCAAGGTAAGGGTAACGGAAGGAACGGCACGGCAAGGGGAAACGAGGCTAAGGCACGACAACGCAGGGCTAGGTAATGCACGGCAAGGCAAGGAAAGGGTAACGCAAGGCAAGGTACGGTCAGGCGACGCAAGGCTAAGGCACGACAACCCAAGCTTGGCAATGCACGGAAGGCAAGCAAAGAGTAAAGGAAGGCAAGGAAGGCAAGGGAAAGCAAGGGAAGGCAAGGGTACCGGAAGGAACGGCACGGTAAGGGGAAACAAGGCTAAGGCACGACAACGCACGGCTAGGCAATGCACGGGCAGGCAAGGAAAGGGTAACGCAAGGCAAGGCACTGTCAGGCGAGGCAAGGCTAAGGCACGACAACGCAAGGCTAGGCAATGCACGGAAGGTAAGCAAAGAGTTACGGAAGGCAAGGAAAGCAATGGAAAGCAAGGCAAGGTAAGGGTAACGCCAGGCAAGGCACGGTCAGGCAAGGCAAGGCTAATGCACGACAAGGCAAGGCTAGGCAGTGCACGGTAAGGCAAGGAAAGAGTAACGGAAGGAAAGGAAGGCAAGGGAAATCCAGGCAAGGCAAGTGTAACAAAAGGCACGGCTCGGCAAGGGGAAACAAGCCTAAGGCAGGACAACGCACGGCTAGGCAATGCAAGGCAAGGCAAGGAAAGGGTAACGCAAGGCAAGGCACTGTCAGGCGAGGCAAGGCTAAGGCACGACAACGCAAGACTAGGCAATGCACGGAAGGCAAGCAAAGAGTAACGGAAGGCAAGGAAGGCAAGGGAAAGCAAGGAAAGGCAAGGGTAACGGAAGGAACGGCACGGCAAGGGGAAACAAGGCTAAGGCACGACAACGCACGGCTAGGCAATGCACGGCAAGGGAAGGAAAGAGTAACGCAACGCAAGGCACGGTTAGGGGAAACAAGGCTAAAGCACGACAACGCAGGGCTAGGCAATGCACGGCAAGGCTAGGAAAGGGTAACGCAAGGCAAGGCACTGTCAGGCGAGGCAAGGCTACTGCACGACAACGCAAGGCTAGGCAGTGCACGGCTAGGCAAGGAAAGTGTAACGGAAGGAAAGGAAGGCAATGCAAAGCAAGGCAACGCAAGCAAGGCTATGGCAAGGTGAAAAAAGGCTAAGACACGACAACGCAAGGCTAGGCAATGCACGGAAGGCAAGCAAACAGTAACGGAAGGCAAGGAATGCAAGGCAAAACAAGGCAACGCAAGCAAGGCTATGGCAAGTTGAAAAAAGGCTAAGGCACGACAACGCAAGGCTAGGCAATGCACGGAAGGCAAGCAAAGAGTAACGGAAGGCAAGGAAGGCAAGGGAAAGCAAGGCAAGTCAAGGGTAACGGAAGGAACGGCACGGCAAGGGGAAACAAGGCTAAGGCACGACAACGCACGGCTAGGCAATGCACGGCAACGCAAGGAAAGGGTAACGCAAGGCAAGGAACTGTCAGGCGAGGCAAGGCTAAGGCACGACAACGCAAGTCTAGGCAATGCACGGAAGGTAAGCAAAGAGTAACGGAAGGCAAGGAAATCAAGGGAAAGCAAGGCAAGGTAAGGGTAACGCAAGGAACGGCACGGCAAGGGGAAACAAGGCTAAGGCACGACAACGCAGGGCTAGGTAATGCACGGCAAGGCAAGGAAAGGGAAAAGCAAGGCAAGGCACGGTCATGCGACACAAGGCTAAGGCACGACAACGCAAGGTTGCCAATGCACGGAAGGCAAGCAAAGAGTAAAGGAAGGCAAGGAAGGCAAGGGAAAGGAAGGGAAGGCAAGGGTACCGGAAGGAACGGCACGGTAAGGGGAAACAAGGCTAAGGCACGACAACGAAGGGCTAATCAATGCACGGCAAGGCAAGGAAAGGGTAACGCAAGGCAAGGCACTGTCTGGCGAGGCAAGGCTAATGCACGACAACGCAAGGCTAGGCAGTGCACGGCTAGGCAAGGAAAGTGTAACGGAAGGAAAGGAACTCAAGGCAAAGCAAGGCAACGCAAGCAAGGCTATGGCAAGGTGAAACAAGGCTAAGGCACGACAACGCACGGCTAGGCAGTGCACGGCTAGGCAAGAAAGAGTAACGGAAGGCAAGGAAGGTAAGGGAAAGCAAGACAAGGCAAGATTAACGGAAGGCACGCCACCTCAAGGGGAAACAAGGCTAAGGCACGACAACGCACAGCTAGGGAATCCACGGATAGGGAAGGAAAGGGTAACGCAAGGCAAGGCACGGTGAGGCAAGGCAAGGCTAAGGAACGGCAACGCACGGCTAGGCAATACACGGGCAGGCAAGGAAAGGGTAACGCAAGGCAAGGCACTGTCAGGCGAGGCAAGGCTAAGGCAAGACAACGCAAGGCTAAGCAATGCACGGAAGGTAAGCAAAGAGTAACGGAAGGCAAGGAAAGCAAGGGAAAGCAAGGCAAGGTAAGGGTAACGCCAGGCAAGGCACGGTCAGGCAAGGCAAGGCTAATTCACGACAACGCAAGGCTAGGCAGTGCACGATAAGGCAAGGAAAGAGTAACGGAAGAAAGGAAGGCAAGGGAAATCCAGGCAAGGCAAGTGTAACAAAATGCACGGCTCGGCAAGGGGAAACAAGGCTAAGGCAGGAGAACGCACGGCTAGGCAATGCAAGGCAAGGCAAGGAAAGGGTAACGCAAGGCAAGGCACTGTCAGGCGAGGCAAGGCTAAGGCACGACAACGCAAGACTAGGCAGTGCACGGCTAGGCAAGGAAAGTGTAACGGAATTAAAGGAAGGCAAGGCAAAGCAAGGCAACGCAAGCAAGGCTATGGCAAGGTGAAAAAAAGGCTAAGACACGACAACGCAAGGCTAGGCAATGCACGGAAGGCAAGCAAAGAGTAACGGAAGGCAAGGAAGGCAAGGGAAAGCAAGGCAAGTCAAGGGTAACGGAAGGAACGGCACGGCAAGGGGAAACAAGGCTAAGGCACGACAACGCACGGCTAGGCAATGCACGGCAACGCAAGGAAAGGGTAACGCAAGGCAAGGAACTGTCAGGCGAGGCAAGGCTAAAGCACGACAACGCAAGACTAGGCAATGCACGGAAGGTAAGCAAAGAGTAACGGAAGGCAAGGAAAGCAAGGGAAAGCAAGGCAAGGTAAGGGTAACGGAAGGAACGGCACGGCAAGGGGAAACAAGGCTAAGGCACGACAACGCAGGGCTAGGTAATGCACGGCAAGGCAAGGAAAGGGAAAAGCAAGGCAAGGCACGGTCATGCGACACAAGGCTAAGGCACGACAACGCAAGGTTGGCAATGCACGGAAGGCAAGCAAAGAGTAAAGGAAGGCAAGGAAGGCAAGGGAAAGGAAGGGAAGGCAACGGTACCGGAAGGAACGGCACGGTAAGGGGAAACAAGGCTAAGGCACGACAACGAAGGGCTAGGCAATGCACGGCAAGGCAAGGAAAGGGTAACGCAAGGCAAGGCACTGTCTGGCGAGGCAAGGCTAATGCACGACAACGCAAGGCTAGGCAGTGCACGGCTAGGCAAGGAAAGTGTAACGGAAGGAAAGGAAGTCAAGGCCAAGCAAGGCAAGGCAAGTGTAACAAAAGGCACGGCACGGCAAGGGGAAAAAAGGATAAGGCACGGCAACGCACGGCTAGGCAATGCACGGTTAGGCAAGGAAAGGGTAATGCACGACAACGCAAGGTTAGGCAGTGCACGGTAAGGCAAGGAAAGAGTAACGGAAGGCAAATCCAGGCAAGGCAAGTGTAACAAAAGGCACGGCACGGCAAGGTGAAACAAGGCTAAGGCACGACAACGCACGGCTAGGCAATGAACGGAAAGGCAAGGAAAGGGTAACGCAAGGCAAGGCACTGTCAGGCGAGGCAAGGCTAAGGCACGACAACGGAAGGCTAGGCAATGCACGGAAGGCAAGCAAAGAGTAACGGAAGGCAAGGAAAGAAAGGCAAAGCAATGCAACGCAAGCAAGGCTATGGCAAGGTGAAACAAGGCTAAGGCACGACAACGCACGGCTAGGCAATGCACGGCAAGGCAAGGAAAGGGTAACGCAAGGCAAGGCACGGTTTGGGGAGGCAAGGCTAATGCACGACAACGCAAGGCTAGGCAGTGCACGGCTAGGCAAGGAAAGAGTAACGGAAGGAAAGGAAGGCAAGGCAAAGCAAGGCAAGGCAAGTGTAACAAAAGTCACGGCACGGCAAGGGGAAACAAGGCTAAGGAACGGCAACGCACGGCTAGGCAATGCACGGCAAGGCAAGGAAAGGGTAACGCAAGGAAAGGCACGGTAAGGCAAGGCAAGGCTAATACAGGACAACGCACGTCTAGGAAATGCACGGCAAGGCAAATAAAGGGTAACGCAAGGCAAGGCACGGTCAGGCGAGGCAAGGCTAAGGCACGATAAAGCAAGGCTAGGCTATGCACGGAAGGCAAGCAAAGAGTGACGGAAGGCAAGGATTGCAAGGCAACGCAAGCAAGGCTATGGCAAGGTGAAAAAAGGCTAAGGCACGACAACGCAATGCTAGGCAGTGCACGGCTAGGCAAGGAAAGAGTAACGGAAGGCAAGGAAGGCAAAGGAAAGCAAGGAAATGCAAGGATAACGGAAGGCACGGCACTTCAAGGGGAAACAAGGCTAAGGAACGACATCGCACAGCTAGGGAATCCACGGAAGGCAAGCAAAGAGTAACGGAAGCCAAGGAAAGCAAGGGAAAGGAAGGCAAGGTAAGGGTAATGGAAGGACCGGCACGGCAAGGGGAAACAAGGCTAAGGCACGACAACGCACGGCTAGGCAATGCTCGGCAAGGCAAGGAAAGGGTAACGCAAGGCAAGGCACTGTGAGGCACGGCAAGGCTAATGCACGACAACGCACGGCTAGGCAATGCACGTCAAGGCAAGGAAAGAGTAACGGAAGGCAAGGAAGGCAAGACAAAGCAAGGCAACGCAAGCAAGGCTATGGCAAGGTGAAAAAGGCTAAGGCACGACAACGCATGGTTAGGCAATGCACGGCAAGGCAAGGAAGGGGTAATGCAAGGCAAGGCACTGGCAGGCGAGGCAAGGCTAAGGCACGACAACGCAAGGCTAGGCAATGCACGGAAGGTATGCAAAGTGTAACGGTTGCAAGGAATGCAAGCAAAAGCAAGGCAAGGTAAGGGTAACGCCAGGCAAGGCACGGTCAGGCAAGGAAATGCTAATGCACGACAACTCAAGGTTAGGCAGTGCACGGTAAGGCAAGGAAAGAGTAACGGAAGGCAAATCCAGGCAAGGCAAGTGTAACAAAAGGCACGGCACGGCAAGGGGAAACAAGGCTAAGGCACGACAACGCATCGCTAGGCAATGCACGGCCAGGCAAGGAAAGCGTAACGCAAGGAAAGGCACGGTGAGGCAAGGCAAGGCTAATGCACGACAACGCACGGCTAGGCAATGCACGGCAAGGCAAGGAAAGGCTAACGCAAGGCAAGGCACGGTCAGGCGAGGCAAGGCTAAGGCACGACAACGCAAGTCTAGGCAATGCACGGAAGGCAAGCAAAGAGTAATGGAAGGCAAGGAAGGCAAGGGAAATGAAGGCAAATCAAGGGTAACGGAAGGAACGGCACGGCAAGGGGAAACAAGGCGAAGGCACGACAACGCACGGCTAGGCAATGCACGGCAAGGGAAGGAAAGGGTAACGCAAGGCAAGGCACGGTTAGGGGAAACAAGGCTAAGGCACGACAACGCAGGGCTAGGCAATGCACGGCAAGGCTAGGAAAGGGTAGCGCAAGGCAAGGCACTGTCAGGCGAGGCAAGGCTACTGCACGACAACGCAAGGCTAGGCAGTGAACGGCTAGGCAAGGAGAGTAACGGAAGGAAAGGAAGGCAAGGCAAAGCAAGGCAAGGCAAGTGTAACGAAAGGCACGGTATGGCAAGGGGAAACAAGGCTAAGGCACGGCAACGCACGGGTAGGCAATGCACGGCCAGGCAAGGAAAGGGTAACGCAAGGCAAGGCACGGTGAGGCAAGGCAAGGCTAATGCACGACAACGCAAGGCAAGGCAATGCACGGAAGGCAAGCAAAGAGTACCGGAAGGCAAGGAATGCAAGGCAAAGCAAGGCAAGGTAAGGGTAACGGAAGGAACGGCACGGCAAGGGGAAACGAGGCTAAGGCACGACAACGCAGGGCTAGGTAATGCACGGCAAGGCAAGGAAAGGGTAACGCAAGGCAAGGTACGGTCAGGCGACGCAAGGCTAAGGCACGACAACCCAAGCTTGGCAATGCACGGAAGGCAAGCAAAGAGTAAAGGAAGGCAAGGAAGGCAAGGGAAAGCAAGGGAAGGCAAGGGTACCGGAAGGAACGGCACGGTAAGGGGAAACAAGGCTAAGGCACGTCAACGCACGGCTAGGCAATGCACGGGCAGGCAAGGAAAGGGTAACGCAAGTCAAGGCACTGTCAGGCGAGGCAAGGCTAAGGCACGACAACGCAAGGCTAGGCAATGCACGGAAGGTAAGCAAAGAGTAACGGAAGGCAAGGAAAGCAAGGGAAAGCAAGGCAAGGTAAGTGTAACGCCAGGCAAGGCACGGTCAGGCAAGGCAAGGCTAATGCACGACAAGGCAAGGCTAGGCAGTGCACGGTAAGGCAAGGAAAGAGTAACGGAAGGAAAGGAAGGCAAGGGAAATCCAGGCAAGGCAAGTGTAACAAAAGGCACGGCTCGGCAAGGGGAAACAAGGCTAAGGCAGGACAACGCACGGCTAGGCAATGCAAGGCAAGGCAAGGAAAGGGTAACGCAAGGCAAGGCACTGTCAGGCGAGGCAAGGCTAAGGCACGACAACGCAAGACTAGGCAATGCACGGAAGGCAAGCAAAGAGTAACGGAAGGCAAGGAAGGCAAGGGAAAGCAAGGAAAGGCAAGGGTAACGGAAGGAACGGCACGGCAAGGGGAAACAAGGCTAAGGCACGACAACGCACGGCTAGGCAATGCACGGCAAGGGAAGGAAAGAGTAACGTAACGCAAGGCACGGTTAGGGGAAACAAGGCTAAGGCACGACAACGCAGGCCTAGGCAATGCACGGCAAGGCTAGGAAAGGGTAACGCAAGGCAAGGCACTGTCAGGCGAGGCAAGGCTACTGCACGACAACGCAAGGCTAGGCAGTGAACGGCTAGGCAAGGAAAGAGTAACGGAAGGAAAGGAAGGCAAGGCAAAGCAAGGCAAGGCAAGTGTAACGAAAGGCACGGTATGGCAAGGGGAAACAAGGCTAAGGCACGGCAACGCACGGGTAGGCAATGCACGGCCAGGCAAGGAAAGGGTAACGCAAGGCAAGGCACGGTGAGGCAAGGCAAGGCTAATGCACGACAACGCAAGGCAAGGCAATGCACGGAAGGCAAGCAAAGAGTACCGGAAGGCAAGGAATGCAAGGCAAAGCAAGGCAAGGTAAGGGTAACGGAAGGAACGGCACGGCAAGGGGAAACGAGGCTAAGGCACGACAACGCAGGGCTAGGTAATGCACGGCAAGGCAAGGAAAGGGTAACGCAAGGCAAGGTACGGTCAGGCGACGCAAGGCTAAGGCACGACAACCCAAGCTTGGCAATGCACGGAAGGCAAGCAAAGAGTAAAGGAAGGCAAGGAAGGCAAGGGAAAGCAAGGGAAGGCAAGGGTACCGGAAGGAACGGCACGGTAAGGGGAAACAAGGCTAAGGCACGACAACGCACGGCTAGGCAATGCACGGGCAGGCAAGGAAAGGGTAACGCAAGGCAAGGCACTGTCAGGCGAGGCAAGGCTAAGGCACGACAACGCAAGGCTAGGCAATGCACGGAAGGTAAGCAAAGAGTTACGGAAGGCAAGGAAAGCAATGGAAAGCAAGGCAAGGTAAGGGTAACGCCAGGCAAGGCACGGTCAGGCAAGGCAAGGCTAATGCACGACAAGGCAAGGCTAGGCAGTGCACGGTAAGGCAAGGAAAGAGTAACGGAAGGAAAGGAAGGCAAGGGAAATCCAGGCAAGGCAAGTGTAACAAAAGGCACGGCTCGGCAAGGGGAAACAAGGCTAAGGCAGGACAACGCACGGCTAGGCAATGCAAGGCAAGGCAAGGAAAGGGTAACGCAAGGCAAGGCACTGTCAGGCGAGGCAAGGCTAAGGCACGACAACGCAAGACTAGGCAATGCACGGAAGGCAAGCAAAGAGTAACGGAAGGCAAGGAAGGCAAGGGAAAGCAAGGAAAGGCAAGGGTAACGGAAGGAACGGCACGGCAAGGGGAAACAAGGCTAAGGCACGACAACGCACGGCTAGGCAATGCACGGCAAGGGAAGGAAAGAGTAACGCAACGCAAGGCACGGTTAGGGGAAACAAGGCTAAAGCACGACAACGCAGGGCTAGGCAATGCACGGCAAGGCTAGGAAAGGGTAACGCAAGGCAAGGCACTGTCAGGCGAGGCAAGGCTACTGCACGACAACGCAAGGCTAGGCAGTGCACGGCTAGGCAAGGAAAGTGTAACGGAAGGAAAGGAAGGCAATGCAAAGCAAGGCAACGCAAGCAAGGCTATGGCAAGGTGAAAAAAGGCTAAGACACGACAACGCAAGGCTAGGCAATGCACGGAAGGCAAGCAAACAGTAACGGAAGGCAAGGAATGCAAGGCAAAACAAGGCAACGCAAGCAAGGCTATGGCAAGTTGAAAAAAGGCTAAGGCACGACAACGCAAGGCTAGGCAATGCACGGAAGGCAAGCAAAGAGTAACGGAAGGCAAGGAAGGCAAGGGAAAGCAAGGCAAGTCAAGGGTAACGGAAGGAACGGCACGGCAAGGGGAAACAAGGCTAAGGCACGACAACGCACGGCTAGGCAATGCACGGCAACGCAAGGAAAGGGTAACGCAAGGCAAGGAACTGTCAGGCGAGGCAAGGCTAAGGCACGACAACGCAAGTCTAGGCAATGCACGGAAGGTAAGCAAAGAGTAACGGAAGGCAAGGAAATCAAGGGAAAGCAAGGCAAGGTAAGGGTAACGCAAGGAACGGCACGGCAAGGGGAAACAAGGCTAAGGCACGACAACGCAGGGCTAGGTAATGCACGGCAAGGCAAGGAAAGGGAAAAGCAAGGCAAGGCACGGTCATGCGACACAAGGCTAAGGCACGACAACGCAAGGTTGCCAATGCACGGAAGGCAAGCAAAGAGTAAAGGAAGGCAAGGAAGGCAAGGGAAAGGAAGGGAAGGCAAGGGTACCGGAAGGAACGGCACGGTAAGGGGAAACAAGGCTAAGGCACGACAACGAAGGGCTAATCAATGCACGGCAAGGCAAGGAAAGGGTAACGCAAGGCAAGGCACTGTCTGGCGAGGCAAGGCTAATGCACGACAACGCAAGGCTAGGCAGTGCACGGCTAGGCAAGGAAAGTGTAACGGAAGGAAAGGAACTCAAGGCAAAGCAAGGCAACGCAAGCAAGGCTATGGCAAGGTGAAACAAGGCTAAGGCACGACAACGCACGGCTAGGCAGTGCACGGCTAGGCAAGAAAGAGTAACGGAAGGCAAGGAAGGTAAGGGAAAGCAAGACAAGGCAAGATTAACGGAAGGCACGCCACCTCAAGGGGAAACAAGGCTAAGGCACGACAACGCACAGCTAGGGAATCCACGGATAGGGAAGGAAAGGGTAACGCAAGGCAAGGCACGGTGAGGCAAGGCAAGGCTAAGGAACGGCAACGCACGGCTAGGCAATACACGGGCAGGCAAGGAAAGGGTAACGCAAGGCAAGGCACTGTCAGGCGAGGCAAGGCTAAGGCAAGACAACGCAAGGCTAAGCAATGCACGGAAGGTAAGCAAAGAGTAACGGAAGGCAAGGAAAGCAAGGGAAAGCAAGGCAAGGTAAGGGTAACGCCAGGCAAGGCACGGTCAGGCAAGGCAAGGCTAATTCACGACAACGCAAGGCTAGGCAGTGCACGATAAGGCAAGGAAAGAGTAACGGAAGAAAGGAAGGCAAGGGAAATCCAGGCAAGGCAAGTGTAACAAAATGCACGGCTCGGCAAGGGGAAACAAGGCTAAGGCAGGAGAACGCACGGCTAGGCAATGCAAGGCAAGGCAAGGAAAGGGTAACGCAAGGCAAGGCACTGTCAGGCGAGGCAAGGCTAAGGCACGACAACGCAAGACTAGGCAGTGCACGGCTAGGCAAGGAAAGTGTAACGGAATTAAAGGAAGGCAAGGCAAAGCAAGGCAACGCAAGCAAGGCTATGGCAAGGTGAAAAAAAGGCTAAGACACGACAACGCAAGGCTAGGCAATGCACGGAAGGCAAGCAAAGAGTAACGGAAGGCAAGGAAGGCAAGGGAAAGCAAGGCAAGGCAAGGGTAACGGAAGGAACGGCACGGCAAGGGGAAACAAGGCTAAGGCACGACAACGCAGGGCTAGGTAATGCACGGCAAGGCAAGGAAAGGGAAAAGCAAGGCAAGGCACGGTCATGCGACACAAGGCTAAGGCACGACAACGCAAGGTTGGCAATGCACGGAAGGCAAGCAAAGAGTAAAGGAAGGCAAGGAAGGCAAGGGAAAGGAAGGGAAGGCAACGGTACCGGAAGGAACGGCACGGTAAGGGGAAACAAGGCTAAGGCACGACAACGAAGGGCTAGGCAATGCACGGCAAGGCAAGGAAAGGGTAACGCAAGGCAAGGCACTGTCTGGCGAGGCAAGGCTAATGCACGACAACGCAAGGCTAGGCAGTGCACGGCTAGGCAAGGAAAGTGTAACGGAAGGAAAGGAAGTCAAGGCCAAGCAAGGCAAGGCAAGTGTAACAAAAGGCACGGCACGGCAAGGGGAAAAAAGGATAAGGCACGGCAACGCACGGCTAGGCAATGCACGGTTAGGCAAGGAAAGGGTAATGCACGACAACGCAAGGTTAGGCAGTGCACGGTAAGGCAAGGAAAGAGTAACGGAAGGCAAATCCAGGCAAGGCAAGTGTAACAAAAGGCACGGCACGGCAAGGTGAAACAAGGCTAAGGCACGACAACGCACGGCTAGGCAATGAACGGAAAGGCAAGGAAAGGGTATCGCAAGGCAAGGCACTGTCAGGCGAGGCAAGGCTAAGGCACGACAACGGAAGGCTAGGCAATGCACGGAAGGCAAGCAAAGAGTAACGGAAGGCAAGGAAAGAAAGGCAAAGCAATGCAACGCAAGCAAGGCTATGGCAAGGTGAAACAAGGCTAAGGCACGACAACGCACGGCTAGGCAATGCACGGCAAGGCAAGGAAAGGGTAACGCAAGGCAAGGCACGGTTTGGGGAGGCAAGGCTAATGCACGACAACGCAAGGCTAGGCAGTGCACGGCTAGGCAAGGAAAGAGTAACGGAAGGAAAGGAAGGCAAGGCAAAGCAAGGCAAGGCAAGTGTAACAAAAGTCACGGCACGGCAAGGGGAAACAAGGCTAAGGAACGGCAACGCACGGCTAGGCAATGCACGGCAAGGCAAGGAAAGGGTAACGCAAGGAAAGGCACGGTAAGGCAAGGCAAGGCTAATACAGGACAACGCACGTCTAGGAAATGCACGGCAAGGCAAATAAAGGGTAACGCAAGGCAAGGCACGGTCAGGCGAGGCAAGGCTAAGGCACGATAAAGCAAGGCTAGGCTATGCACGGAAGGCAAGCAAAGAGTGACGGAAGGCAAGGATTGCAAGGCAAAGCAAGGCAACGCAAGCAAGGCTATGGCAAGGTGAAAAAAGGCTAAGGCACGACAACGCAATGCTAGGCAGTGCACGGCTAGGCAAGGAAAGAGTAACGGAAGGCAAGGAAGGCAAAGGAAAGCAAGGAAATGCAAGGATAACGGAAGGCACGGCACTTCAAGGGGAAACAAGGCTAAGGAACGACATCGCACAGCTAGGGAATCCACGGAAGGCAAGCAAAGAGTAACGGAAGCCAAGGAAAGCAAGGGAAAGGAAGGCAAGGTAAGGGTAATGGAAGGACCGGCACGGCAAGGGGAAACAAGGCTAAGGCACGACAACGCACGGCTAGGCAATGCTCGGCAAGGCAAGGAAAGGGTAACGCAAGGCAAGGCACTGTGAGGCAAGGCAAGGCTAATGCACGACAACGCACGGCTAGGCAATGCACGTCAAGGCAAGGAAAGAGTAACGGAAGGCAAGGAAGGCAAGACAAAGCAAGGCAACGCAAGCAAGGCTATGGCAAGGTGAAAAAGGCTAAGGCACGACAACGCACGGTTAGGCAATGCACGGCAAGGCAAGGAAGGGGTAATGCAAGGCAAGGCACTGGCAGGCGAGGCAAGGCTAAGGCACGACAACGCAAGGCTAGGCAATGCACGGAAGGTATGCAAAGTGTAACGGTTGCAAGGAATGCAAGCAAAAGCAAGGCAAGGTAAAGGTAACGCCAGGCAAGGCACGGTCAGGCAAGGAAATGCTAATGCACGACAACTCAAGGTTAGGCAGTGCACGGTAAGGCAAGGAAAGAGTAACGGAAGGCAAATCCAGGCAAGGCAAGTGTAACAAAAGGCACGGCACGGCAAGGGGAAACAAGGCTAAGGCACGACAACGCATCGCTAGGCAATGCACGGCCAGGCAAGGAAAGCGTAACGCAAGGAAAGGCACGGTGAGGCAAGGCAAGGCTAATGCACGACAACGCACGGCTAGGCAATGCACGGCAAGGCAAGGAAAGGCTAACGCAAGGCAAGGCACGGTCAGGCGAGGCAAGGCTAAGGCACGACAACGCAAGTCTAGGCAATGCACGGAAGGCAAGCAAAGAGTAATGGAAGGCAAGGAAGGCAAGGGAAATGAAGGCAAATCAAGGGTAACGGAAGGAACGGCACGGCAAGGGGAAACAAGGCGAAGGCACGACAACGCACGGCTAGGCAATGCACGGCAAGGGAAGGAAAGGGTAACGCAAGGCAAGGCACGGTTAGGGGAAACAAGGCTAAGGCACGACAACGCAGGGCTAGGCAATGCACGGCAAGGCTAGGAAAGGGTAACGCAAGGCAAGGCACTGTCAGGCGAGGCAAGGCTACTGCACGACAACGCAAGGCTAGGCAGTGAACGGCTAGGCAAGGAAAGAGTAACGGAAGGAAAGGAAGGCAAGGCAAAGCAAGGCAAGGCAAGTGTAACGAAAGGCACGGTATGGCAAGGGGAAACAAGGCTAATGCACGACAACGCAAGGCAAGGCAATGCACGGAAGGCAAGCAAAGAGTACCGGAAGGCAAGGAATGCAAGGCAAAGCAAGGCAAGGTAAGGGTAACGGAAGGAACGGCACGGCAAGGGGAAACGAGGCTAAGGCACGACAACGCAGGGCTAGGTAATGCACGGCAAGGCAAGGAAAGGGTAACGCAAGGCAAGGTACGGTCAGGCGACGCAAGGCTAAGGCACGACAACCCAAGCTTGGCAATGCACGGAAGGCAAGCAAAGAGTAAAGGAAGGCAAGGAAGGCAAGGGAAAGCAAGGGAAGGCAAGGGTACCGGAAGGAACGGCACGGTAAGGGGAAACAAGGCTAAGGCACGACAACGCACGGCTAGGCAATGCACGGGCAGGCAAGGAAAGGGTAACGCAAGGCAAGGCACTGTCAGGCGAGGCAAGGCTAAGGCACGACAACGCAAGGCTAGGCAATGCACGGAAGGTAAGCAAAGAGTTACGGAAGGCAAGGAAAGCAATGGAAAGCAAGGCAAGGTAAGGGTAACGCCAGGCAAGGCACGGTCAGGCAAGGCAAGGCTAATGCACGACAAGGCAAGGCTAGGCAGTGCACGGTAAGGCAAGGAAAGAGTAACGGAAGGAAAGGAAGGCAAGGGAAATCCAGGCAAGGGAAGTGTAACAAAAGGCACGGCTCGGCAAGGGGAAACAAGGCTAAGGCAGGACAACGCACGGCTAGGCAATGCAAGGCAAGGCAAGGAAAGGGTAACGCAAGGCAAGGCACTGTCAGGCGAGGCAAGGCTAAGGCACGACAACGCAAGACTAGGCAATGCACGGAAGGCAAGCAAAGAGTAACGGAAGGCAAGGAAGGCAAGGGAAAGCAAGGAAAGGCAAGGGTAACGGAAGGAACGGCACGGCAAGGGGAAACAAGGCTAAGGCACGACAACGCACGGCTAGGCAATGCACGGCAAGGGAAGGAAAGAGTAACGCAACGCAAGGCACGGTTAGGGGAAACAAGGCTAAGGCACGACAACGCAGGGCTAGGCAATGCACGGCAAGGCTAGGAAAGGGTAACGCAAGGCAAGGCACTGTCAGGCGAGGCAAGGCTACTGCACGACAACGCAAGGCTAGGCAGTGCACGGCTAGGCAAGGAAACTGTAACGGAAGGAAAGGAAGGCAATGCAAAGCAAGGCAACGCAAGCAAGGCTATGGCAAGGTGAAAAAAGGCTAAGACACGACAACGCAAGGCTAGGCAATGCACGGAAGGCAAGCAAACAGTAACGGAAGGCAAGGAATGCAAGGCAAAACAAGGCAACGCAAGCAAGGCTATGGCAAGGTGAAAAAAGGCTAAGGCACGACAACGCAAGGCTAGGCAATGCACGGAAGGCAAGCAAAGAGTAACGGAAGGCAAGGAAGGCAAGGGAAAGCAAGGCAAGTCAAGGGTAACGGAAGGAACGGCACGGCAAGGGGAAACAAGGCTAAGGCACGACAACGCACGGCTAGGCAATGCACGGCAACGCAAGGAAAGGGTAACGCAAGGCAAGGAACTGTCAGGCGAGGCAAGGCTAAGGCACGACAACGCAAGTCTAGGCAATGCACGGAAGGTAAGCAAAGAGTAACGGAAGGCAAGGAAATCAAGGGAAAGCAAGGCAAGGTAAGGGTAACGCAAGGAACGGCACGGCAAGGGGAAACAAGGCTAAGGCACGACAACGCAGGGCTAGGTAATGCACGGCAAGGCAAGGAAAGGGAAAAGCAAGGCAAGGCACGGTCATGCGACACAAGGCTAAGGCACGACAACGCAAGGTTGCCAATGCACGGAAGGCAAGCAAAGAGTAAAGGAAGGCAAGGAAGGCAAGGGAAAGGAAGGGAAGGCAAGGGTACCGGAAGGAACGGCACGGTAAGGGGAAACAAGGCTAAGGCACGACAACGAAGGGCTAATCAATGCACGGCAAGGCAAGGAAAGGGTAACGCAAGGCAAGGCACTGTCTGGCGAGGCAAGGCTAATGCACGACAACGCAAGGCTTGGCAGTGCACGGCTAGGCAAGGAAAGTGTAACGGAAGGAAAGGAACTCAAGGCAAAGCAAGGCAACGCAAGCAAGGCTATGGCAAGGTGAAACAAGGCTAAGGCACGACAACGCACGGCTAGGCAGTGCACGGCTAGGCAAGAAAGAGTAACGGAAGGCAAGGAAGGTAAGGGAAAGCAAGACAAGGCAAGATTAACGGAAGGCACGCCACCTCAAGGGGAAACAAGGCTAAGGCCACGACAACGCACAGCTAGGGAATCCACGGATAGGGAAGGAAAGGGTAACGCAAGGCAAGGCACGGTGAGGCAAGGCAAGGCTAAGGAACGGCAACGCACGGCTAGGCAATACACGGGCAGGCAAGGAAAGGGTAACGCAAGGCAAGGCACTGTCAGGCGAGGCAAGGCTAAGGCACGACAACGCAAGGCTAAGCAATGCACGGAAGGTAAGCAAAGAGTAACGGAAGGCAAGGAAAGCAAGGGAAAGCAAGGCAAGGTAAGGGTAACGCCAGGCAAGGCACGGTCAGGCAAGGCAAGGCTAATTCACGACAACGCAAGGCTAGGCAGTGCACGATAAGGCAAGGAAAGAGTAACGGAAGAAAGGAAGGCAAGGGAAATCCAGGCAAGGCAAGTGTAACAAAATGCACGGCTCGGCAAGGGGAAACAAGGCTAAGGCAGGAGAACGCACGGCTAGGCAATGCAAGGCAAGGCAAGGAAAGGGTAACGCAAGGCAAGGCACTGTCAGGCGAGGCAAGGCTAAGGCACGACAACGCAAGACTAGGCAGTGCACGGCTAGGCAAGGAAAGTGTAACGGAAGGAAAGGAAGGCAAGGCAAAGCAAGGCAACGCAAGCAAGGCTATGGCAAGGTGAAAAAAAGGCTAAGACACGACAACGCAAGGCTAGGCAATGCACGGAAGGCAAGCAAAGAGTAACGGAAGGCAAGGAAGGCAAGGGAAAGCAAGGCAAGTCAAGGGTAACGGAAGGAACGGCACGGCAAGGGGAAACAAGGCTAAGGCACGACAACGCACGGCTAGGCAATGCACGGCAACGCAAGGAAAGGGTAACGCAAGGCAAGGAACTGTCAGGCGAGGCAAGGCTAAAGCACGACAACGCAAGACTAGGCAATGCACGGAAGGTAAGCAAAGAGTAACGGAAGGCAAGGAAAGCAAGGGAAAGCAAGGCAAGGTAAGGGTAACGGAAGGAACGGCACGGCAAGGGGAAACAAGGCTAAGGCACGACAACGCAAGGCTAGGTAATGCACGGCAAGGCAAGGAAAGGGAAAAGCAAGGCAAGGCACGGTCATGCGACACAAGGCTAAGGCACGACAACGCAAGGTTGGCAATGCACGGAAGGCAAGCAAAGAGTAAAGGAAGGCAAGGAAGGCAAGGGAAAGGAAGGGAAGGCAAGGGTACCGGAAGGAACGGCACGGTAAGGGGAAACAAGGCTAAGGCACGACAACGAAGGGCTAGGCAATGCACGGCAAGGCAAGGAAAGGGTAACGCAAGGCAAGGCACTGTCTGGCGAGGCAAGGCTAATGCACGACAACGCAAGGCTAGGCAGTGCACGGCTAGGCAAGGAAAGTGTAACGGAAGGAAAGGAAGTCAAGGCCAAGCAAGGCAAGGCAAGTGTAACAAAAGGCACGGCACGGCAAGGGGAAAAAAGGATAAGGCACGGCAACGCACGGCTAGGCAATGCACGGTTAGGCAAGGAAAGGGTAATGCACGACAACGCAAGGTTAGGCAGTGCACGGTAAGGCAAGGAAAGAGTAACGGAAGGCAAATCCAGGCAAGGCAAGTGTAACAAAAGGCACGGCACGGCAAGGTGAAACAAGGCTAAGGCACGACAACGCACGGCTAGGCAATGCACGGAAAGGCAAGGAAAGGGTAACGCAAGGCAAGGCACTGTCAGGCGAGGCAAGGCTAAGGCACGACAACGGAAGGCTAGGCAATGCACGGAAGGCAAGCAAAGAGTAACGGAAGGCAAGGAAAGAAAGGCAAAGCAATGCAACGCAAGCAAGGCTATGGCAAGGTGAAACAAGGCTAAGGCACGACAACGCACGGCTAGGCAATGCACGGCAAGGCAAGGAAAGGGTAACGCAAGGCAAGGCACGGTTTGGGGAGGCAAGGCTAATGCACGACAACGCAAGGCTAGGCAGTGCACGGCTAGGCAAGGAAAGAGTAACGGAAGGAAAGGAAGGCAAGGCAAAGCAAGGCAAGGCAAGTGTAACAAAAGTCACGGCACGGCAAGGGGAAACAAGGCTAAGGAACGGCAACGCACGGCTAGGCAATGCACGGCCAGGCAAGGAAAGGGTAACGCAAGGAAAGGCACGGTAAGGCAAGGCAAGGCTAATACAGGACAACGCACGTCTAGGAAATGCACGGCAAGGCAAATAAAGGGTAACGCAAGGCAAGGCACGGTCAGGCGAGGCAAGGCTAAGGCACGATAAAGCAAGGCTAGGCTATGCACGGAAGGCAAGCAAAGAGTGACGGAAGGCAAGGATTGCAAGGCAAAGCAAGGCAACGCAAGCAAGGCTATGGCAAGGTGAAAAAAGGCTAAGGCACGACAACGCAATGCTAGGCAGTGCACGGCTAGGCAAGGAAAGAGTAACGGAAGGCAAGGAAGGCAAAGGAAAGCAAGGAAATGCAAGGATAACGGAAGGCACGGCACTTCAAGGGGAAACAAGGCTAAGGAACGACATCGCACAGCTAGGGAATCCACGGAAGGCAAGCAAAGAGTAACGGAAGCCAAGGAAAGCAAGGGAAAGGAAGGCAAGGTAAGGGTAATGGAAGGACCGGCACGGCAAGGGGAAACAAGGCTAAGGCACGACAACGCACGGCTAGGCAATGCTCGGCAAGGCAAGGAAAGGGTAACGCAAGGCAAGGCACTGTGAGGCAAGGCAAGGCTAATGCACGACAACGCACGGCTAGGCAATGCACGGCAAGGCAAGGAAAGAGTAACGGAAGGCAAGGAAGGCAAGACAAAGCAAGGCAACGCAAGCAAGGCTATGGCAAGGTGAAAAAGGCTAAGGCACGACAACGCACGGTTAGGCAATGCACGGCAAGGCAAGGAAGGGGTAATGCAAGGCAAGGCACTGGCAGGCGAGGCAAGGCTAAGGCACGACAACGCAAGGCTAGGCAATGCACGGAAGGTATGCAAAGTGTAACGGTTGCAAGGAATGCAAGCAAAAGCAAGGCAAGGTAAGGGTAACGCCAGGCAAGGCACGGTCAGGCAAGGAAATGCTAATGCACGACAACTCAAGGTTAGGCAGTGCACGGTAAGGCAAGGAAAGAGTAACGGAAGGCAAATCCAGGCAAGGCAAGTGTAACAAAAGGCACGGCACGGCAAGGGGAAACAAGGCTAAGGCACGACAACGCATCGCTAGGCAATGCACGGCCAGGCAAGGAAAGCGTAACGCAAGGAAAGGCACGGTGAGGCAAGGCAAGGCTAATGCACGACAACGCACGGCTAGGCAATGCACGGCAAGGCAAGGAAAGGCTAACGCAAGGCAAGGCACGGTCAGGCGAGGCAAGGCTAAGGCACGACAACGCAAGTCTAGGCAATGCACGGAAGGCAAGCAAAGAGTAATGGAAGGCAAGGAAGGCAAGGGAAATGAAGGCAAATCAAGGGTAACGGAAGGAACGGCACGGCAAGGGGAAACAAGGCGAAGGCACGACAACGCACGGCTAGGCAATGCACGGCAAGGGAAGGAAAGGGTAACGCAAGGCAAGGCACGGTTAGGGGAAACAAGGCTAAGGCACGACAACGCAGGGCTAGGCAATGCACGGCAAGGCTAGGAAAGGGTAACGCAAGGCAAGGCACTGTCAGGCGAGGCAAGGCTACTGCACGACAACGCAAGGCTAGGCAGTGAACGGCTAGGCAAGGAAAGAGTAACGGAAGGAAAGGAAGGCAAGGCAAAGCAAGGCAAGGCAAGTGTAACGAAAGGCACGGTATGGCAAGGGGAAACAAGGCTAATGCACGACAACGCAAGGCAAGGCAATGCACGGAAGGCAAGCAAAGAGTACCGGAAGGCAAGGAATGCAAGGCAAAGCAAGGCAAGGTAAGGGTAACGGAAGGAACGGCACGGCAAGGGGAAACGAGGCTAAGGCACGACAACGCAGGGCTAGGTAATGCACGGCAAGGCAAGGAAAGGGTAACGCAAGGCAAGGTACGGTCAGGCGACGCAAGGCTAAGGCACGACAACCCAAGCTTGGCAATGCACGGAAGGCAAGCAAAGAGTAAAGGAAGGCAAGGAAGGCAAGGGAAAGCAAGGGAAGGCAAGGGTACCGGAAGGAACGGCACGGTAAGGGGAAACAAGGCTAAGGCACGACAACGCACGGCTAGGCAATGCACGGGCAGGCAAGGAAAGGGTAACGCAAGGCAAGGCACTGTCAGGCGAGGCAAGGCTAAGGCACGACAACGCAAGGCTAGGCAATGCACGGAAGGTAAGCAAAGAGTTACGGAAGGCAAGGAAAGCAATGGAAAGCAAGGCAAGGTAAGGGTAACGCCAGGCAAGGCACGGTCAGGCAAGGCAAGGCTAATGCACGACAAGGCAAGGCTAGGCAGTGCACGGTAAGGCAAGGAAAGAGTAACGGAAGGAAAGGAAGGCAAGGGAAATCCAGGCAAGGCAAGTGTAACAAAAGGCACGGCTCGGCAAGGGGAAACAAGGCTAAGGCAGGACAACGCACGGCTAGGCAATGCAAGGCAAGGCAAGGAAAGGGTAACGCAAGGCAAGGCACGGTCAAGCGAGGCAAGGTTAAGGCACGACAACGCAAGACTAGGCAATGCACGGAAGGCAAGCAAAGAGTAACGGAAGGCAAGGAAGGCAAGGGAAAGCAAGGAAAGGCAAGGGTAACGGAAGGAACGGCACGGCAAGGGGAAACAAGGCTAAGGCACGACAACGCACGGCTAGGCAATGCACGGCAAGGGAAGGAAAGAGTAACGCAACGCAAGGCACGGTTAGGGGAAACAAGGCTAAGGCACGACAACGCAGGGCTAGGCAATGCACGGCAAGGCTAGGAAAGGGTAACGCAAGGCAAGGCACTGTCAGGCGAGGCAAGGCTACTGCACGACAACGCAAGGCTAGGCAGTGCACGGCTAGGCAAGGAAACTGTAACGGAAGGAAAGGAAGGCAATGCAAAGCAAGGCAACGCAAGCAAGGCTATGGCAAGGTGAAAAAAGGCTAAGACACGACAACGCAAGGCTAGGCAATGCACGGAAGGCAAGCAAACAGTAACGGAAGGCAAGGAATGCAAGGCAAAACAAGGCAACGCAAGCAAGGCTATGGCAAGGTGAAAAAAGGCTAAGGCACGACAACGCAAGGCTAGGCAATGCACGGAAGGCAAGCAAAGAGTAACGGAAGGCAAGGAAGGCAAGGGAAAGCAAGGCAAGTCAAGGGTAACGGAAGGAACGGCACGGCAAGGGGAAACAAGGCTAAGGCACGACAACGCACGGCTAGGCAATGCACGGCAACGCAAGGAAAGGGTAACGCAAGGCAAGGAACTGTCAGGCGAGGCAAGGCTAAGGCACGACAACGCAAGTCTAGGCAATGCACGGAAGGTAAGCAAAGAGTAACGGAAGGCAAGGAAATCAAGGGAAAGCAAGGCAAGGTAAGGGTAACGGAAGGAACGGCACGGCAAGGGGAAACAAGGCTAAGGCACGACAACGCAGGGCTAGGTAATGCACGGCAAGGCAAGGAAAGGGAAAAGCAAGGCAAGGCACGGTCATGCGACACAAGGCTAAGGCACGACAACGCAAGGTTGCCAATGCACGGAAGGCAAGCAAAGAGTAAAGGAAGGCAAGGAAGGCAAGGGAAAGGAAGGGAAGGCAAGGGTACCGGAAGGAACGGCACGGTAAGGGGAAACAAGGCTAAGGCACGACAACGAAGGGCTAATCAATGCACGGCAAGGCAAGGAAAGGGTAACGCAAGGCAAGGCACTGTCTGGCGAGGCAAGGCTAATGCACGACAACGCAAGGCTAGGCAGTGCACGGCTAGGCAAGGAAAGTGTAACGGAAGGAAAGGAACTCAAGGCAAAGCAAGGCAACGCAAGCAAGGCTATGGCAAGGTGAAACAAGGCTAAGGCACGACAACGCACGGCTAGGCAGTGCACGGCTAGGCAAGAAAGAGTAACGGAAGGCAAGGAAGGTAAGGGAAAGCAAGACAAGGCAAGATTAACGGAAGGCACGCCACCTCAAGGGGAAACAAGGCTAAGGCACGACAACGCACAGCTAGGGAATCCACGGATAGGGAAGGAAAGGGTAACGCAAGGCAAGGCACGGTGAGGCAAGGCAAGGCTAAGGAACGGCAACGCACGGCTAGGCAATACACGGGCAGGCAAGGAAAGGGTAACGCAAGGCAAGGCACTGTCAGGCGAGGCAAGGCTAAGGCACGACAACGCAAGGCTAAGCAATGCACGGAAGGTAAGCAAAGAGTAACGGAAGGCAAGGAAAGCAAGGGAAAGCAAGGCAAGGTAAGGGTAACGCCAGGCAAGGCACGGTCAGGCAAGGCAAGGCTAATTCACGACAACGCAAGGCTAGGCAGTGCACGATAAGGCAAGGAAAGAGTAACGGAAGAAAGGAAGGCAAGGGAAATCCAGGCAAGGCAAGTGTAACAAAATGCACGGCTCGGCAAGGGGAAACAAGGCTAAGGCAGGAGAACGCACGGCTAGGCAATGCAAGGCAAGGCAAGGAAAGGGTAACGCAAGGCAAGGCACTGTCAGGCGAGGCAAGGCTAAGGCACGACAACGCAAGACTAGGCAATGGACGGAAGGCAAGCAAAGAGTAACGGAAGGCAAGGAAGGCAAGGGAAAGCAAGGAAAGGCAAGGGTAACGGAAGGAACGGCACGGCAAGGGGAAACAAAGCTAAGGCACGACAACGTACGGCTAGGCAATGCACGGCAAGGGAAGGAAAGGGTAACGCAACGCAAGGCACGGTTAGGGGAAACAAGGCTAAGGCACGACAACGCACGGCTAGGCAATGCACGGCAAGGTAAGGAAAGGGTAACGCAAGGCAAGGCACTGTCATGCGAGGCAAGGCTAATGCACGACAACGCAAGGCTAGGCAGTGCACGGCTAGGCAAAGAAAGTGTAACGGAAGGAAAGGAAGGCAAGGCAAAGCAAGGCAACGCAAGCAAGGCTATGGCAAGGTGAAAAAAGGCTAAGACACGACAACGCAAGGCTAGGCAATGCACGGAAGGCAAGCAAACAGTAACGGAAGGCAAGGAATGCAAGGCAAAACAAGGCAACGCAAGCAAGGCTATGGCAAGGTGAAAAAAGGCTAAGGCACGCCAACGCAAGGCAAGGCAATGCACGGAAGGCAAGCAAAGAGTAACGGAAGGCAAGGAAGGCAAGGGAAAGCAAGGCAAGTCAAGGGTAACGGAAGGAACGGCACGGCAAGGGGAAACAAGGCTAAGGCACGACAACGCACGGCTAGGCAATGCACGGCAACGCAAGGAAAGGGTAACGCAAGGCAAGGAACTGTCAGGCGAGGCAAGGCTAAGGCACGACAACGCAAGGCTAGGCAATGCACGGAAGGTAAGCAAAGAGTAACGGAAGTGAAGGAAAGCAAGGGAAAGCAAGGCAAGGTAAGGGTAACGGAAGGAACGGCACTGCAAGGGGAAACAAGGCTAAGGCACGACAACGCAAGGCTAGGCAGTGCACGGCTAGGCAAGAAAGAGTAACGGAAGGCAAGGAAGGTAAGGGAAAGCAAGACAAGGCAAGATTAACGGAAGGCACGCCACCTCAAGGGGAAACAAGGCTAAGGCCCGACAACGCACAGCTAGGGAATCCACGGATAGGGAAGGAAAGGGTAACGCAAGGCAAGTCACGGTGAGGCAAGGCAAGGCTAAGGCACGGCAACGCACGCCTAGGCAATGCACGGGCAGGCAAGGAATGGGTAACGCAAGGCAAGGCACTGTCAGGCGAGGCAAGGCTAAGGCACGACAACGCAAGGCTAGGCAATGAACGGAAGGTAAGCAAAGAGTAACGGAAGGCAAGGAAAGCAAGTGAAAGCAAGGCAAGGTAAGGGTAACGCCAGGCAAGGCACGGTCAGGCAAGGCAAGGCTAATGCACGACAACGCAAGGCTAGGCAGTTGCACGGTAAGGCAAGGAAAGAGTAACGGAAGGCAAGGAAGGTAAGGGAAAGCAAGACAAGGCAAGATTAACGGAAGGCACGCCACCTCAAGGGGAAACAAGGCTAAGGCACGACAACGCACAGCTAGGGAATCCACGGATAGGGAAGGAAAGGGTAACGCAAGGCAAGGCACGGTGAGGCAAGGCAAGGCTAAGGCACGGCAACGCACGGCTAGGCAATGCACTGGCAGGCAAGGAAAGGGTAACGCAAGGCAAGGCCCTGTCAGGCGACGCAAGGCTAATTCACGACAACGCAAGGTTGGCAATGCACGGAAGGCAAGCAGCGAGTAAAGGAAGGCAAGGAAGGCAAGGGAAAGCAAGGGAAGGCAAGGGTAACGGAAGGAACGGCACGGTAAGTGGAAACAAGGCTAAGGCACGACAACGCAGGGCTAGGCAATGCACGGCAAGGCAAGGAAAGTGTAACGCAAGGCAAGGCACTGTCATGCGAAGAAAGGCTAATGCACGACAACGCAAGGCTAGGCAGTGCACGGCTAGGCAAGGAAAGTGTAACGGAAGGAAAGGAAGGCAAGGCAATGCAAGGCAAGGCAAGTGTAACAAAAAGCACGGCACGGCAAGGGGAAACAAGGCAAAGGCTCGGCAACGCACGGCAAGGCAATGCACGGCTAGGCAAGGAACGGGTAACGCAAGGCAAGGCACCGTGACGCAAGGCAAGGCTAAGACACGACAACGCAAGGCTAGGCAATGCACGGAAGGCAAGCACAGTGTAACGGAAGGCAAGGAAGGCAAGGCAAAGCAAGGCAACGCAAGCAAGGCTATGGCAAGGTGAAACAAGGCTAAGGCACGACAACGCACGGCTAGGCAATGCACGGCCAGCCAAGGAAAAGGTAACGCAAGGCAAGGCACGGTGAGGCAAGGCAAGGCTAATGCACGACAACGCAAGGCTAGGCAGTGCACGGTAAGGCAAGGAAAGTGTAACGGAAGGAAAGGAAGGCAAGGAAAATCCAGGCAAGGCAATTGTAACAAAAGGCACGGCTCGGCAAGGGGAAACAAGGCTAAGGCAGGACAACGCACGGCTGGGCAACGCAAGGCAAGGCAAGGAAAGGGTAACGCAAGGCAAGGCGCTGTCAGGCGAGGCAAGGCTAAGGCACGACAACGCAAGACTAGGCAATGGACGGAAGGCAAGCAAAGAGTAACGGAAGGCAAGGAAGGGAAGGGAAAGCAAGGAAAGACAAGGGTAACGGAAAGAACGGCACGGCAAGGGGAAACAAGGCTAAGGCACGACAACGCACGGCTAGGCAATGCACGGCAAGGGAAGGAAAGGGTAACGCAAGGCAAGGCACTGTCAGGCGAGGCAAGGCTACTGCACGACAGCGCAAGGCTAGGCAGTGAACGGCTAGGCAAGGAATGAGTAACGGAAGGAAAGGAAGGCAAGGTAAAGTAAGGCAAGGCAAGTGTAACAAAAGGCACGGCATGGCAAGGGGAAACAAGGCTACGGCACGGCAACGCACGGGTAGGCAATTCACTGCCAGGCAAGGAAAGGGTAACGCAAGGCAAGGCACGGTGAGGCAAGGCAAGGCTAATGCACGACAACGCAAGGCTAGGCAATGCACGGAAGGCAAGCAAAGAGTAACGGAAGGCAAGGAAGGCAAGGGAAAGCAAGGGAAGCCAAGGGTAAGGGAAGGAATGGCACGGCAAGGGGAAACAAGGCTAAGGCACGACAACGCAGGGCTAGGCAATGCATGGCAAGGGAAGGAAAGGGTAACGCAAGGCAAGGCACGGTCAGGCGAGGCAAGGCTAAGGCACGACAACGCAAGTCTAGGCAATGCACGGAAGGTAAGCAAAGAGTAACGGAAGGCAAGGAAATCAAGGGAAAGCAAGGCAAGGTAAGGGTAACGGAAGGAACGGCACGGCAAGGGGAAACAAGGCTATGGCACGACAACGCAGGGCTAGGTAATGCACGGCAAGGCAAGGAAAGGGAAAAGCAAGGCAAGGCACGGTCATGCGACACAAGGCTAAGGCACGACAACGCAAGGTTGCCAATGCACGGAAGGCAAGCAAAGAGTAAAGGAAGGCAAGGAAGGCGAGGGAAAGGAAGGGAAGGCAAGGGTACCGGAAGGAACGGCACGGTAAGGGGAAACAAGGCTAAGGCACGACAACGAAGGGCTAATCAATGCACGGCAAGGCAAGGAAAGGGTAACGCAAGGCAAGGCACTGTCTGGCGAGGCAAGGCTAATGCACGACAACGCAAGGCTAGGCAGTGCACGGCTAGGCAAGGAAAGTGTAACGGAAGGAAAGGAACTCAAGGCAAAGCAAGGCAACGCAAGCAAGGCTATGGCAAGGTGAAACAAGGCTAAGGCACGACAACGCACGGCTAGGCAGTGCACGGCTAGGCAAGAAAGAGTAACGGAAGGCAAGGAAGGTAAGGGAAAGCAAGACAAGGCAAGATTAACGGAAGGCACGCCACCTCAAGGGGAAACAAGGCTAAGGCACGACAACGCACAGCTAGGGAATCCACGGATAGGGAAGGAAAGGGTAACGCAAGGCAAGGCACGGTGAGGCAAGGCAAGGCTAAGGAACGGCAACGCACGGCTAGGCAATACACGGGCAGGCAAGGAAAGGGTAACGCAAGGCAAGGCACTGTCAGGCGAGGCAAGTCTAAGGCACGACAACGCAAGGCTAAGCAATGCACGGAAGGTAAGCAAAGAGTAACGGAAGGCAAGGAAAGCAAGGGAAAGCAAGGCAAGGTAAGGGTAACGCCAGGCAAGGCACGGTCAGGCAAGGCAAGGCTAATTCACGACAACGCAAGGCTAGGCAGTGCACGATAAGGCAAGGAAAGAGTAACGGAAGAAAGGAAGGCAAGGGAAATCCAGGCAAGGCAAGTGTAACAAAATGCACGGCTCGGCAAGGGGAAACAAGGCTAAGGCAGGAGAACGCACGGCTAGGCAATGCAAGGCAAGGCAAGGAAAGGGTAACGCAAGGCAAGGCACTGTCAGGCGAGGCAAGGCTAAGGCACGACAACGCAAGACTAGGCAATGGACGGAAGGCAAGCAAAGAGTAACGGAAGGCAAGGAAGGCAAGGGAAAGCAAGGAAAGGCAAGGGTAACGGAAGGAACCGCACGGCAAGGGGAAACAAAGCTAAGGCACGACAACGTACGGCTAGGAAATGCACGGCAAGGGAAGGAAAGGGTAACGCAACGCAAGGCACGGTTAGGGGAAACAAGGCTAAGGCACGACAACGCAGGGCTAGGCAATGCACGGCAAGGTAAGGAAAGGGTAACGCAAGGCAAGGCACTGTCATGCGAGGCAAGGCTAATGCACGACAACGCAAGGCTAGGCAGTGCACGGCTAGGCAAGGAAAGTGTAACGGAAGGAAAGGAAGGCAAGGCAAAGCAAGGCAACGCAAGCAAGGCTATGGCAAGGTGAAAAAAGGCTAAGACACGACAACGCAAGGCTAGGCAATGCACGGAAGGCAAGCAAACAGTAACGGAAGGCAAGGAATGCAAGGCAAAACAAGGCAACGCAAGCAAGGCTATGGCAAGGTGAAAAAAGGCTAAGGCACAACAACGCAAGGCAAGGCAATGCACGGAAGGCAAGCAAAGAGGAACGGAAGGCAAGGAAGGCAAGGGAAAGCAAGGCAAGTCAAGGGTAACGGAAGGAACGGCACGGCAAGGGGAAACAAGGCTAAGGCACGACAACGCACGGCTAGGCAATGCACGGCAACGCAAGGAAAGGGTAACGCAAGGCAAGGAACTGTCAGGCGAGGCAAGGCTAAGGCACGACAACGCAAGACTAGGCAATGCACGGAAGGTAAGCAAAGAGTAACGGAAGGGAAGGAAAGCAAGGGAAAGCAAGGCAAGGTAAGGGTAACGGAAGGAACGGCACGGCAAGGGGAAACAAGGCTAAGGCACGACAACGCAAGGCTAGGCAGTGCACGGCTAGGCAAGAAAGAGTAACGGAAGGCAAGGAAGGTAAGGGAAAGCAAGACAAGGCAAGATTAACGGAAGGCACGCCACCTCAAGGGGAAACAAGGCTAAGGCCCGACAACGCACAGCTAGGGAATCCACGGATAGGGAAGGAAAGGGTAACGCAAGGCAAGTCACGGTGAGGCAAGGCAAGGCTAAGGCACGGCAACGCACGGCTAGGCAATGCACGGGCAGGCAAGGAAAGGGTAAAGCAAGGCAAGGCCCTGTCAGGCGAGGCAAGGCTAAGGCACGACAACGCAAGGCTAGGCAATGCACGGAAGGTAAGCAAAGAGTAACGGAAGGCAAGGAAGGCAAGGGAATGCAAGGCAAGGCAAGGGTAACGGAAGGAACGGCTCGGCAAGGGGAAACAAGGCTAAGGCACGGCAACGCACGGCTAGGCAGTTGCACGGTAAGGCAAGGAAAGGTAACGGAAGGCAAGGAAGGTAAGGGAAAGCGCAAGGCAAGATTAACGGAAGGCACGGCAAGGGGCAAGGCTAATGCACGACAACGCACGGCTAGGCAATGCACGGCATAGGCAAGGAAAGAGTAACGAAGGCAAAGCAAGGCAAGGCACGGTGAGGCAAGGCAAGGCTAAGGCACGGCAACGCACGGCTAGGCAATGCACTGGCAGGCAAGGAAAGGGTAACGCAAGGCAAGGCCCTGAAGGCGACGCAAGGCTAATTCACGACAACGCAAGGTTGGCAATGCACGGAAGGCAAGCAGCGAGTAAAGGAAGGCAAGGAAGGCAAGGGAAAGCAAGGGAAGGCAAGGGTAACGGAAGGAACGGCACGGTAAGGGGAAACAAGGCTAATGCACGACAATGCACGGCTAGGCAATGCACGGCAAGGCAAGGAAAGGGTAACGCAAGGGAAGGCACGGTCAGGCGAGGCAAGGCTAAGGCACGACAACGCAAGGCTAGGCAGTGCACGGCTAGGCAAGGAAAGTGTAACGGAAGGAAAGGAAGGCAAGGCAATGCAAGGCAAGGCAAGTGTAACAAAAAGCACGGCACGGCAAGGGGAAACAAGGCAAAGGCTCGGCAACGCACGGCAAGGCAATGCACGGCTAGGCAAGGAACGGGTAACGCAAGGCAAGGCACCGTGACGCAAGGCAAGGCGAAGACACGACAACGCAAGGCTAGGCAATGCACGGAAGGCAAGCACAGTGTAACGGAAGGCAAGGAAGGCAAGGCAAAGCAAGGCAACGCAAGCAAGGCTATGGCAAGTTGAAACAAGGCTAAGGCACGACAACGCACGGCTAGGCAATGCACGGCCAGCCAAGGAAAAGGTAACGCAAGGCAAGGCACGGTGAGGTAAGGCAAGGCTAATGCACGACAACGCAAGGCTAGGCAGTGCACGGTAAGGCAAGGAAAGTGTAACGGAAGGAAAGGAAGGCAAGGAAAATCCAGGCAAGGCAAGTGTAACTAAAGGCACGGCTCGGCAAGGGGAAACAAGGCTAAGGCAGGACAACGCACGGCTAGGCAACGCAAGGCAAGGCAAGGAAAGGGTAACGCAAGGCAAGGCGCTGTCAGGCGAGGCAAGGCTAAGGCACGACAACGCAAGACTAGGCAATGGACGGAAGGCAAGCAAAGAGTAACGGAAGGCAAGGAAGGGAAGGGAAAGCAAGGAAAGACAAGGGTAACGGAAAGAACGGCACGGCAAGGGGAAACAAGGCTAAGGCACGACAACGCACGGCTAGGCAATGCACGGCAAGGGAAGGAAAGGGTAACGCAAGGCAAGGCACTGTCAGGCGAGGCAAGGCTACTGCACGACAGCGCAAGGCTAGGCAGTGAACGGCTAGGCAAGGAATGAGTAACGGAAGGAAAGGAAGGCAAGGTAAAGCAAGGCAAGGCAAGTCTAACAAAAGGCACGGCATGGCAAGGGGAAACAAGGCTATGGCACGGCAACGCACGGGTAGGCAATTCACTGCCAGGCAAGGAAAGGGTAACGCAAGGCAAGGCACGGTGAGGCAAGGCAAGTCTAATGCACGACAACGCAAGGCTAGGCAATGCACGGAAGGCAAGCAAAGAGTAACGGAAGGCAAGGAAGGCAAGGGAAAGCAAGGGAAGGCAAGGGTAAGGGAAGGAATGGCACGGCAAGGGGAAACAAGGCTAAGGCACGACAACGCAGGGCTAGGCAATGCATGGCAAGGGAAGGAAAGGGTAACGCAAGGCAAGGCACGGTCAGGCGAGGCAAGGCTAAGGCGCGACAACGCAAGGCTAGGCAATGCACGGAAGGCAAGCAAAGAGTAAAGGAAGGCAAGGAAGGCAAGGGAAAGCAAGGCAAGGCAAGGGTAACGGAAGGAACGGCACGGTAAGGGGAAACAAGGGTAAGGCACGGCAACGCACGGCTAGGCAATGCATGGCAAGGCAAGGAAAGGGTAACGCAAGGCAAGGCACGGTGAGGCAAGGCAAGGCTAATGCACGACAACGCACGGCTAGGCAATGCACGGGAAGGCAAGGAAAGAGTAACGGAAGGCAAGGAAGGCAAGGCAAAGCATGGCAACGCAAGCAATGCTAAGGCAAGGTGAAAAAAGGCTAAGGTTCGACAACGCAAGGCTAGGCAGTGCACGGCTAGGCAAGGAAAGACTAACCGAAGGCAAGGAAGGCAATGGAAAGCAAGGCAAGGCAAGAGTAACGGAAGGCACGGCACTGCAAGGGGAAACAAGGCTAAATCACGACAACGCACAGCTAGGGAATCCACGGATACGGAAGGAAAGGGTAATGCAAGGCAAGGCACGGTGAGGCAAGGCAAGGCTAATACACGACAGCGCACGGCTAGGCAATGCACGGCAAGGCAAGGAAAGGGTAACGCAAGCAAGGCACGGTCAGGCGAGGCAAGGCTAAGGCACGACAACGCAAGGCTAGGCAATGCACGGAAGGCAAGGAAAGAGTAACGGAAGGCAAGGAAGGCAAGGCAAAGCAACGCAACGCAAGCAAGTCTATGGCAAGGGGAAACAAGGCTAAGGCACGACAACGCACGGCTAGGCAATGCACGGCAAGGCAAGGAAAGGGTAACGCAAGACAAGGCACGCTCAGGCGAAGCAAGGCTAAGGTACGACAACGCAAGGCTAGGCAATGAACGGAAGGCAAGCAAAGAGTAACTGAAGGCAAGGAAGGGAAGGGAAAGCAAGGGAAGGCAAGGTTAATGGAAAGAACGGCACGGTAAGGGGAAACAAAGCTAAGGCACGACAACGCAGGGCTAGGCAATGCACGGCAAGGCAAGGAAAGGGTAACCCAAGGCAAGGCACGGTCAGGCGAGGCAAGGCTAATGCACGACAACGCAAGGCTAGGCAGTGCACGGCTAGGCAAGGAAAGAGTAAGGGAAGGAATGGAAGGCAAGGCAAAGCAAGGCAAGGCAAGTGTAACAAAAGGCACGGCACGGCAAGGGGAAAAAAGGCTAAGGCACGGCAACGCACGACTAGGCAATGCACGGCCAGGCAAGGAAAGGGTAACGCAAGGCAAAGTACGGTGAGGCAAGTCAAGACAACGCAAGCAACGCTATGGCAAGGTGAAACAAGGCTAAGGCACGACAACGCACGCCTAGGCAGTGCACGGCTAGGTAAGGAAAGAGTAATGGAAGGCAAGGAAGGCAAGGCAAAGCAAGACAACGCAAGCAACGCTATGGCAAGGTGAAACAAGGGTAAGGCAAGGCAAGGCACGGTTAGGGGAAACAAGACGAAGGCACGACAACGCAGGGCTAGGCAATGCACGGCAAGGCTAGGAAAGGGTAACGCAAGTCAAGGCACTGTCAGGCGAGGCAAGGCTAAGTAACGGAAGGAAAGGAAGGCAAGGCAAAGCAAGGCAAGGCAAGTGTAACAAATGGCATGGCATGGCAAGGGGAAACAAGCCTAAGGCACGGCAACGCACGGCTAGGAAATGCACGGCCAGGCAAGGAAAGGGTAACGCAAGGCAAGGCACGGTGAGGCAAGGCAACGCTAAGGCACGAAAACGCAAGGCTAGGCAATGCACGGAAGGCAAGCAAAGAGTAACGGAAGGCAAGGAATGCAAGGCAAAGCAAGGCAACGCAAGCAAGGCTATGGCAAGGTGAAAAAAGGCTAAGGCACGACAACGCAGGTCTAGGCAATGAACGGAAGGCAACAAAGAGTAACGGAAGGCAAGGAAGGCAAGTGAAAGCAAGGCAAGGCAAGGATAACGGAAGGCACGGCAGCCCAAGGGGAAACAAGGCTAAGGCACGACAACGCACAGCTAGGGAATCCACGGATAGGGAAGGAAAGGGTAACGCAAGGCAAGGCACGGTGAGGCAAGGCAAGGCTAATGCACGACAATGCACGGCTAGGCAATGCACGGCAAAGCAAGGAAAGGGTAACGCAAGGGAAGGCACGGTCAAGCGAGGCAAGGCTAAGACACGACAACGCAAGGCTAGGCAATGCACGGAAGGCAAGCAAAGAGTAACGGAAGGCAAGGAAGGCAAGGGAAAGCAAGGCAAGGCAAGGGTAACGGAAGGAACGGCTCGGCAATGGGAAACAAGGCTCAGGCACGGCAACGCACGGCTAGGCAATGCACGGCAAGGCAAGGAAAGAGTAACGGAAGGCACGGAAGGAAAGGCAAAGCAACGCAACGCAAGCAAAGCTATGGCAAAGTGAAACAAGGCTAAGGCACGACAACGCACGGCTAGGCAGTGCACGGAAAGGCAAGGAAAGGGTAACGCCTGGCAAGGCACGTTTAGGCAAGGGAAGGCTAATGCACGACAACGCAAGGCTAGGCAGTGCACGGTAAGGAAAGGAAAGAGTAACGGAAGGCAAGGAAGGCAAGGCAAAGCAAGGCAACGCAAGCTAGGCTATGGCAAGGAGAAACAAGGCTAAGGCACGACAACGCACGGCTAGGCAGTGCACGGCTAGGCAAGGAAAGAGTAACGGAAGGCAAGGAAGGTAAGGGAAAGCAAGACAAGGCAAGATTAACGGAAGGCACGGCACCTCAAGGGGAAACAAGGGTAAGGCACGACAACGCACAACTAGGGAATCCACGGATAGGGAAGGAATGGGTAACGCAAGGCAAGGCACGGTGAGGCAACGCAAGGCTAAGGCACGGCAACGCACGGCTAGGCAATGCACGGGCAGGCAAGGAAAGGGTAACGCAAGGCAAGGCACTGTCAGGCGAGGCAAGGCTAAGGCACGACAACGCAAGGTTAGGCAATGCACGGAAGGTAAGCAAAGAGTAACGGAAGGCAGGGAAAGCAAGGGAAAGCAAGGCAAGTTAAGGGTAACGCCAGGCAAGGCACGGTCAGGCAAGGCAAGGCTAATGCACGACAACGCAAGGCTAGGCAGTGCACGGTAAGGCAAGGAAAGAGTAACGGAAGGAAAGGAAGGCAAGGGAAATCCAGGCAAGGCAAGTGTAACAAAAGGCACGGCTCGGCAAGGGGAAACAAGGCTAAGGCAGGACAACGCACGCCTAGGCAATGCAAGGCAAGGCAAGGAAAGGGTAACGCAAGGCAAGGCACTGTCAGGAGAGGCAAGGCTAAGGCACGACAACGCAAGACTAGGCAATGGACGGAAGGCAAGCAAAGAGTAACGGAAGGCAAGGAAGGCAAGGGAAAGCAAGGAAAGCCAAGGGTAACGGAAGGAACGGCACGGCAAGTGGAAACAAGGCTAAGGCGCGACAACGCACGCCTAGGCAATGCACGGCAAGGGAAGGAAAGGGTAACGCAAGGCAAGTCAAGGTTAGGGGAAACAAGGCTAAGGCACGACAACGCAGGGCTAGGCAATGCACGGCAAGGCTAGGAAAGTGTAACGCAAGGCAAGGCACTGTCGGGCGAGGCAAGGCTACTGCACGACAACGCAAGGCTAGGCAGTGAACGGCTAGGCAAGGAAAGAGTAACTGAAGGAAAGGAAGGCAAGGCAATGCAAGGCAAGGCAAGTGTAACAAAAGGCACGGCATGGCAAGGGGAAACAAGGCTAAGGCACGGCAACGCGCGGGTAGGCAATGCACGGCCAGGCAAGGAAAGGGTAACGCAAGGCAAGGCACGGTGAGGCAACGCAAAGCTAATGCACGACAACGCACGGCTAGGCAATGCACGGCAAGGCAAGGAAAGGGTAACGCAAAGCAAAGCACGGACAGGCGAGGCAAGGCTAAGGCACGACAACGCAAGGCTAGGCAATGCACGGAAGGCAAGCAAAGAGTAACGGAAGCCAAGTAAAGCAAGGGAAAGCAAGGCAAGGTAAGGGTAATGGAAGGAACAGCACGGCAAGGGGAAAAAAGGCTAAGGCACGACAACGCAAGGCTAGGCAGAGTACGGAAAAGCCAGGGAAAGCAAGGCAAGTTAAGGGTAACGCCAGGCAAGGCACGGTCAGGCAAGGCAAGGCTAATGCACGACAACGCAAGGCTAGGCAGTGCACGATAAGGCAAGGAAAGAGTAACGGAAGGAAAGGAAGGCAAGGGAAACCAAGGAAAGGCAAGGGTAACTGAAGGAACGGCACGGCAAGGGGAAACAAGGCCAAGGCACGACAACGCACGGCTAGGCAATGCACGGCAAGGGAAGGAAAGGGTAACGCAAGGCAAGTCAAGGTTAGGGGAAACAAGGCTAAGGCACGACAACGCAGGGCTAGGCAATGCACGGCAAGGCTAGGAAAGGGTAACGCAAGGCAAGGCACTGTCGGGCGAGGCAAGGCTACTGCACGACAACGCAAGGCTAGGCAGTGAACGGCTAGGCAAGGAAAGAGTAACTGAAGGAAAGGAAGGCAAGGCAAAGCAAGGCAAGGCAAGTGTAACAAAAGGCACGGCATGGCAAGGGGAAACAAGGCTAAGGCACGGCAACGCGCGGGTAGGCAATGCACGGCCAGGCAAGGAAAGGGTAACGCAAGGCAAGGCACGGTGAGGCAAGGCAAGGCTAATGAACGACAACGCACGGCTAGGCAATGCACGGCAAGGCAAGGAAAGGGTAACGCAAAGCAAGGCACGGTCAGGCGAGGCAAGGCTAAGGCACGACAACGCAAGGCTAGGCAATGCACGGAAGGCAAGGAAAGAGTAACGGAAGGCAAGGAAGGCAAGGCAAAGCAACGCAACGCAAGCAAGGCTATGGCAAGGGGAAACAAGGCTAAGGCACGACAACGCACGGCTAGGCAATGCACGGCAAGGCAAGGAAAGGGTAACGCAAGACAAGGCACGCTCAGGCGAAGCAAGTCTAAGGTACGACAACGCAAGGCTAGGCAATGAACGGAAGGCAAGCAAGGAGTAACTGAAGGCAAGGAAGGCAACGGAAAGCAAGGGAAGGCAAGGTTAACCTTAAGAACGGCACGGTAAGGGGAAACAAAGCTAAGGCACGACAACGCAGGGCTAGGCAATGCACGGCAAGGCAAGGAAAGGGTAACCCAAGGCAAGGCACGGTCAGGCGAGGCAAGGCTAATGCACGACAACGCAAGGCTAGGCAGTGCACGGCTAGGCAAGGAAAGAGTAACGGAAGGAATGGAAGGCAACGCAAACAAGTCAAGGCAAGTGTAACAAAAGGCACGGCACGGCAAGGGGAAACAAGGCTAAGGCACGGCAACGCACGTCTAGGCAATGCACGGCCAGGCAAGGAAAGGGTAACGCAAGGCAAGGTACGGTGAGGCAAGGCAAGGCTAATGCACGACAGCGCAAGGCTAGGCAATGCAAGGAAGGCAAGCAAAGAGTAACGGAAGGCAAGGAATGCAAGGCAAAACAAGGCAACGCAAGCAAGTGTATGGCAAGGTGAAAAAAGGCTAAGGTACGACAACGCAAGGCTAGGCAATGCACGGAAGGCAAGCAAAGAGTAACGGAAGGCAAGGAAGGCAAGGCAAAGCAAGGCAACGCAAGCAAGGCTATGGCAAGGTGAAACAAGGCTAAGGCACGACAACGCACGGCTAGGCAGTGCACGGCTAGGTAAGGAAAGAGTAACGGAAGGCAAGGAAGGCAAGGCAAAGCAAGGCAACGCAAGCAACGCTATGGCAAGGGGAAACAAGGCTAAGGCACGACAACGCACGGCTAGGCAATGTACGGCAAGGGAAGGAAAGGGTAACGCAAGGCAAGGCACGGTGAGGCAAGGCAAGGCTAATGCACGACAATGCACGGCTAGGCAATGCACGGCAAGGCAAGGAAAGGGTAACGCAAGGGAAGGCACGGTCAGGCGAGGCAAGGCTAAGGCACGACAACGCAAGGCTAGGCAATGCACGGAAGGCAAGCCAAGAGTAACGGAAGCCAAGGAAAGCAAGGGAAAGCAAGGCAAGGTAAGGGTAATGGAAGGAACGGCACGGCAAGGGGAAACAAGGCTAAGGCACGACAACGCAAGGCTAGGCAATGCACGGAAGGCAAGCAAAGAGTAACGGAAGGCACGGAAGGAAAGGCAAAGCAACGCAACGCAAGCAAGACTATGGCAAAGTGAAACAAGGCTAAGGCACGACAACGCACGGCTAGGCAATGCACGGAAAGGCAAGGAAAGGGTAACGCCAGGCAAGGCACGTTCAGGCAAGGGAAGGCTAATGCACGACAACGCAAGGCTAGGCAGTGCACGGTAAGGCAAGGAAAGAGTAACGGAAGGCAAGGAAGGCAAGGCAAATCCAGGCAAGGCAAGTGTAACAAAAGGCACGGCACGGCAAGGGGAAACAAGGCTAAGGCACGACAACGCACGGCTAGGCAATGCACGGCAAGGGAAGGAAAGGGTAACGCAAGGCAAGGCACGGTGAGGCAAGGCAAGGCTAATGCACGACAACGCACCCCTAGGCAATGCACGGCAAGGCAAGGAAAGGGTAACGCAAGGCAAGGCACGGTCAGGCGAGGCAAGGCTAAGGCACGACAACGCAAGGCTTGGCAATGCACGGAAGTCAAGCAAAGAGTAACGGAAGGCAAGGAAGGCAAGGGAAAGCAAGGCAAGGCAAGGGTAACGGAAGGAACGGCACGGCAAGGGGAAATAAGGCTAAGGCACGACAACGCAGGGCTAGGCAATGCAGGGCAAGGCAAGGAAAGGGTAACGCAAGGCAAGGCACGGTTTGGGGAGGCAAGGCTAATGCACGACAACGCAAGGCTAGGCAGTGCACGGCTAGGCAAGGAAAGAGTAACGGAAGGAAAGGAAGGCAAGGCAAAGCAAGGCAACGCAAGTGTAACAAAAGGCACGGCACGGCAAGGGGAAACAAGGCTAAGGAACGGCAACGCACGGCTAGGCAATGCACGGCCAGGCAAGGAAAGGGTAACGCAAGGAAAGGCACGGTCAGGCGAGGCAATGCTAAGGCACGATAACGTAAGGCTAGGCAATGCACGGAAGGCAAGCAAAGAGTAACGGAAGGCAAGGAATGCAAGGCAAAGGAAGGCAACGCAAGCAAGGCTATGGGAAGGAGAAAAAAGGCTAAGGCACGACAACGCAAGGCTAGGCAGTGCACGGCTAGGCAAGGAAAGAGTAACGGAAGGCAAGGAAGGCAAGGGAAAGCAAGGAAAGGCAAGGATAACGGAAGGCACGGCACCGCAAGGGGAAACAAGGCTAAGGCACGACAACGCACCCCTAGGCAATGCACGGCCAGGCAAGGAAAGGGTAACGCAAGGCAAGGCACTGTCAGGCGAGGCAAGGCTAAGGCACGACAACGCAAGGCTAGGCAATGCACGGAAGGTAAGCAAAGAGTAACGGAAGGCAAGGAAAGCAAGGGAAAGCAAGGCAAGGTAAGGGTAACGCCAGGCAAGGCACGGTCAGGCAAGGCAAGGCTAATGCACGACAACGCAAGGCTAGGCAGTGCACGATAAGGCAAGGAAAGAGTAACGGAAGGAAAGGAAGGCAAGGGAAACCAAGGAAAGGCAAGGGTAACTGAAGGAACGGCACGGCAAGGGGAAACAAGGCTAAGGCACGACAACGCAGGGCTAGGCAATGCACGGCAAGGGAAGGAAAGGGTAACGCAAGGAAAGGCACGGTTAGGGGAAACAAGACTAAGGCACGACAACGCAGGGCTAGGCAATGCACGGCAAGGCTAGGAAAGGGTAACGCAAGTCAAGGCACTGTCAGGCGAGGCAAGGCTTCTGCACGACAATGCAAGGCTAGGCAGTGAACGGCTAGGCAAGGAAAGAGTAACGGAAGGAAAGGAAGGCAAGGCAAAGCAAGGCAAGGCAAGTGTAACAAATGGCATGGCATGGCAAGGGGAAACAAGGCTAAGGCACGGCAACGCACGGCTAGGAAATGCACGGCCAGGCAAGGAAAGGGTAACGCAAGGCAAGGCACGGTGAGGCAAGGCAAGGCTAATGCACGACAACGCAAGGCTAGGCAATGCACGGAAGGCAAGCAAAGAGTAACGGAAGGCAAGGAATGCAAGGCAAAGCAAGGCAACGCAAGCAAGGCTATGGCAAGGTGAAAAAAGGCTAAGGCACGACAACGCAAGGCTAGGCAGTGCACGGCTAGGCAAGGAAAGAGTAACGGAAGGCAAGGAAGGCAAGGGAAAGCAAGGAAAGGCAAGGATACCGGAAGGCACGGCACCGCAAGGGGAAACAAGGCTAAGGCACGACAACGCACAGCTAGGGAATCCACGGATAGGGAAGGAAAGGGTAACGCAAGGCAAGGCACTGTCAGGCGAGGCAAGGCTAATGCACGACAACGCACGGCTAGGCAATGCACGGCCAGGGAAGGAAAGGGTAACGCAAGGCAAGGCACTGTCAGGCGAGGCAAGGCTAAGGCACGACAACGCAAGGCTAGGCAATGCACGGAAGGCAAGCAAAGAGTAACGGAAGGCAAGGAAAGCAAGGGAAAGCAAGGCAAGGTAAGGTTAACGCCAGGCAAGGCACGGTCAGGCAAGGCAAGGCTAATGCACGACAACGCAAGGCTAGGCAGTGCACGATAAGGCAAGGAAAGAGTAACGGAAGGCAAGGAAGGCAAGGCAAATCCAGGCAAGGCAAGTGTAACAAAAGGCACGGCACGGCAAGGGGAAACAAGGCTAAGGCACGACAACGCACGGCTAGGCAATGCACGGCAAGGGAAGGAAAGGGTAACGCAAGGCAAGGCACGGTGAGGCAAGGCAAGGCTAATGCACGACAACGCACCCCTAGGCAATGCACGGGAAGGCAAGGAAAGAGTAACGGAAGGCAAGAGAAAGCAAGGCAAGGCAAGGGTAACGGAAGGAACGGCACGGCAAGGGGAAATAAGGCTAAGGCACGACAACGCAGGGCTAGGCAATGCAGGGCAAAGCAAGGAAAGGGTAACGCAAGGCAAGGCACGGTTTGGGGAGGCAAGTCTAATGCACGACAACGCAAGGCTAGGCAGTGCACGGCTAGGCAAGGAAAGAGTAACGGAAGGAAAGGAAGGCAAGGCAAAGCAAGGCAACGCAAGTGTAACAAAAGGCACGGCACGGCAAGGGGAAACAAGGCTAAGGAACGGCAACGCACGGCTAGGCAATGCACGGCCAGGCAAGGAAAGGGTAACGCAAGGAAAGGCACTGTCAGGCGAGGCAAGGCTAAGGCACGACAACGCAAGGCTAGGCAATGCACGGAAGGTAAGCAAAGAGTAACGGAAGGCAAGGAAAGCAAGGGAAAGCAAGGCAAGGTAAGGTTAACGCCAGGCAAGGCACGGTCAGGCAAGGCAAGGCTAATGCACGACAACGCAAGGCTAGGCAGTGCACGATAAGGCAAGGAAAGAGTAACGGAAGGAAAGGAAGGCAAGGCAAATCCAGGCAAGGCAAGTGTAACAAAATGCACGGCTCGGCAAGGGGAAACAAGGCTAAGGCAGGACAACGCACGGCTAGGCAATGCAAGGCAAGGCAAGGAAAGGGTAACGCAAGTCAAGGCACTGTCAGGCGAGGCAAGGCTACTGCACGACAATGCAAGGCTAGGCAGTGAACGGCTAGGCAAGGAAAGAGTAACGGAAGGAAAGGAAGGCAAGGCAAAGCAAGGCAAGGCAAGTGTAACAAATGGCATGGCATGGAAAGGGGAAACAAGGCTAAGGCACGGCAACGCACGGCTAGGAAATGCACGGCCAGGCAAGGAAAGGGTAACGCAAGGAAAGGCACGGTCAAGCGAGGCAAGGCTAAGGCACGACAACGCAAGGCTAGGCAATGCACGGAAGGCAAGCAAAGAGTAACGGAAGGCAAGGAATGCAAGGCAAAACAAGGCAACGCAAGCAAGTCTATGGCAAGGTGAAAAAAGGCAAAGGCACGACAACGCACGGAAAGGCAGTGCACGGCTAGGTGAGGAAAGAGTAACGGAAGGCAAGGAAGGCAAGGCAAAGCAAGGCAACGCAAGCAACGCTATGGCAAGGGGAAACAAGGCTAAGGCACGACAACGCACGGCTAGGCAATGTACGGCAAGGGAAGGAAAGGGTAACGCAAGGCAAGGCACGGTGAGGCAAGGCAAGGCTAATGCACGACAATGCACGGCTAGGCAATGCACGGCAAGGCAAGGAAAGGGTAACGCAAGGGAAGGCACGGTCAGGCGAGGCAAGGCTAAGGCACGACAACGCAAGGCTAGGCAATGCACGGAAGGCAAGCAAAGAGTAACGGAAGCCAAGGAAAGCAAGGGAAAGCAAGGCAAGGTAAGGGTAATGGAAGGAACGGCACGGCAAGGGGAAACAAGGCTAAGGCAAGACAACGCAAGGCTAGGCAATGCACGGAAGGCAAGCAAAGAGTAACGGAAGGCAATGAAGGAAAGGCAAAGCAACGCAACGCAAGCAAGACTATGGCAAAGTGAAACAAGGCTAAGGCACGACAACGCACGGCTAGGCAATGCACGGAAAGGCAAGGAAAGGGTAACGCCAGGCAAGGCACGTTCAGGCAAGGGAAGGCTAATGCACGACAACGCAAGGCTAGGCAGTGCACGGTAAGGCAAGGAAAGAGTAACGGAAGGCAAGGAAGGCAAGGGAAAGCAAGGAAAGGCAAGGATAACGGAAGGCACGGCACCGCAAGGGGAAACAAGGCTAAGGCACGACAACGCACAGCTAGGGAATCCACGGATAGGGAAGGAAAGGGTAACGCAAGGCAAGGCACGGTGAGGCAAGGCAAGGCTAATGCACGACAACGCACGGCTAGGCAATGCACGGCCAGGCAAGGAAAGGGTAACGCAAGGCAAGGCACTGTCAGGCGAGGCAAGGCTAAGGCACGACAACGCAAGGCTAGGCAATGCACGGAAGGTAAGCAAAGAGTAACGGAAGGCAAGGAAAGCAAGGGAAAGCAAGGCAAGGTAAGGGTAACGCCAGGCAAGGCACGGTCAGGCAAGGCAAGGCTAATGCACGTCAACGCAAGGCTAGGCAGTGCACGATAAGGCAAGGAAAGAGTAACGGAAGGAAAGGAAGGCAAGGGAAACCAAGGAAAGGCAAGGGAAACTGAAGGAACGGCACGGCAAGGGGAAACAAGGCTAAGGCACGACAACGCAGGGCTAGGCAATGCACGGCAAGGCTAGGAAAGGGTAACGCAAGTCAAGGCACTGTCAGGCGAGGCAAGGCTTCTGCACGACAATGCAAGGCTAGGCAGTGAACGGCTAGGCAAGGAAAGAGTAACGGAAGGAAAGGAAGGCAAGGCAAAGCAAGGCAAGGCAAGTGTAACAAATGGCATGGCATGGCAAGGGGAAACAAGGCTAAGGCACGGCAACGCACGGCTAGGAAATGCACGGCCAGGCAAGGAAAGGGTAACGCAAGGCAAGGCACGGTGAGGCAAGGCAAGGCTAATGCACGACAACGCAAGGCTAGGCAATGCACGGAAGGCAAGGAAAGAGTAACGGAAGGCAAAGCACTGTCAGGCGAGGCAAGGCTAAGGCACGACAACGCAAGGCTTGGCAGTGCACGGAAGCCAAGCCAAGAGTAACGGAAGGCAAGGAAGGCAAGGGAAACCAAGGAAAGGCAAGGATAACTGAAGGAACGGCACGGCAAGGGGAAACAAGGCTAAGCACGACAACGGACGGCTAGGCAATGCACGGCAAGGGAAGGAAAGGGTAACGCAAGGCAAGGCACGGTTAGGGGAAACAAGAATAAGGCACGACAACGCAGGGCTAGGCAATGCACGGCAAGGCTAGGAAAGGGTAACGCAAGGCAAGGCACTGTCAGGCGAGGCAAGGCTACTGGACGACAACGCAAGGCTAGGCAGTGCACGGCTAGGCAAGGAAAGAGTAACGGAAGGAAAGGAAGGCAAGGCAAAGCAAGGCAAGGCAAGTGTAACAAAAGGCACGGCTCGGCAAGGGGAAACAAGGCTAAGGCACGGCAACGCACGGCTAGGCAATGCACGGCAAGGCAAGGAAAGGGTAACGCAAGGCAAGGCACGGTCAGGCGAGGCAAGGCTAAGGCACGACAACGCAAGGCTAGGCAATGCACGGAAGGCAAGCAAAGAGTAACGGAAGGCAAGGAAGGCAAGGGAAACCAAGGAAAGGCAAGGGAAACTGAAGGAACGGCACGGCAAGGGGAAACAAGGCTAAGGCACGACAACGCACGGCTAGGCAATGCACGGCAAGGGAAGGAAAGGGTAACGCAAGGCAAGGCACGGTTAGGGCAAACAAGAATAAGGCACGACAACGCAGGGCTAGGCAATGCACGGCAAGGCTAGGAAAGGGTAACGCAAGCAAGGCACTGTCAGGCGAGGCAAGGCTACTGCACGACAACGCAAGGCTAGGCAGTGCACGGCTAGGCAAGGAAAGAGTAACGGAAGGAAAGGAAGGCAAGGCAAAGCAAGGCAACGCAAGTCTAACAAAAGGCACGGCTCTGCAAGGGGAAACAAGGCTACGGAACGGCAACGCACGGCTAGGCAATGCACGGCCAGGCAAGGAAAGGGTAACGCAAGGCAAGGCACGGTGAGGCAAGGCAAGGCTAATGCACGACAACGCACGGCTAGGCAATGCACGGAAGGCAAGGAAAGAGTAACGGAAGGCAAGGAAGGCAAGGCAAAGCAAGGCAACGCAAGCAAGGCTATGGCAAGGTGCAAAAAAGGCTAAGACACGACAACGCAAGGCTAGGCAATGCACGGAAGGCAAAGTGTAACGGAAGGCAAGGTCAAGGGAAAGCAAGGCAACGCAAGCAAGGCAAGGGAAACAAGGCAAGGCACGACAACGCACGGCTAGGCAGTGCACGGCTAGGCAAGGAAAGAGTAACGGAAGGCAAGGAAGGTAAGGGAAAGCAAGCAAGGAAAGATTAACGGAAGGCACGGCACAAGGGGAAACAAGGCTAAGGCACGACAACGCACGGCTAGGGAATCCACGGATAGGGAAGGAAAGGGTAACGCAAGGCAAGGCACGGTTCAGGCAAGGCAAGGCTAAGGCACGACAACGCAAGGCTAGGCAATGCACGGAAGGCAAGCAAAGAATAACGGAAGGCAAGGAAGGAAAGGGAAAGCAAGAGAAGGAAAGGGTAACGGAAGGAACGGCACGGTAAGGGGAACCTAGGCTAAGGGAGGACAACGCAGGGCTAGGCAATGCTGGGCAAGGCAAGGAAAGGGTAACGCAAGGCAAGGCACGGTTTGGGGAGGCAAGGCTAATGCACAACAACGCAAGGCTAGGCAGTGCACAGCTAGGCAAGGAAAGAGTAACGGAAGGAAAGGAAGGCAAGGCAAAGCAAGGCAACGCAAGTGTAACAAAAGGCACGGCACGGCAAGGGGAAACAAGGCTAAGGAACGGCAACGCACGGCTAGGCAATGCACGGCCAGGCAAGGAAAAGGTAACGCAAGGAAAGGCACGGTAAGGCAAGGCAAGGCTAAGGCACGATAACGTAAGGCTAGGCAATACACGGAAGGCAAGCAAAGAGTAACGGAAGGCAAGGAATGCAAGGCAAATCAAGACAACGCAAGCAAGGCTATGGCAAGGTGAAAAAAGGCTAAGGCACGACAACGCAAGGCTAGGCAGTGCACGGCCAGGCAAGGAAAGGGTAACGCAAGGAAAGGCACGGTCATGCGAGGCAAGGCTAAGGCACGATAACGTAAGGCTAGGCAATGCACGGAAGGCAAGCAAAGAGTAACGGAAGGCAAGGAATGCAAGGCAAAGCAAGGCAACGCAAGCAAGGCTATGGCAAGGTGAAAAAAGGCTAAGGCACGACAACGCAAGGCTAGGCAGTGCACGGCTAGGCAAGGAAAGAGGAACGGAAGGCAAGGAAGGCAAGGGAAAGCAGGGAAATGCAAGGATACCGGAAGGCACGGCACCGCAAGGGGAAACAAGGCTAAGGCACGACAACGCACAGCTAGGGAATCCACGGATAGGGAAGGAAAGGGTAACGCAAGGCAAGGCACGGTGAGGCAAGGCAAGGCTAATGCACGACAACGCACGGCTAGGCAATGCACGGCCAGGGAAGGAAAGGGTAACGCAAGGCAAGGCACGGTTAGGGGAAACAAGAATAAGGCACGACAACGCAGGGCTAGGCAATGCACGGCAAGGCTAGGAAAGGGTAACGCAAGTCAAGTCACTGTCAGGCGAGGCAAGGCTACTGCACGACAATGCAAGGCTAAGCAGTGAACGGCTAGGCAAGGAAAGAGTAACGGAAGGAAAGGAAGGCAAGGCAAAGCAAGGCAAGGCAAGTGTAACAAATGGCATTGCATCGCAAGGGGAAACAAGGCTAAGGCACGGCAACGCACGGCTAGGAAATGCACGGCTAGGCAAGGAAAGGGTAACGCAAGGCAAGGCACCGTGACGCAAGGCAAGGCAAATGCACGACAACGCAAGGCTAGGCAATGCACGGAAGGCAAGCTAAGAGTAACGGAAGGCAAGGAATGCAAGGCAAAGCAAGGCAACGCAAGCAAGGCTATGGCAAGGTGAAAAAATGCTAAGACACGACAACGCAAGGCTAGGCAATGCACGGAAGGCAAGCAAAGAATAACGGAAGGCAAGGAAGGAAAGGGAAAGCAAGGGAAGGCAAAGGTAACGGAAGGAACGGCACGGCAAGGGGAAACAAGGCTAAGGCACGACAACGCACGGCTAGGCAATGCACGGCAAGGGAAGGAAAGGGTAACGCAAGGCAAGGCACGGTTAGGGGAAACAAGACTAAGGCACGACAACGCAGGGCTAGGCAATGCACGGCAAGGCTAGGAAAGGGTAACGCAAGGCAAGGCACTGTCAGGCGAGGCAAGGCTACTGGACGACAACGCAAGGCTAGGGAGTGAACGGCTAGGGAAGGAAAGATTAACGGAAGGAAAGGAAGGCAAGGCAAAGCAAGGCAAGGCAAGTGTAACAAAAGGCACGGCATGGCAAGGGGAAACAAGGCTAAGGCACGGCAACGCACGGCTAGGCAATGCACGGCAATGCAAGGAAAGGGTAACGCAAAGCAAGGCACGGTCAGGCGAGGCAATGCTAAGGCACGACAACGCAAGGCTAGGCAATGCACGGAAGGCAAGCAAAGAGTAATGGAAGGCAAGGAAGGCAAGGCAAAGCAACGCAACGCAAGCAACGCTATGGCAAGGTGAAACAAGGCTAAGGCACGACAACTCACGGCTAGGCAACGCACGGAAAGGCAAGGAAGGGGTAACGCAAGGCAAGGCACGGTCAGGCGAGGCAAGGCTAAGGCACGACAACGCAAGGCTAGGCAATGCACGGAAGGTAAGCAAAGAGTAACGGAAGGCAAGGAAGGCAAGGGAAACCAAGGAAAGGCAAGGGTAACTGGAGGAACGGCACGGCAAGGGGAAACAAGGCTAAGGCACGACAACGGACGGCTAGGCAATGCACGGCAAGGGAAGGAAAGGGTAACGCAAGGCAAGGCACGGTTAGGGGAAACAAGAATAAGGCACGACAACGCAGGGCTAGGCAATGCACGGCAAGGCTAGGAAAGGGTAACGCAAGTCAAGTCACTGTCAGGCGAGGCAAGGCTACTGCACGACAATGCAAGGCTAGGCAGTGAACGGCTAGGCAAGGAAAGAGTAACGGAAGGAAAGGAAGGCAAGGCAAAGCAAGGCAAGGCAAGTGTAACAAATGGCATTGCATCGCAAGGGGAAACAAGGCTAAGGCACGGCAACGCACGGCTAGGAAATGCACGGCTAGGCAAGGAATGGGTAACGCAAGGCAAGGCACCGTGACGCAAGGCAAGGCTAATGCACGATAGCGCAAGGCTAGGCAATGCACGGAAGGCAAGCAAAGAGTAACGGAAGGCAAGGAATGCAAGGGAAAGCAAGGCAACGCAAGCAAGGTTATGGCAAGGTGAAAAAAGGCTAAGACACGACAACGCATGTCTAGGCAATGCACGGAAGGCAAGCAAAGTGTAACAGAAGGCAAGGAAGGCAAGGCAAAGCAAGGCAACGCAAGCAAGGTTATGGTAAGGTGAAACAAGGCTGAGGCACGACAACGCACGGCTAGGCAGTGCACGGCTAGGCAAGGAAAGAGTAACGGAAGGCAAGGAAGGTAAGGGAAAGCAAGACAAGGCAAGATTAACGGAAGGCACGGCACCTCAAGGGGAAACAAGGCTAAGGAACGGCAACGCAGGGCTTGGTAATGCACGGCAAGTCAAGGAAAAGGTAACGCAAGGCAAGGCACGGTCAGGCGACGCAAGGCTAAGGCACGACAACGCAAGGTTGGCAATGCACGGAGGGCAAGCAAATAGTAAAGGAAGGTAAGGAAGGTAAGGGAAAGCAAGGGAAGGCAAGGGTAACGGAACGAACGGCAAGGCAAGGGGAAACTAGGCTAAGGAACGGCAACGCACGGCTAGGCAATGCTCGGCTAGGCAAGGAATGGGTAACGCAAGGCAAGGCACGGTGACGCAAGGCAAGGCTAATGCACGACAGCGCAAGGCTAGGCAATGCACGGAAGGCAAGCAAAGAGTAAGGGAAGGCAAAGAATGCAAGGCAAAGCAAGGCAACGCAAGGCAACGCAAGCAAGGCTAGGGGAAGGTGAAACAAGGCTAAGGCACGACAACGCACGGCTAGGCAGTGCACGGCTAGGGAAGGAAAGAGTAACGGAAGGCAAGGAAGGCAAGGGAAAGCAAGACAAGGTAAGATTAACGGAATGCACGGCACCGCAAGGGGAAACAAGTCTAAGGCATGACAACGCACAGCTAGGGAATCCACGGATAGGGAAGGAAAGGGTAACGCAAGGCAAGGCACGGTGAGGCAAGGCAAGGCTAATGCACGACAACGCACGGCTAGGCAATGCACGGCCATGCAAGGAAAGGGTAACGCAAGGCAAGGCACTGTCAGGCGAGGCAAGGCTAAGGCACGACAACGCAAGGCCAGGCAATGCACGGAAGGTAAGCAAAGAGTAACGGAAACCAAGGAAAGCAAGGGAAAGCAAGGCAAGGTAAGGGTAATGGAAGGAACGGGATGGCAAGGGGAAACAAGGCTAAGGCACGACAACGCACCGCTAGGCAATGCACGGCAAGGCAAGGAAAGGGCAACGCAGGGCAAGGCACGGTGAGGCAAGGCAAGGCTAAGGCACGGCAACGAACGGCTAGGCAATGCACGGCCAGGCAAGGAAAGGGTAACGCAAGGCAAGGCACTGTCAGGCGAGGCAAGGCTAAGGCACGACAACGGAAGGCTAGGCAATGCTCGGAAGGTAAGCAAAGAGTAAGGGAAGGCAAGGAAAGCAAGGGAAAGCAAGGCAAGTTAAGGGTAATGCCAGGCAAGGCACGGTCAGGAAAGGCAAGGCTAATGCACGACAACGCAAGGCTTGGCAGTGCACGGAAGGCAAGCAAAGAGTAACGGAAGGCAAGGAAGGCAAGGGAAACCAAGGAAAGGCAAGGGTAACTGAAGGAACGGCACGGCAAGGGGAAACAAGGCTAAGGCACGAAAACGGACGGCTAGGCAATGCACGGCAAGGGAAGGAAAGGGTAACGCAAGGCAAGGCACGGTTAGGGGAAACAAGAATAAGGCACGACAACGCAGGGCTAGGCAATGCACGGCAAGGCTAGGAAAGGGTAACGCAAGGCAAGGCACTGTCAGGCGAGGCAAGGCTACTGGACGACAACGCAAGGCTAGGGAGTGAACGGCTAGGGAAGGAAAGATTAACGGAAGGAAAGGAAGGCAAGGCAAAGCAAGGCAAGGCAAGTGTAACAAAAGGCACGGCATGGCAAGGGGAAACAAGGCTAAGGCACGGCAACGCACGGCTAGGCAATGCACGGCAATGCAAGGAAAGGGTAACGCAAAGCAAGGCACGGTCAGGCGAGGCAAGGCTAAGGCACGACAACGCAAGGCTAGGAAATGCACGGAAGGCAAGCAAAGAGTAACGGAAGGCAAGGAAGGCAAGGGAAACCAAGGAAAGGCAAGGGAAACTGAAGGAACGGCACGGCAAGGGGAAACAAGGCTAAGGCACGAAAACGGACGGCTAGGCAATGCACGGCCAGGGAAGGAAAGGGTAACGCAAGGCAAGGCACGGTTCGGGCAAACAAGAATAAGGCACGACAACGCAGGGCTAGGCAATGCACGGCAAGGCTAGGAAAGGGTAACGCAAGTCAAGTCACTGTCAGGCGAGGCAAGGCTACTGCACGACAATGCAATGCTAGGCAGTGAACAGCTAGGCAAGGAAAGAGTAACGGAAGGAAAGGAAGGCAAGGCAAAGCAAGGCAAGGCAAGTGTAACAAATGGCATTGCATCGCACGGGGAACACAAGGCTAAGGCACGGCAACGCACGTCTAGGAAATGCACGGCTAGGCAAGGAATGGGTAACGCAAGGCAAGGCACCGTGACGCAAGGCAAGGCTAATGCACGATAGCGCAAGGCTAGGCAATGCACGGAAGGCAAGCAAAGAGTAACGGAAGGCAAGGAATGCAAGGCAAAGCAAGGCAACGCAGGCAAGGCTATGGCAAGGTGAAAAAAGGCTAAGACACGACAACGCAAGGCTAGGCAATGCACGGAAGGCAAGCAAAGAATAACGGAAGGCAAGGAAGGAAAGGGAAAGCAAGAGAAGGCAAGGGTAACGGAAGGAACGGCACGGTAAGGGGAAACTTGGCTAAGGCACGACAACGCAGGGCTAGGCAATGCAGGGCAAGGCAAGGAAAGGGTAACGCAAGGCAAGGCACGGTTTGGGGAGGCAAGGCTAATGCACGACAACGCAAGGCTAGGCAGTGCACGGCTACGCAAGGAAAGAGTAACGGAAGGAAAGGAAGGCAAGGCAAAGCAAGGCAACGCAAGTGTAACAAAAGGCACGGCACGGCAAGGGGAAACAAGGCTAAGGAACGGCAACGCACGGCTAGGCAATGCACGGCCAGGCAAGGAAAGGGTAACGCAAGGAAAGGCACGGTAAGGCAAGGCAAGGCTAATGCACGATAGCGCAAGGCTAGGCAATGCACGGAAGGCAAGCAAAGAGTAACGGAAGGCAAGGAATTCAAGGCAAAGCAAGGCAACGCAAGCAAGGTTATGGCAAGGTGAAAAAAGGCTAAGACACGACAACGCAAGGCTAGGCAATGCACGGAAGGCAAGCAAAGTGTAACGGAAGGCAAGGAAGTCAAGGGAAAGCAAGGCAACGCAAGCAAGGCTATGGTAAGGTGAAACAAGGCTGAGGCACGACAACGCACGGCTAGGCAGTGCACGGCTAGGCAAGGAAAGAGTAACGGAAGGCAAGGAAGGTAAGGGAAAGCAAGACAAGGAAAGATTAACGGAAGGCACGGCACCTCAAGGGGAAACAAGGCTAAGGCACGACAACGCACAGCTACGGAATCCACGGATAGGGACGGAAAGGGTAACGCAAGGCAAGGCACGGTTTGGGGAGGCAAGGCTAAGGCACGACAACGCAAGGCTAGGCAATGCACGGAAGGCAAGCAAAGAATAACGGAAGGCAAGGAAGGAAAGGGAAAGCAAGAGAAGGAAAGGGTAACGGAAGGAACGGCACGGTAAGGGGAAACTAGGCTAAGGGAGGACAACGCAGGGCTAGGCAATGCAGGGCAAGGCAAGGAAAGGGTAACGCAAGGCAAGGCACGGTTTGGGGAGGCAAGGCTAATGCACGACAACGCAAGGCTAGGCAGTGCACGGCTACGCAAGGAAAGAGTAACGGAAGGAAAGGAAGGCAAGACAAATCAAGGCAACGCAAGTGTAATAAAAGGCACGGCACGGCAAGGGGAAACAAGGCTAAGGAACGGCAACGCACGGCTAGGCAATGCACGGCCAGGCAAGGAAAGGGTAACGCAAGGAAAGGCACGGTAAGGCAAGGCAAGGCTAAGGCACGATAACGTAAGGCTAGGCAATACACGGAAGGCAAGCAAAGAGTAACGGAAGGCAAGGAATGCAAGGCAAAGCAAGGCAACGCAAGCAAGGCTATGGCAAGGTGAAAAAAGGCTAAGGCACGACAACGTAAGGCTAGGCAGTGCACGGCCAGGCAAGGAAAGGGTAACGCAAGGAAAGGCACGGTCATGCGAGGCAAGGCTAAGGCACGATAACGTAAGGCTAGGCAATGCACGGAAGGCAAGCAAAGAGTAACGGAAGGCAAGGAATGCAAGGCAAAGCAAGGCAACGCAAGCAAGGCTATGGCAAGGTGAAAAAAGGCTAAGGCACGACAACGCAAGGCTAGGCAGTGCACGGCTAGGCAAGGAAAGAGGAACGGAAGGCAAGGAAGGCAAGGGAAAGCAAGGAAATGCAAGGATACCGGAAGGCACGGCACCGCAAGGGGAAACAAGGCTAAGGCACGACAACGCACAGCTAGGGAATCCACGGATAGGGAAGGAAAGGGTAACGCAAGGCAAGGCACGGTGAGGCAAGGCAAGGCTAATGCACGACAACGCACGGCTAGGCAATGCACGGCCAGGGAAGGAAAGGGTAACGCAAGGCAAGGCACTGTCAGGCGAGGCAAGGCTAAGGCACGACAACGCAAGGCTAGGCAATGCACGGCAAGGCTAAGCAAAGAGTAACGGAAGGCAAGGAATGCAAGGCAAAGGAAGGCAACGCAGCAAGGCTATGGCAAGGTGAACAAAGGCTAAGGCACGACAACGCAAGGCTAAGCAGTGAACGGCTAGGCAAGGAAAGAGTAACGGAAGGCAAGGAAGGCAAGGGAAAGCAAGGCAAGGCAAGGTAACGGAAGGCACGGCATCGCAAGGGGAAACAAGGCTAAGGCACGGCAACGCACGGCTAGGGAATGCACGGCTAGGCAAGGAATGGGTAACGCAAGGCAAGGCACGGTGAGGCAAGGCAAGGCAAATGCACGATAGCGCAAGGCTAGGCAATGCACGGCCAGGCAAGGAAAGAGTAACGGAAGGCAAGGAATGCAAGGCAAAGCAAGGCAACGCAAGCAAGGCTATGGCAAGGTGAAAAAATGCTAAGGCACGACAACGCAAGGCTAGGCAATGCACGGAAGGCAAGCAAAGAGTAACGGAAGGCAAGGAAGGCAAGGGAAAGCAAGGGAAGGCAAAGGTAACGGAAGGAACGGCACGGCAAGGGGAAACAAGGCTAAGGCACGGCAACGCACGGCTAGGCAATGCACGGCAAGGGAAGGAAAGGGTAACGCAAGGCAAGGCACGGTTAGGGGAAACAAGGCTAAGGCACGACAACGCAGGGCTAGGCAATGCACGGCAAGGCTAGGAAAGGGTAACGCAAGGCAAGGCACTGTCAGGCGAGGCAAGGCTACTGGACGACAACGCAAGGCTAGGGAGTGAACGGCTAGGGAAGGAAAGATTAACGGAAGGCAAGGAAGGCAAGGCAAAGCAAGGCAAGGCAAGTGTAACAAAAGGCACGGCATGGCAAGGGGAAACAAGGCTAAGGCACGGCAACGCACGGCTAGGCAATGCACGGCAATGCAAGGAAAGGGTAACGCAAAGCAAGGCACGGTCAGGCGAGGCAAGGCTAAGGCACGACAACGCAAGGCTAGGCAATGCACGGAAGGCAAGCAAAGAGTAATGGAAGGCAAGGAAGGCAAGGCAAAGCAAGGGCAACGCAAGCAACGCTATGGCAAGGTGAAACAAGGCTAAGGCACGACAACTCACGGCTAGGCAATGCACGGAAAGGCAAGGAAGGGGTAACGCAAGGCAAGGCACTGTCAGGCGAGGCAAGGCTAAGGCACGACAACGCAAGGCTAGGCAATGCACGGAAGGTAAGCAAAGAGTAACGGAAGGCAAGGAAGGCAAGGGAAACCAAGGCAAGGCAAGGGTAACTGAAGGAACGGCACGGCAAGGGGAAACAAGGCTAAGGCACGACAACGGACGGCTAGGCAATGCACGGCAAGGGAAGGAAAGGGTAACGCAAGGCAAGGCACGGTTAGGGGAAACAAGAATAAGGCACGACAACGCAGGGCTAGGCAATGCACGGCAAGGCTAGGAAAGGGTAACGCAAGTCAAGTCACTGTCAGGCGAGGCAAGGCTACTGCACGACAATGCAAGGCTAGGCAGTGAACGGCTAGGCAAGGAAAGAGTAACGGAAGGAAAGGAAGGCAAGGCAAAGCAAGGCAAGGCAAGTGTAACAAAAGGCACGGCATGGCAAGGGGAAACAAGGCTAAGGCACGGCAACGCACGGCTAGGCAATGCACGGCAATGCAAGGAAAGGGTAACGCAAAGCAAGGCACGGTCAGGCGAGGCAATGCTAAGGCACGACAACGCAAGGCTAGGCAATGCACGGAAGGCAACTAAAGAGTAATGGAAGGCAAGGAAGGCAAGGCAAAGCAACGCAACGCAAGCAACGCTATGGCAAGGTGAAACAAGGCTAAGGCACGACAACTCACGGCTAGGCAACGCACGGAAAGGCAAGGAAAGGGTAACGCCAGGCAAGGCACGTTCAGGCAAGGGAAGGCTAATGCACGAGAACGCAAGGCTAGGCAGTGCACGGTAAGGCAAGGAAAGAGTAACGGAAGGCAAGGAAGGCAAGGCAAATCAAGGCAAGGCAAGTGTAACAAAAGGCACGGCTCGGCAAGGGGAAACAAGGCTAAGGCACGACAACGCAAGGCTAGGCAATGCACGGCAAGGCAGGGAAAGGGTAACGCAAGGCAAGGCAAGGTGAGGCGTGGCAAGGCTAAGGAACGACAACGCAAGGCTAGGCAATGCACGGAAGGCAAGCAAAGAGTAACAGAAGGCAAGGAAGGCAAGGGAAAGCAATGCAAGGCAAGCTAGGCTATGGCAAGGTGAAAAAAGGCTAAGGCACGACAACGCAATGCTAGGCAGTGCACGGCTAGGCAAGGAAAGAGTAACGGAAGTCAAGGAAGGCAAGGGAAAGCAAGGAAAGGCAAGGATAACGGAAGGCACGGCACCGCAAGGGGAAACAAGGCTAAGGCACGACAACGCACAGCTAAGGAATCCACAGATAGGGAAGGAAAGGGTAACGCAAGGCAAGGCACGGTGAGGCAAGGCAAGGCTAATGCACGACAACGCACGGCTAGGCAATGCACGGCAAGCCAAGGAAAGGGTAACGCAAGGCAAGGCACGGTCAGGCGAGGCAAGGCTAAGGCACGACAACGCAAGGCTAGGCAATGCACGGAAGGTAAGCAAAGAGTAACGGAAGCCAAGGAAAGCAAGGGAAAGCAAGGCAAGGTAAGGGTAATGGAAGGAACGGCACGGCAAGGGGAAACAAGGCTAAGGCACGACAACGCACGGCTAGGCAATGCTCGGCAAGGCAAGGAAAGAGTAACGCAAGGCAAGGCACGGTGAGGCAAGGCAAGGCTAATGCACGACAACGCACGGCTAGGCAATGCACGGCAAGGCAAGGAAAGAGTAACGGAAGGCAAGGAAGGCAAGGCAAAGCAAGGCAAGGCAAGTGTAACAAAAGGCAGGTCTCGGCAATGGGAAACAAGGCTAAGGCAGGACAACGCACGGCTAGGCAATGCACGGCAAGGCAAGGAAGGGGTAACGCAAGGCAAGGCACTGTCAGGCGAGGCAAGGCTAAGGCACGACAACGCAAGGCTAGGCAATGCACGGAAGGTAAGCAAAGAGTAACGGTTGGCAAAGAATGCAAGGAAAAGCAAGGCAAGGTAAGGGGAACGCCAGGCAAGGCACGGTCAGGTAAGGAAAGGCTAATGCACGACAACGCAAGGCTAGGCAGTGCACGGTAAGGCAAGGAAAGAGTAACGGAAGGAAAGGAAGGCAAGGCAAATCCAGGCAAGGCAAGTGTAACAAAAGGCACGGCTCGGCAAGGGGAAACAAGGCTAAGGCAGGACAACGCACGGCTAGGCAATGCAAGGCAAGGCAAGGAAAGGGTAACGCAAGGCAAGGCACGGTCAGGCGAGGCAAGGCTAAGGCACGACAACGCAAGGCTAGGAAATGCACGGAAGGCAAGCAAAGAGTAACGGAAGGCAAGGAAGGCAAGGGAAACCAAGGAAAGGCAAGGGTAACTGAAGGAACGGCACGGCAAGGGGAAACAAGGCTAAGGCACGACAACGGACGGCTAGGCAATGCACGGCAAGGGAAGGAAAGGGTAACGCAAGGCAAGGCACGGTTAGGGGAAACAAGAATAAGGCACGACAACGCAGGGCTAGGCAATGCACGGCAAGGCTAGGAAAGGGTAACGCAAGTCAAGTCACTGTCAGGCGAGGCAAGGCTACTGCACGACAATGCAAGGCTAGGCAGTGAACGGCTAGGCAAGGAAAGAGTAACGGAAGGAAAGGAAGGCAAGGCAAAGCAAGGCAAGGCAAGTGTAACAAATGGCATTGCATCGCAAGGGGAAACAAGGCTAAGGCACGGCAACGCACGGCTAGGAAATGCACGGCTAGGCAAGGAATGGGTAACGCAAGGCAAGGCACCGTGACGCAAGGCAAGGCTAATGCACGATAGCGCAAGGCTAGGCAATGCACGGAAGGCAAGCAAAGAGTCACGGAACGGAAGGCAAGGGAAACAGGCAAGCAAGTGTAACAAAGGCACGGCTCGGCAAGGGGAAACAAGGCTAAGGCAGGAAACGCACGGCTAGGCAATGCAACAAGGCAAGGCAAGGAAAGGGTAACGCAAGGCAAGGCACTGTCAGGCGAGGCAAGGCTAAGGCACGACAACGCAAGACTAGGCAATGCACGGAAGGCAAGCAAAGAGTAACGGAAGGCAAGGAAGGCAAGGGAAAGCAAGGCAAGGCAAGGGCAAGGAACGGCACGGCAAGGGGAAACAAGGCTAAGGCACGACAACGCAAGGCTAGGCAGTGCACGGAAGGCAAGGAAAGAGTAACGGAAGGCAAGGAAGGCAAGGGAAAGCAAGGCAAGGCAAGGGTAACGGAAGGCACGGCTCGGCAAGGGGAAACAAGGCTAAGGAACGGCAACGCAGGGCTTGGTAATGCACGGCAAGTCAAGGAAAGGGTAACGCAAGGCAAGGCACGGTCAGGCGACGCAAGGCTAAGGCACGACAACGCAAGGTTGGCAATGCACGGAGGGCAAGCAAATAGTAAAGGAAGGTAAGGAAGGTAAGGGAAAGCAAGGGAAGGCAAGGGTAACGGAAGGAACGGCAAGGCAAGGGGAAACAAGGCTAAGGAACGGCAACGCACGGCTAGGCAATGCACGGCTAGGCAAGGAATGGGTAACGCAAGGCAAGGCACGGTGACGCAAGGCAAGGCTAATGCACGACAGCGCAAGGCTAGGCAATGCACGGAAGGCAAGCAAAGAGTAAGGGAAGGCAAGATATGCAAGGCAAAGCAAGGCAACGCAAGGCAACGCAAGCAAGGCTAGGGGAAGGTGAAACAAGGCTAAGGCACGACAACGCACGGCTAGGCAGTGCACGGCTAGGGAAGGAAAGAGTAACGGAAGGCAAGGAAGGCAAGGGAAATCAAGACAATGTAAGATTAACGGAATGCACGGCACCGCAAGGGGAAACAAGTCTAAGGCATGACAACGCACAGCTAGGGAATCCACGGATAGGGAAGGAAAGGGTAACGCAAGGCAAGGCACGGTGAGGCAAGGCAAGGCTAATGCACGACAACGCACGGCTAGGCAATGCACGGCCATGCAAGGAAAGGGTAACGCAAGGCAAGGCACTGTCAGGCGAGGCAAGGCTAAGGCACGACAACGCAAGGCTAGGCAATGCACGGAAGGTAAGCAAAGAGTAACGGAAACCAAGGAAAGCAAGGGAAAGCAAGGCAAGGTAAAGGTAATGGAAGGAACGGGATGGCAAGGGGAAACAAGGCTAAGGCACGACAACGCACCGCTAGGCAATGCACGGCAAGGCAAGGAAAGGGTAACGCAAGGCAAGGCACGGTGAGGCAAGGCAAGGCTAAGGCACGGCAACGAACGGCTAGGCAATGCACGGCCAGGCAAGGAAAGGGTAACGCAAGGCAAGGCACTGTCTGGCGCGGCAAGGCTAAGGCACGACAACGCAAGGCTAGGCAATGCACGGAAGGCAAGCAAAGAGTAACGGAAGGCAAGGAAGGCAAGGGAAAGCAAGGAAAGGCAAGGGTAACGGAAGGAACGGCACCGCAAGGGGAAACAAGGCTAAGGCACGACAACGCACGGCTAGGCAATGCACGGCAAGGGAAGGAAAGGGTAACGCAAGGCAAGGCACGGTTAGGGGAAACAAGACTAAGGCACGACAACGCAGGGCTAGGCAATGCACGGCAAGGCTAGGAAAGGGTAACGCAAGGCAAGGCACTGTCAGGCGAGGCAAGGCTACTGGACGACAACGCAAGGCTAGGGAGTGAACGGCTAGGGAAGGAAAGATTAACGGAAGGAAAGGAAGGCAAGGCAAAGCAAGGCAAGGCAAGTGTAACAAAAGGCACGGCATGGCAAGGGGAAACAAGGCTAAGGCACGGCAACGCACGGCTAGGCAATGCACGGCAATGCAAGGAAAGGGTAACGCAAAGCAAGGCACGGTCAGGCGAGGCAAGGCTAAGGCACGACAACGCAAGGCTAGGAAATGCACGGAAGGCAAGCAAAGAGTAACGGAAGGCAAGGAAGGCAAGGGAAACCAAGGAAAGGCAAGGGTAACTGAAGGAACGGCACGGCAAGGGGAAACAAGGCTAAGGCACGACAACGGACGGCTAGGCAATGCACGGCAAGGGAAGGAAAGGGTAACGCAAGGCAAGGCACGGTTAGGGGAAACAAGAATAAGGCACGACAACGCAGGGCTAGGCAATGCACGGCAAGGCTAGGAAAGGGTAACGCAAGTCAAGTCACTGTCAGGCGAGGCAAGGCTACTGCACGACAATGCAAGGCTAGGCAGTGAACGGCTAGGCAAGGAAAGAGTAACGGAAGGAAAGGAAGGCAAGGCAAAGCAAGGCAAGGCAAGTGTAACAAATGGCATTGCATCGCAAGGGGAAACAAGGCTAAGGCACGGCAACGCACGGCTAGGAAATGCACGGCTAGGCAAGGAATGGGTAACGCAAGGCAAGGCACCGTGACGCAAAGCAAGGCTAATGCACGATAGCGCAAGGCTAGGCAATGCACGGAAGGCAAGCAAAGAGTAACGGAAGGCAAGGAATGCAAGGCAAAGCAAGGCAACGCAAGCAAGGTTATGGCAAGGTGAAAAAAGGCTAAGACACGACAACGCAAGGCTAGGCAATGCACGGAAGGCAAGCAAAGTGTAACGGAAGGCAAGGAAGGCAAGGCAAAGCAAGGCAACGCAAGCAAGGTTATGGTAAGGTGAAACAAGGCTGAGGCACGACAACGCACGGCTAGGCAGTGCACGGCTAGGCAAGGAAAGAGTAACGGAAGGCAAGGAAGGTAAGGGAAAGCAAGACAAGGCAAGATTAACGGAAGGCACGGCACCTCAAGGGGAAACAAGGCTAAGGCACGACAACGCACAGCTACGGAATCCACGGATAGGGAAGGAAAGGGTAACGCAAGGCAAGGCACTGTCAGGCGAGGGAAGGCTAAGGCACGAAAACGCAAGGCTGGGCAATGCACGGAAGGTAAGCAAAGAGTAACGGAAGGCAAGGAAAGCAAGGGAAAGCAAGTCAAGGTAAGGGTAACGCCAGGCAAGGCACGGTCAGGCAAGGCAAGTCTAATGCACGACAACGGAAGGCTAGGCAGTGCACGGTAAGGCAAGGAAAGAGTAACGGAAGGAAAGGAAGGCAAGGGAAATCCAGGCAAGGCAAGTGTAACAAAAGGCACGGCTCGGCAAGGGGAAACAAGACTAAGGCAGGACAACGCACGGCTAGGCAATGCAAGGTAAGGCAAGGAAAGGGTAACGCAAGGCAAGGCACTGTCAGGCGAGGCAAGGCTAAGGCACGACAACGCAAGACTAGGCAATGCACGGAAGGCAAGCAAAGAGTAACGGAAGGCAAGGAAGGCAAGGGAAAGCAAGGAAAGGCAAGGGTAACGGAAGGAACGGCACGGCAAGGGGAAACAAGGCTAAGGCACGACAACGCAAGGCTAGGTAATGCACGGAAGGCATGAAAAGAGTAACGGAATGCAAAGAAGGCAAGGGAAAGCAAGGCAAGTCAAGGGTAACGAAAGGCACGGCTCGGCAAGGGGAAACAAGGCTAAGGAACGGCAACGCAGGGCTTGGTAATGCACGGCAAGTCAAGGAAAGGGTAACACAAGGCAAGGCACGGTCAGGCGACGCAAGGCTAACGCACGACAACGCAAGGTTGGCAATGCACGGAGGGCAAGCAAATAGTAAAGGAAGGTAAGGAAGGTAAGGGAAAGCAAGGGAAGGCAAGGGAAACGGAAGGAACGGCAAGGCAAGGGGAAACAAGGCTAAGGAACGGCAACGCACGGCTAGGCAATGCACGGCTAGGCAAGGAATGGGTAACGCAAGGCAAGGCACGGTGACGCAAGGCAAGGCTAATGCACGACAGCGCAAGGCTAGGCAATGCACGGAAGGCAAGCAAAGAGTAAGGGAAGGCAAGATATGCAAGGCAAAGCAAGGCAACGCAAGCAAGGCTAGGGGAAGGTGAAACAAGGCTAAGGCACGACAACGCACGGCTAGGCAGTGCACGGCTAGGGAAGGAAAGAGTAACGGAAGGCAAGGAAGGCAAGGGAAATCAAGACAATGTAAGATTAACGGAATGCACGGCACCGCAAGGGGAAACAAGTCTAAGGCATGACAACGCACAGCTAGGGAATCCACGGATAGGGAAGGAAAGGGTAACGCAAGGCAAGGCACGGTGAGGCAAGGCAAGGCTAATGCACGACAACGCACGGCTAGGCAATGCACGGCCATGCAAGGAAAGGGTAACGCAAGGCAAGGCACTGTCAGGCGAGGCAAGGCTAAGGCACGACAACGCAAGGCTAGGCAATGCACGGAACGTAAGGAAAGAGTAACGGAAACCAAGGAAAGCAAGGGAAAGCAAGGCAAGGTAAAGGTAATGGAAGGAACGGGATGGCAAGGGGAAACAAGGCTAAGGCACGACAACGCACCGCTAGGCAATGCACGGCAAGGCAAGGAAAGGGTAACGCAAGGCAAGGCACGGTGAGGCAAGGCAAGGCTAAGGCACGGCAACGAACGGCTAGGCAATGCACGGCCAGGCAAGGAAAGGGTAACGCAAGGCAAGGCACTGTCAGGCGAGGCAAGGCTAAGGCACGACAACCGAAGGCTAGGCAATGCTCGGAAGGTAAGCAAAGAGTAAGGGAAGGCAAGGAAAGCAAGGGAAAGCAAGGCAAGGTAAGGGTAATGCCAGGCAAGGCACGGTCAGGCAAGGCAAGGCTAATGCACGACAACGCAAGGCTTGGCAGTGCACGGTAAGGCAAGGAAAGAGTAACGGAAGGAAAGGAAGGCAAGGCAAATCCAGGCAAGGCAAGTCTAACAAAAGGCACGGCTCTGCAAGGGGAAACAAGGCTAAGGTAGGACAACGCACCGCTAGGCAATGCAAGGCACGGCAAGGAAAGGGTAACGCAAGGCAAGGCACTGTCTGGCGCGGCAAGGCTAAGGCACGACAACGCAAGGCTAGGCAATGCACGGAAGGCAAGCAAAGAGGATCGGAAGGCAAGGAAGGCAAGGGAAAGCAAGGAAAGGGAAGGGTAACGGAAGGAACGGCACGGCAAGGGGAAACAAGGCTAAGGCACGACAACGCACGGCTAGGCAATGCACGGCAAGGGAAGGAAAGGGTAACGCAAGGCAAGGCACGGTTAGGGGAAACAAGACTAAGGCACGACAACGCAGGGCTAGGCAATGCACGGCAAGGCTAGGAAAGGGTAACGCAAGGCAAGGCACTGTCAGGCGAGGCAAGGCTATTGGACGACAACGCAAGGCTAGGGAGTGAACGGCTAGGGAAGGAAAGATTAACGGAAGGAAAGGAAGGCAAGGCAAAGCAAGGCAAGGCAAGTGTAACAAAAGGCACGGTATGGCAAGGGGAAACAAGGCTAAGGCACGGCAACGCACGGCTAGGCAATGCACGGCAATGCAAGGAAAGGGTAACGCAATGCAAGGCACGGTCAGGCGAGGCAAGGCTAAGGCACGACAACGCAAGGCTAGGAAATGCACGGAAGGCAAGGAAAGAGTAACGGAAGGCAAGGAAGGCAAGGGAAAGCAAGGAAAGGCAAGGGTAACTGAAGGAACGGCACGGCAAGGGGAAAGAAGGCTAAGGCACGAAAACGGACGGCTAGGCAATGCACGGCAAGGGAAGGAAAGGGTAACGCAAGGCAAGGCACGGTTAGGGGAAACAAGAATAAGGCACGACAACGCAGGGCTAGGCAATGCACGGCAAGGCTAGGAAAGGGTAACGCAAGTCAAGTCACTGTCAGGCGAGGCAAGGCTACTGCACGACAATGCAAGGCTAGGCAGTGAACGGCTAGGCAAGGAAAGAGTAACGGAAGGAAAGGAAGGCAAGGCAAAGCAAGGCAAGGCAAGTGTAACAAATGGCATTGCATCGCAAGGGGAAACAAGGCTAAGGCACGGCAACGCACGGCTAGGAAATGCACGGCTAGGCAAGGAATGGGTAACGCAAGGCAAGGCACCGTGACGCAAGGCAAGGCTAATGCACGATAGCGCAAGGCTAGGCAATGCACGGAAGGCAAGCAAAGAGTAACGGAAGGCAAGGAATGCAAGGCAAAGCAAGGCAACGCAAGCAAGGTATGGCAAGGTGAAAAAAGGCTAAGACACGACAACGCAAGGCTAGGCAATGCACGGAAGGCAAGCAAAGAGTAACGGAAGGCAAGGAAGGCAAGGGAAAGCAAGGAAGGCAAGGGTAACGGAAGGAACGGCATGGTAAGGGGAAACAAGGCTAAGGCACGACAACGCACGGCTAGGCAATGCACGGCTAGGCAAGGAAAGGGTAACGCAAGGCAAGGCACGGTGAGGCAAGGCAAGGCTAAGGCACGCAACGCAAGGCTAGGCAATGCACCAAGGCAAGGAACAAGGCTAAGGTAAGGACAAGGCAAGCACTACGGAACCAGGGAAGGAAGGAAAGGCAACGCAAGGCAACGCAAGCAAGGTTATGGCAAGGTGAAAAAAGGCTAAGACACGACAACGCAAGGCTAGGCAATGCACGGAAGGTAAGCAAAGAGTAACGGAAGGCAAGGAAAGCAAGGGAAAGCAAGTCAAGGTAAGGGTAACGCCAGGCAAGGCACGGTCAGGGAAGGCAAGTCTAATGCACGACAACGGAAGGCTAGGCAGTGCACGGTAAGGCAAGGAAAGAGTAACGGAAGGAAAGGAAGGCAAGGGAAATCCAGGCAAGGCAAGTGTAACAAAAGGCACGGCTCGGCAAGGGGAAACAAGGCTAAGGCAGGACAACGCACGGCTAGGCAATGCAAGGCAAGGCAAGGAAAGGGTAACGCAAGGCAAGGCACTGTCAGGCGAGGCAAGTCTAAGGCACGACAACGCAAGACTAGGCAATGCACGGAAGGCAAGCAAAGAGTAACGGAAGGCAAGGAAGGCAAGGGAAAGCAAGGAAAGGCAAGGGTAACGGAAGGAACGGCACGGCAAGGGGAAACAAGGCTAAGGCACGACAACGCAAGGCTAGGCAATGCACGGAAGGCATGCAAAGAGTAACGGAAGGCAAGGAAGGCAAGGGAAAGCAAGGCAAGTCAAGGGTAACGGAAGGCACGGCTCGGCAAGGGGAAACAAGGCTAAGGAACGGCAACGCAGGGCTTGGTAATGCACGGCAAGTCAAGGAAAGGGTAACGCAAGGCAAGGCACGGTCAGGCGACGCAAGGCTAAGGCACGACAACGCAAGGTTGGCAATGCACGGAAGGCAAGCAAATAGTAAAGGAAGGTAAGGAAGGTAAGGGAAAGCAAGGGAAGGCAAGGGTAACGGAAGGAACGGCAAGGCAAGGGGAAACAAGGCTAAGGAACGGCAACGCACGGCTAGGCAATGCACGGAAGGCAAGCAAAGAGTAACGGAAGGCAAGGAATGCAAGGCAAAGCAAGGCAACAAGCACAACGGCTAGGGGAAGGTGAAACAAGGCTAAGGCACGACAACGCACGGCTAGGCAGTGCACGGCTAGGGAAGGAAAGAGTAACGGAAGGCAAGGAAGGCAAGGGAAAGCAAGACAAGGTAAGATTAACGGAATGCACGGCACCGCAAGGGGAAACAAGTCTAAGGCATGACAACGCACAGCTAGGGAATCCACGGATAGGGAAGGAAAGGGTAACGCAAGGCAAGGCACGGTGAGGCAAGGCAAGGCTAATGCACGACAATGCACGGCTAGGCAATGCACGGCCATGCAAGGAAAGGGTAACGCAAGGCAAGGCACTGTCAGGCGAGGCAAGGCTAAGGCACGACAACGCAAGGCTAGGCAATGCACGGAAGGTAAGCAAAGAGTAACGGAAACCAAGGAAAGCAAGGGAAAGCAAGGCAAGGTAAGGGTAATGGAAGGAACGGGATGGCAAGGGGAAACAAGGCTAAGGCACGACAACGCACCGCTAGGCAATGCACGGCAAGGCAAGGAAAGGGTAACGCAAGGCAAGGCACGGTGAGGCAAGGCAAGGCTAAGGCACGGCAACGACGGCTAGGCAATGCACGGCCAGGCAAGGGTAACGCAAGGCAAGGCACTGTCAGGCGAGGCAAGGCTAAGGCACGACAACGCAAGGCTAGGCAATGCGGAAGGTAAGCAAAGAGTAAGGAAGGCAAGGAAAGCAAGGGAAAGCAAGGCAAGGTAAGGGTAATGCCAGGCAAGGCACGGCAGGCAAGGCAAGGCAATGCACGACAACGCAAGGCTTGGACGACAACGCACGGTAAGGCAAGGAAAGAGTAACGGAAGGAAAGGAAGGCAAGGCAAAGCAAGGCAAGGCAAGTGTAACAAAAGGCACGGCTCTGCAAAGGGAAACAAGGTTAAGGTAGGACAACGCACCGCTAGGCAATGCAAGGCACGGCAAGGAAAGGGTAACGCAAGGCAAGGCACTGTCAGGAGGGGCAAGGCTAAGGCACGACAACGCAAGGCTAGGCAATGCACGGAAGGCAAGCAAAGAGTAACGGAAGGCAAGGAAGGCAAGGGAAAGCAAGGAAAGGCAAGGGTAACGGAGAGGAACGGCACGGCAAGGGGAAACAAGGCTAAGGCACGACAACGAACGGCTAGGCAATGCACGGCAAGGGAAGGAAAGGGTAACGCAAGGCAAGGCACGCTTAGGGGAAACAAGACTAAGGCACGACTACGCAGGGCTAGGCAATGCACGGCAAGGCTAGGAAAGGGTAATGCCAGGCAAGGCACTGTCAGGCGAGGCAAGGCTACTGGACGACAACGCAAGGCTAGGGAGTGAACGGCTAGGGAAGGAAAGATTAACGGAAGGAAAGGAAGGCAAGGCAAAGCAAGGCAAGGCAAGTGTAACAAAAGGCACGGCATGGCAAGGGGAAACAAGGCTAAGGCACGGCAACGCACGGCTAGGCAATGCACGGCAATGCAAGGAAAGGGTAACGCAAAGCAAGGCACGGTCAGGAGAGGCAAGGCTAAGGCACGACAACGCAAGGCTAGGAAATGCACGGAAGGCAAGCAAAGAGTAACGGAAGGCAAGGAAGGCAAGGGAAACCAAGGAAAGGCAAGGGTAACTGAAGGAACGGCACGGCAAGGGGAAACAAGGCTAAGGCACGACAACGGACGGCTAGGCAATGCACGGCAAGGGAAGGAAAGGGTAACGCGAGGCAAGGCACGGTTAGGGGAAACAAGAATAAGGCACGACAACGCAGGGCTAGGCAATGCACGGCAAGGCTAGGAAAGGGTAACGCAAGTCAAGTCACTGTCAGGCGAGGCAAGGCTACTGCACGACAATGCAAGGCTAGGCAGTGAACGGCTAGGCAAGGAAAGAGTAACGGAAGGAAAGGAAGGCAAGGCAAAGCAAGGCAAGGCAAGTGTAACAAATGGCATTGCATCGCAAGGGGAAACAAGGCTAAGGCACGGCAACGCACGGCTAGGAAATGCACGGCTAGGCAAGGAATGGGTAACGCAAGGCAAGGCACCGTGACGCAAGGCAAGGCTAAGGCACGAAACGCAAGGCTGGGCAATGCACGGAAGGTAGCAAAGAGTAACGGAAGGCAAGGAAAGCAAGGGAAAGCAAGTCAAGGTAAGGGTAACGCCAGGCAAGGCACGGTCAGGCAAGGCAAGTCTAATGCACGACAACGGAAGGCTAGGCAGTGCACGGTAAGGCAAGGAAAGAGTAACGGAAGGAAAGGAAGGCAAGGGAAATCCAGGCAAGGCAAGTGTAACAAAAGGCACGGCTCGGCAAGGGGAAACAAGACTAAGGCAGGACAACGCACGGCTAGGCAATGCAAGGCAAGGCAAGGAAAGGGTAACGCAAGGCAAGGCACTGTCAGGCGAGGCAAGGCTAAGGCACGACAACGCAAGACTAGGCAATGCACGGAAGGCAAGCAAAGAGTAACGGAAGGCAAGGAAGGCAAGGGAAAGCAAGGAAAGGCAAGGGTAACGGAAGGAACGGCACGGCAAGGGGAAACAAGGCTAAGGCACGACAACGCAAGGCTAGGCAATGCACGGAAGGCATGCAAAGAGTAACGGAAGGCAAGGAAGGCAAGGGAAAGCAAGGCAAGTCAAGGGTAACGGAAGGCACGGCTCGGCAAGGGGAAACAAGGCTAAGGAACGGCAACGCAGGGCTTGGTAATGCACGGCAAGTCAAGGAAAGGGTAACGCAAGGCAAGGCACGGTCAGGCGACGCAAGGCTAAGGCACGACAACGCAAGGTTGGCAATGCACGGAGGGCAAGCAAATAGTAAAGGAAGGTAAGGAAGGTAAGGGAAAGCAAGGGAAGGCAAGGGTAACGGAAGGAACGGCAAGGCAAGGGGAAACAAGGCTAAGGAACGGCAACGCACGGCTAGGCAATGCACGGCTAGGCAAGGAATGGGTAACGCAAGGCAAGGCACGGTGACGCAAGGCAAGGCTAATGCACGACAGCGCAAGGCTAGGCAATGCACGGAAGGCAAGCAAAGAGTAAGGGAAGGCAAGATATGCAAGGCAAAGCAAGGCAACGCAAGGCAACGCAAGCAAGGCTAGGGGAAGGTGAAACAAGGCTAAGGCACGACAACGCACGGCTAGGCAGTGCACGGCTAGGGAAGGAAAGAGTAACGGAAGGCAAGGAAGGCAAGGGAAATCAAGACAATGTAAGATTAACGGAATGCACGGCACCGCAAGGGGAAACAAGTCTAAGGCATGACAACGCACAGCTAGGGAATCCACGGATAGGGAAGGAAAGGGTAACGCAAGGCAAGGCACGGTGAGGCAAGGCAAGGCTAATGCACGACAACGCACGGCTAGGCAATGCACGGCCATGCAAGGAAAGGGTAACGCAAGGCAAGGCACTGTCAGGCGAGGCAAGGCTAAGGCACGACAACGCAAGGCTAGGCAATGCACGGAAGGTAAGCAAAGAGTAACGGAAACCAAGGAAAGCAAGGGAAAGCAAGGCAAGGTAAAGGTAATGGAAGGAACGGGATGGCAAGGGGAAACAAGGCTAAGGCACGACAACGCACCGCTAGGCAATGCACGGCAAGGCAAGGAAAGGGTAACGCAAGGCAAGGCACGGTGAGGCAAGGCAAGGCTAAGGCACGGCAACGAACGGCTAGGCAATGCACGGCCAGGCAAGGAAAGGGTAACGCAAGGCAAGGCACTGTCAGGCGAGGCAAGGCTAAGGCACGACAACCGAAGGCTAGGCAATGCTCGGAAGGTAAGCAAAGAGTAAGGGAAGGCAAGGAAAGCAAGGGAAAGCAAGGCAAGGTAAGGGTAATGCCAGGCAAGGCACGGTCAGGCAAGGCAAGGCTAATGCACGACAACGCAAGGCTTGGCAGTGCACGGTAAGGCAAGGAAAGAGTAACGGAAGGAAAGGAAGGCAAGGCAAATCCAGGCAAGGCAAGTCTAACAAAAGGCACGGCTCTGCAAGGGGAAACAAGGCTAAGGTAGGACAACGCACCGCTAGGCAATGCAAGGCACGGCAAGGAAAGGGTAACGCAAGGCAAGGCACTGTCTGGCGCGGCAAGGCTAAGGCACGACAACGCAAGGCTAGGCAATGCACGGAAGGCAAGCAAAGAGGATCGGAAGGCAAGGAAGGCAAGGGAAAGCAAGGAAAGGGAAGGGTAACGGAAGGAACGGCACGGCAAGGGGAAACAAGGCTAAGGCACGACAACGCACGGCTAGGCAATGCACGGCAAGGGAAGGAAAGGGTAACGCAAGGCAAGGCACGGTTAGGGGAAACAAGACTAAGGCACGACAACGCAGGGCTAGGCAATGCACGGCAAGGCTAGGAAAGGGTAACGCAAGGCAAGGCACTGTCAGGCGAGGCAAGGCTATTGGACGACAACGCAAGGCTAGGGAGTGAACGGCTAGGGAAGGAAAGATTAACGGAAGGAAAGGAAGGCAAGGCAAAGCAAGGCAAGGCAAGTGTAACAAAAGGCACGGTATGGCAAGGGGAAACAAGGCTAAGGCACGGCAACGCACGGCTAGGCAATGCACGGCAATGCAAGGAAAGGGTAACGCAATGCAAGGCACGGTCAGGCGAGGCAAGGCTAAGGCACGACAACGCAAGGCTAGGAAATGCACGGAAGGCAAGGAAAGAGTAACGGAAGGCAAGGAAGGCAAGGGAAAGCAAGGAAAGGCAAGGGTAACTGAAGGAACGGCACGGCAAGGGGAAAGAAGGCTAAGGCACGAAAACGGACGGCTAGGCAATGCACGGCAAGGGAAGGAAAGGGTAACGCAAGGCAAGGCACGGTTAGGGGAAACAAGAATAAGGCACGACAACGCAGGGCTAGGCAATGCACGGCAAGGCTAGGAAAGGGTAACGCAAGTCAAGTCACTGTCAGGCGAGGCAAGGCTACTGCACGACAATGCCAGGCTAGGCAGTGAACGGCTAGGCAAGGAAAGAGTAACGGAAGGAAAGGAAGGCAAGGCAAAGCAAGGCAAGGCAAGTGTAACAAATGGCATTGCATCGCAAGGGGAAACAAGGCTAAGGCACGGCAACGCACGGCTAGGAAATGCACGGCTAGGCAAGGAATGGGTAACGCAAGGCAAGGCACCGTGACGCAAGGCAAGGCTAATGCACGATAGCGCAAGGCTAGGCAATGCACGGAAGGCAAGCAAAGAGTAACGGAAGGCAAGGAATGCAAGGCAAAGCAAGGCAACGCAAGCAAGGCTATGGCAAGGTGAAAAAAGGCTAAGACACGACAACGCAAGTCTAGGCAATGCACGGAAGGCAAGCAAAGAATAACGGAAGGCAAGGAAGGAAAGGGAAAGCAAGAGAAGGCAAGGGTAACGGAAGTAACGGCACGGTAAGGGGAAACTAGGCTAAGGGAGGACAACGCAGGGCTAGGCAATGCAGGGCAAGGCAAGGAAAGGGTAACGCAAGTGTAACAAAAGGCACGGCACGGCAAGGGGAAACAAGGCTACGGAACGGCAACGCACTGCTAGGCAATGCACGGCCAGGCAAGGAAAGGGTAACGCAAGGAATGGCACGGTAAGGCAAGGCAAGGCTAATGCACGATAGCGCAAGGCTAGGCAATGCACGGAAGGCAAGCAAAGAGTAACGGAAGGCAAGGAATGCAAGGCAAAGCAAGGCAACGCAAGCAAGGTTATGGCAAGGTGAAAAAAGGCTAAGACACGACAAAGCAAGGCTAGGCAATGCACGGAAGGTAAGCAAAGAGTAACGGAAGGCAAGGAAAGCAAGGGAAAGCAAGTCAAGGTAAGGGTAACGCCAGGCAAGGCACGGTCAGGGAAGGCAAGTCTAATGCACGACAACGGAAGGCTAGGCAGTGCACGGTAAGGCAAGGAAAGAGTAACGGAAGGAAAGGAAGGCAAGGGAAATCCAGGCAAGGCAAGTGTAACAAAAGGCACGGCTCGGCAAGGGGAAACAAGGCTAAGGCAGGACAACGCACGGCTAGGCAATGCAAGGCAAGGCAAGGAAAGGGTAACGCAAGGCAAGGCACTGTCAGGCGAGGCAAGGCTAAGGCACGACAACGCAAGACTAGGCAATGCACGGAAGGCAAGCAAAGAGTAACGGAAGGCAAGGAAGGCAAGGGAAAGCAAGGAAAGGCAAGGGTAACGGAAGGAACGGCACGGCAAGGGGAAACAAGGCTAAGGCACGACAACGCAAGGCTAGGCAATGCACGGAAGGCATGCAAAGAGTAACGGAAGGCAAGGAAGGCAAGGGAAAGCAAGGCAAGTCAAGGGTAACGGAAGGCACGGCTCGCAAAGGGGAAACAAGGCTAAGGAACGGCAACGCAGGGCTTGGTAATGCACGGCAAGTCAAGGAAAGGGTAACGCAAGGCAAGGCACGGTCAGGCGACGCAAGGCTAAGGCACGACAACGCAAGGTTGGCAATGCACGGAAGGCAAGCAAATAGTAAAGGAAGGTAAGGAAGGTAAGGGAAAGCAAGGGAAGGCAAGGGTAACGGAAGGAACGGCAAGGCAAGGGGAAACAAGGCTAAGGAACGGCAACGCACGGCTAGGCAATGCACGGCTAGGCAAGGAATGGGTAACGCAAGGCAAGGCACGGTGACGCAAGGCAAGGCTAATGCACGACAGCACAAGGCTAGGCAATGCACGGAAGGCAAGCAAAGAGTAAGGGAATGCAATGAATGCAAGGCAAAGCAAGGCAACGCAAGGCAACGAAAGCAAGGCTAGGGGAAGGTGAAACAAGGCTAAGGCACGACAACGCACGGCTAGGCAGTGCACGGCTAGGGAAGGAAAGAGTAACGGAAGGCAAGGAAGGCAAGGGAAAGCAAGACAAGGTAAGATTAACGGAATGCACGGCACCGCAAGGGGAAACAAGTCTAAGGCATGACAACGCACAGCTAGGGAATCCACGGATAGGGAAGGAAAGGGTAACGCAAGGCAAGGCACGGTGAGGCAAGGCAAGGCTAATGCACGACAATGCACGGCTAGGCAATGCACGGCCATGCAAGGAAAGGGTAACGCAAGGCAAGGCACTGTCAGGCGAGGCAAGGCTAAGGCCCGACAACGCAAGGCTAGGCAATGCACGGAAGGTAAGCAAAGAGTAACGGAAACCAAGGAAAGCAAGGGAAAGCAAGGCAAGGTAAGGGTAATGGAAGGAACGGGATGGCAAGGGGAAACAAGGCTAAGGCACGACAACGCACCGCTAGGCAATGCACGGCAAGGCAAGGAAAGGGTAACGCAAGGCAAGGCACGGTGAGGCAAGGCAAGGCTAAGGCACGGCAACGTACGGCTAGGTAATGCACGGCCAGGCAAGGAAAGGGTAACGCAAGGCAAGGCACTGTCAGGCGAGGCAAGGCTAAGGCACGACAACGGAAGGCTAGGCAATGCTCGGAAGGTAAGCAAAGAGTAACGGAAGGGAAGGAAAGCAAGGGAAAGCAAGGCAAGGTAAGGGTAATGCCAGGCAAGGCACGGTCAGGCAAGGCAAGGCTAATGCACGACAACGCAAGGCTTGGCAGTGCACGGTAAGGCAAGGAAAGAGTAACGGAAGGAAAGGAAGGCAAGGCAAATCCAGGCAAGGCAAGTCTAACAAAAGGCACGGCTCTGCAAAGGGAAACAAGGTTAAGGTAGGACAACGCACCGCTAGGCAATGCAAGGCACGGCAAGGAAAGGGTAACGCAAGGCAAGGCACTGTCTGGCGCGGCAAGGCTAAGGCACGACAACGCAAGGCTAGGCAATGCACGGAAGGCAAGCAAAGAGGAACGGAAGGCAAGGAAGGCAAGGGAAAGCAAGGAAAGGCAAGGGTAACGGAAGGAACGGCACGGCAAGGGGAAACAAGGCTAAGGCACGACAACGAACGGCTAGGCAATGCACGGCAAGGGAAGGAAAGGGTAACGCAAGGCAAGGCACGCTTAGGGGAAACAAGACTAAGGCACGACTACGCAGGGCTAGGCAATGCACGGCAAGGCTAGGAAAGGGTAACGCAAGGCAAGGCACTGTCAGGCGAGGCAAGGCTACTGGACGACAACGCAAGGCTAGGGAGTGAACGGCTAGGGAAGGAAAGATTAACGGAAGGAAAGGAAGGCAAGGCAAAGCAAGGCAAGGCAAGTGTAACAAAAGGCACGGCATGGCAAGGGGAAACAAGGCTAAGGCACGGCAACGCACGGCTAGGCAATGCACGGCAATGCAAGGAAAGGGTAACGCAAAGCAAGGCACGGTCAGGAGAGGCAAGGCTAAGGCACGACAACGCAAGGCTAGGAAATGCACGGAAGGCAAGCAAAGAGTAACGGAAGGCAAGGAAGGCAAGGGAAACCAAGGAAAGGCAAGGGTAACTGAAGGAACGGCACGGCAAGGGGAAACAAGGCTAAGGCACGACAACGGACGGCTAGGCAATGCACGGCAAGGGAAGGAAAGGGTAACGCAAGGCAAGGCACGGTTAGGGGAAACAAGAATAAGGCACGACAACGCAGGGCTAGGCAATGCACGGCAAGGCTAGGAAAGGGTAACGCAAGTCAAGTCACTGTCAGGCGAGGCAAGGCTACTGCACGACAATGCAAGGCTAGGCAGTGAACGGCTAGGCAAGGAAAGAGTAACGGAAGGAAAGGAAGGCAAGGCAAAGCAAGGCAAGGCAAGTGTAACAAATGGCATTGCATCGCAAGGGGAAACAAGGCTAAGGCACGGCAACGCACGGCTAGGAAATGCACGGCTAGGCAAGGAATGGGTAACGCAAGGCAAGGCACCGTGACGCAAGGCAAGGCTAATGCACGATAGCGCAAGGCTAGGCAATGCACGGAAGGCAAGCAAAGAGTAACGGAAGGCAAGGAATGCAAGGCAAAGCAAGGCAACGCAAGCAAGTTTATGGCAAGGTGAAAAAAGGCTAAGACACGACAACGCAAGGCTAGGCAATGCACGGAAGGCAAGCAAAGTGTAACGGAAGGCAAGGAAGGCAAGGCAAAGCAAGGCAACGCAAGCAAGGCTATGGTAAGGTGAAACAAGGCTGAGGCACGACAACGCACGGCTAGGCAGTGCACGGCTAGGCAAGGAAAGAGTAACAGAAGGCAAGGAAGGTAAGGGAAAGCAAGACAAGGCAAGATTAACGGAAGGCACGGCACCTCAAGGGGAAACAAGGCTAAGGCACGACAACGCACAGCTACGGAATCCACGGATAGGGAAGGAAAGGGTAACGCAAGGCAAGGCACGGTGAGGCAAGGCAAGGCTAAGGCACGGCAACGCACGGCTAGGCAATGCACGGGCAGGCAAGGAAAGGGTAACGCAAGGCAAGGCACTGTCAGGCGAGGGAAGGCTAAGGCACGAAAACGCAAGGCTGGGCAATGCACGGAAGGTAAGCAAAGAGTAACGGAAGGCAAGGAAAGCAAGGGAAAGCAAGTCAAGGTAAGGGTAACGCCAGGCAAGGCACGGTCAGGCAAGGCAAGTCTAATGCACGACAACGGAAGGCTAGGCAGTGCACGGTAAGGCAAGGAAAGAGTAACGGAAGGAAAGGAAGGCAAGGGAAATCCAGGCAAGGCAAGTGTAACAAAAGGCACGGCTCGGCAAGGGGAAACAAGGCTAAGGCAGGACAACGCACGGCTAGGCAATGCAAGGCAAGGCAAGGAAAGGGTAACGCAAGGCAAGGCACTGTCAGGCGAGGCAAGGCTAAGGCACGACAACGCAAGACTAGGCAATGCACGGAAGGCAAGCAAAGAGTAACGGAAGGCAAGGAAGGCAAGGGAAAGCAAGGAAAGGCAAGGGTAACGGAAGGAACGGCACGGCAAGGGGAAACAAGGCTAAGGCACGACAACGCAAGGCTAGGCAATGCACGGAAGGCATGCAAAGAGTAACGGAAGGCAAGGAAGGCAAGGGAAAGCAAGGCAAGTCAAGGGTAACGGAAGGCACGGCTCGGCAAGGGGAAACAAGGCTAAGGAACGGCAACGCAGGGCTTGGTAATGCACGGCAAGTCAAGGAAAGGGTAACACAAGGCAAGGCACGGTCAGGCGACGCAAGGCTAAGGCACGACAACGCAAGGTTGGCAATGCACGGAGGGCAAGCAAATAGTAAAGGAAGGTAAGGAAGGTAAGGGAAAGCAAGGGAAGGCAAGGGTAACGGAAGGACGGCACGGCAAGGGGAAACAAGGCTAAGGAACGGCAACGCACGGCTAGGCAATGCACGGCTAGGCAAGGAATGGGTAACGCAAGGCAAGGCACGGTGACGCAAGGCAAGGCTAATGCACGACAGCGCAAGGCTAGGCAATGCACGGAAGGCAAGCAAAGAGTAAGGGAAGGCAAGGAATGCAAGGCAAAGCAAGGCAACGCAAGGCAACGCAAGCAAGGCTAGGGGAAGGTGAAACAAGGCTAAGGCACGACAACGCACGGCTAGGCAGTGCACGGCTAGGGAAGGAAAGAGTAACGGAAGGCAAGGAAGGCAAGGGAAAGCAAGACAAGGTAAGATTAACGGAATGCACGGCACCGAAAGGGGAAACAAGTCTAAGGCATGACAACGCACAGCTAGGGAATCCACGGATAGGGAAGGAAAGGGTAACGCAAGGCAAGGCACGGTGAGGCAAGGCAAGGCTAATGCACGACAACGCACGGCTAGGCAATGCACGGCCATGCAAGGAAAGGGTAACGCAAGGCAAGGCACTGTCAGGCGAGGCAAGGCTAAGGCACGACAACGCAAGGCTAGGCAATGCACGGAAGGTAAGCAAAGAGTAACGGAAACCAAGGAAAGCAAGGGAAAGCAAGGCAAGGTAAGGGTAACGGAAGGAACGGGATGGCAAGGGGAAACAAGGCTAAGGCACGACAACGCATCGCTAGGCAATGCACGGCAAGGCAAGGAAAGGGTAACGCAAGGCAAGGCACGGTGAGGCAAGGCAAGGCTAAGGCACGGCAACGAACGGCTAGGCAATGCACGGCCAGGCAAGGAAAGGGTAACGCAAGGCAAGGCACTGTCAGGCGAGGCAAGGCTAAGGCACGACAACGGAAGGCTAGGCAATGCTCGGAAGGTAAGCAAAGAGTAAGGGAAGGCAAGGAAAGCAAGGGAAAGCAAGGCAAGGTAAGGGTAATGCCAGGCAAGGCACGGTCAGGCAAGGCAAGGCTAATGCACGACAACGCAAGGCTTGGCAGAACGCACGGTAAGGCAAGGAAAGAGTAACGGAAGGAAAGGAAGGCAAGGCAAATCCAGGCAAGGCAAGTCTAACAAAAGGCACGGCTCTGCAAGGGGAAACAAGGCTAAGGTAGGACAACGCACCGCTAGGCAATGCAAGGCACGGCAAGGAAAGGGTAACGCAAGGCAAGGCACTGTCTGGCGCGGCAAGGCTAAGGCACGACAACGCAAGGCTAGGCAATGCACGGAAGGCAAGCAAAGAGGAACGGAAGGCAAGGAAGGCAAGGGAAAGCAAGGAAAGGGAAGGGTAACGGAAGGAACGGCACGGCAAGGGGAAACAAGGCTAAGGCACGACAACGCACGGCTAGGCAATGCACGGCAAGGGAAGGAAAGGGTAACGCAAGGCAAGGCACGGTTAGGGGAAACAAGACTAAGGCACGACAACGCAGGGCTAGGCAATGCACGGCAAGGCTAGGAAAGGGTAACGCAAGGCAATTCACTGTCAGGCGAGGCAAGGCTACTGGACGACAACGCAAGGCTAGGGAGTGAACGGCTAGGGAAGGAAAGAGTAACGGAAGGAAAGGAAGGCAAGGCAAAGCAAGGCAAGGCAAGTGTAACAAAAGGCACGGCACGGCAAGGGGAAACAAGGCTAAGGCACGGCAACGCACGGCTAGGCAATGCACGGCTAGGCAAGGAAAGGGTAACGCAAGGAAAGGCACGGTGAGGCAAGGCAAGGCTAAGGCACGATAACGCAAGGCTAGGCAATGCACGGAAGGCAAGCAAAGAGTAACGGAAGGCAAGGAATGCAAGGCAAAGCAAGGCAACGCAAGCAAGGCTATGGCAAGGTGAAAAAAGGCTAAGGCACGACAACGCAAGGCTAGGCAGTGCACGGCCAGGCAAGGAAAGGGTAACGCAAGGAAAGGAAGGCAAGGGAAAGCAAGGAAATGCAAGGATACCGGAAGGCACGGCACCGCAAGGGGAAACAAGGCTAAGGCACGACAACGCACAGGTAGGGAATCCACGGATAGGGAAGGAAAGGGTAACGCCAGGCAAGGCACGGTCAGGCAAGGCAAGTCTAATGCACGACAACGGAAGGCTAGGCAGTGCACGGTAAGGCAAGGAAAGGACAACGCACGGCTAGGCAATGCACGGCCAGGGAAGGTAAGTGTAACGCAAGGCAAGGCACTGTCAGGCGAGGCAAGGCTAAGGCACGACAACGCAAGACTAGGCAATGCACGGAAGGCAAGCAAAGAGTAACGGAAGGCAAGGAAGGCAAGGGAAAGCAAGGAAAGGCAAGGGTAACGGAAGGAACGGCACGGCAAGGGGAAACAAGGCTAAGGCACGACAACGCAAGGCTAGGCAATGCACGGAAGGCATGCAAAGAGTAACGGAAGGCAAGGAAGGCAAGGGAAAGCAAGGCAAGTCAAGGGTAACGGAAGGCACGGCTCGGCAAGGGGAAACAAGGCTAAGGAACGGCAACGCAGGGCTTGGTAATGCACGGCAAGGCAAGGAAAGGGTAACGCAAGGCAAGGCACGGTCAGGCGACGCAAGGCTAAGGCACGACAACGCAAGGTTGGCAATGCACGGAATGCAAGCAAATAGTAAAGGAAGGTAAGGAAGGTAAGGGAAAGCAAGGGAAGGCAAGGGTAACGGAAGGAACGGCAAGGCAAGGGGAAACAAGGCTAAGGAACGGCAACGCACGGCTAGGCAATGCACGGCTAGGCAAGGAATGGGTAACGCAAGGCAAGGCACGGTGACGCAAGGCAAGGCTAATGCACGACAGCACAAGGCTAGGCAATGCACGGAAGGCAAGCAAAGAGTAAGGGAAGGCAAGGAATGCAAGGCAAAGCAAGGCAACGCAAGGCAACGCAAGCAAGGCTAGGGGAAGGTGAAACAAGGCTAAGGCACGACAACGCACGGCTAGGCAGTGCACGGCTAGGGAAGGAAAGAGTAACGGAAGGCAAGGAAGGCAAGGGAAAGCAAGACAAGGTAAGATTAACGGAATGCACGGCACCGCAAGGGGAAACAAGTCTAAGGCATGACAACGCACAGCTAGGGAATCCACGGATAGGGAAGGAAAGGGTAACGCAAGGCAAGGCACGGTGAGGCAAGGCAAGGCTAATGCACGACAATGCACGGCTAGGCAATGCACGGCCATGCAAGGAAAGGGTAACGCAAGGCAAGGCACTGTCAGGCGAGGCAAGGCTAAGGCACGACAACGCAAGGCTAGGCAATGCACGGAAGGTAAGCAAAGAGTAACGGAAACCAAGGAAAGCAAGGGAAAGCAAGGCAAGGTAAGGGTAATTGAAGGAACGGGATGGCAAGGGGAAACAAGGCTAAGGCACGACAACGCACCGCTAGGCAATGCACGGCAAGGCAAGGAAAGGGTAACGCAAGGCAAGGCACGGTGAGGCAAGGCAAGGCTAAGGCACGGCAACGAACGGCTAGGTAATGCACGGCCAGGCAAGGAAAGGGTAACGCAAGGCAAGGCACTGTCTGGCGCGGCAAGGCTAAGGCACGACAACGCAAGGCTAGGCAATGCACGGAAGGCAAGCAAAGAGGAACGGAAGGCAAGGAAGGCAAGGGAAAGCAAGGAAAGGCAAGGGTAACGGAAGGAACGGCACGGCAAGGGGAAACAAGGCTAAGGCACGACAACGCACGGCTAGGCAATGCACGGCAAGGGAAGGAAAGGGTAACGCAAGGCAAGGCACGGTTAGGGGAAACAAGACTAAGGCACGACAACGCAGGGCTAGGCAATGCACGGCAAGGCTAGGAAAGGGTAACGCAAGGCAAGGCACTGTCAGGCGAGGCAAGGCTACTGGACGACAACGCAAGGCTAGGGAGTGAACGGCTAGGGAAGGAAAGATTAACGGAAGGAAAGGAAGGCAAGGCAAAGCAAGGCAAGGCAAGTGTAACAAAAGGCACGGCATGGCAAGGGGAAACAAGGCTAAGGCACGGCAACGCACGGCTAGGCAATGCACGGCAATGCAAGGAAAGGGTAACGCAAAGCAAGGCACGGTCAGGCGAGGCAAGGCTAAGGCACGACAACGCAAGGCTAGGAAATGCACGGAAGGCAAGCAAAGAGTAACGGAAGGCAAGGAAGGCAAGGGAAAGCAAGGCAAGGCAAGTGTAACAAATGGCATTGCATCGCAAGGGGAAACAAGGCTAAGGCACGGCAACGCACGGCTAGGAAATGCACGGCTAGGCAAGGAATGGGTAACGCAAGGCAAGGCACCGTGACGCAAGGCAAGGCTAATGCACGATAGCGCAAGGCTAGGCAATGCACGGAAGGCAAGCAAAGAGTAACGGAAGGCAAGGAATGCAAGGCAAAGCAAGGCAACGCAAGCAAGGTTATGGCAAGGTGAAAAAAGGCTAAGACACGACAACGCAAGGCTAGGCAATGCACGGAAGGCAAGCAAAGTGTAACGGAAGGCAAGGAAGGAAAGGCAAAGCAAGGCAACGCAAGCAAGGCTATGGTAAGGTGAAACAAGGCTGAGGCACGACAACGCACGGCTACGCAGTGCACGGCTAGGCAAGGAAAGAGTAACAGAAGGCAAGGAAGGTAAGGGAAAGCAAGACAAGGCAAGATTAACGGAAGGCACGGCACCTCAAGGGGAAACAAGGCTAAGGCACGACAACGCACAGCTACGGAATCCACGGATAGGGAAGGAAAGGGTAACGCAAGGCAAGGCACGGTGAGGCAAGGCAAGGCTAAGGCACGGCAACGCACGGCTAGGCAATGCACGGGCAGGTAAGGAAAGGGTAACGCAAGGCAAGGCACTGTCAGGCGAGGGAAGGCTAAGGCAAGAAAACGCAAGGCTGGGCAATGCACGGAAGGTAAGCAAAGAGTAACGGAAGGCAAGGAAAGCAAGGGAAAGCAAGTCAAGGTAAGGGTAACGCCAGGCAAGGCACGGTCAGGCAAGGCAAGTCTAATGCACGACAACGGAAGGCTAGGCAGTGCACGGTAAGGCAAGGAAAGAGTAACGGAAGGAAAGGAAGGCAAGGGAAATCCAGGCAAGGCAAGTGTAACAAAAGGCACGGCTCGGCAAGGGGAAACAAGCCTAAGGCAGGACAACGCACGGCTAGGCAATGCAAGGCAAGGCAAGGAAAGGGTAACGCAAGGCAAGGCACTGTCAGGCGAGGCAAGGCTAAGGCACGACAACGCAAGACTAGGCAATGCACGGAAGGCAAGCAAAGAGTAACGGAAGGCAAGGAAGGCAAGGGAAAGCAAGGAAAGGCAAGGGTAACGGAAGGAACGGCACGGCAAGGGGAAACAAGGCTAAGGCACGACAACGCAAGGCTAGGCAATGCACGGAAGGCATGCAAAGAGGAACGGAAGGCAAGCAATGCAAGGCAAAGCAAGGCAAGTCAAGGGTAACGGAAGGCACGGCTCGGCAAAGGGAAACAAGGCTAAGGAACGGCAACGCAGGGCTTGGTAATGCACGGCAAGTCAAGGAAAGGGTAACGCAAGGCAAGGCACGGTCAGGCGACGCAAGGCTAAGGCACGACAACGCAAGGTTGGCAATGCACGGAGGGCAAGCAAATAGTAAAGGAAGGTAAGGAAGGTAAGGGAAAGCAAGGGAAGGCTAGGGTAACGGAAGGAACGGCAAGGCAATGGGAAACAAGGCTAAGGAACGGCAACGCACGGCTAGGCAATGCGCCCCTAGGCAAGGAATGGGTAACGCAAGGCAAGGCACGGTGACACAAGGCAAGGCTAATGCACGACAGCGCAAGGCTTGGCAATGCACGGAAGGCAAGCAAAGAGTAAGGGAAGGCAAGCAATGCAAGGCAAAGCAAGGCAACGCAAGGCAACGCAAGCAAGGCTAGGGGAAGGTGAAACAAGGCTAAGGCACGACAACGCACGGCTAGGCAGTGCACGGCTAGGGAAGGAAAGAGTAACGGAAGGCAAGGAAGGCAAGGGAAAGCAAGACAAGGTAAGGGTAATGCCAGGCAAGGCACAGTCAGGCAAGGCAAGTCTAATGCACGACAACGCAAGGCTAGGCAGTGCACGGTAACGCAAGGAAAGAGTAACGGAAGGAAAGGAAGGCAAGGCAAATCCAGGCAAGCCAAGTCTAACAAAAGGCACGGCTCTGCAAGGGGAAACAAGGCTAAGGTAGGACAACGCACCGCTAGGCAATGCAAGGCACGGCAAGGAAAGGGTAACGCAAGGCAAGGCACTGTCTGGCGCGGCAAGGCTAAGGCACGACAACGCAAGGCTAGGCAATGCACGGAAGGCAAGCAAAGAGGAACGGAAGGCAAGGAAGGCAAGGGAAAGCAAGGAAAGGGAAGGGTAACGGAAGGAACGGCACGGCAAGTGGAAACAAGGCTAAGGCACGACAACGCAAAGCTAGGCAATGCACGGCAAGGGAAGGAAAGGGTAACGCAAGGCAAGGCACGGTTAGGGGAAACAAGACTAAGGCACGACAACGCAGGGCTAGGCAATGCACGGTAAGGCAAGGAAAGGGTAACGCAAGGCAAGGCACTGTCAGGCGAGGCAAGGCTACTGGACGACAACGCAAGGCTAGGGAGTGAACGGCTAGGGAAGGAAAGATTAACGGAAGGAAAGGAAGGCAAGGCAAAGCAAGGCAAGGCAAGTGTAACAAAAGGCACGGCATGGCAAGGGGAAACAAGGCTAAGGCACGGCAACGCACTGCTAGGCAATGCTCGGCAATGCAAGGAAAGGGTAACGCAAAGCAAGGCACGGTCAGGCGAGGCAAGGCTAAGGCACGACAACGCAAGGCTAGGAAATGCACGGAAGGCAAGCAAAGAGTAACGGAAGGCAAGGAAGGCAAGGGAAACCAAGGAAAGGCAAGGGTAACTGAAGGAACGGCACGGCAAGGGGAAACAAGGCTAAGGCACGAAAACGGACGGCTGGGCAATGCACGGCAAGGGAAGGAAAGGGTAACGCAAGGCAAGGCACGGTTAGGGGAAACAAGAATAATGCACGACAACGCAGGGCTAGGCAATGCACGACAAGGCTAGGAAAGGGTAACGCAAGTCAAGTCACTGTCAGGCGAGGCAAGGCTACTGCACGACAATGCAAGGCTAGGCAGTGAACGGCTAGGCAAGGAAAGAGTAACGGAAGGAAAGGAAGGCAAGGCAAAGCAAGGCAAGCAAGTGTAACAAATGGCATTGCATCGCAAGGGGAAACAAGGCTAAGGCACGGCAACGCACGGCTAGGAAATGCACGGCTAGGCAAGGAATGGGTAACGCAAGCCAAGGCACCGTGACGCAAGGCAAGGCTAATGCACGATAGCGCAAGGCTAGGCAATGCACGGAAGGCAAGCAAAGAGTAACGGAAGGCAAGGAATGCAAGGCAAAGCAAGGCAACGCAAGCAAGGCTATGGCAAGGTGAAAAAAGGCTAAGGCACGACAACGCAAGGCTAGGCAGTGCACGGCCAGGCAAGGAAAGAATAACGGAAGGCAAGGAAGGAAAGGGAAAGCAAGAGAAGGCAAGGGTAACGGAAGGAACGGCACGGTAAGGGGAAACTAGGGTAAGGGAGGACAACGCAGGGCTAGGCAATGCAGGGCAAGGCAAGGAAAGGGTAACGCAAGGCAAGGCACTGTCTGGCGCGGCAAGGCTAAGGCACGACAACGCAAGGCTAGGCAATGCACGGAAGGCAAGCAAAGAGGAACGGAAGGCAAGGAAGGCAAGGGAAAGCAAGGAAAGGCAAGGGTAACGGAAGGAACGGCACGACAAGGGGAAACAAGGCTAAGGCACGACAACGCACGGCTAGGCAATGCACGGCAAGGGAAGGAAAGGGTAACGCAAGGCAAGGCACGGTTAGGGGGAAACAAGACTAAGGCACGACTACGCAGGGCTAGGCAATGCACGGCAAGGCTAGGAAAGGGTAACGCAAGGCAAGGCACTGTCAGGCGAGGCAAGGCTACTGGACGACAACGCAAGGCTAGGGAGTGAACGGCTAGGGAAGGAAAGATTAACGGAAGGAAAGGAAGGCAAGGCAAAGCAAGGCAAGGCAAGTGTAACAAAAGGCACGGCATGGCAAGGGGAAACAAGGCTAAGGCACGGCAACGCACGGCTAGGCAATGCACGGCAAACGCAAAGCAACGCAAGTCAAGTCACTGTCAGGCGAGGCAAGGCTACTGCACGACAATGCAAGAGGCAAGGCAAGGAAAGGGTAACGCAAGGCAAGGCACCGTGACGCAAGGCAAGGCTAATGCACGATAGCGCAAGGCTAGGCAATGCACGGAAGGCAAGCAAAGAGTAACGGAAGGCAAGGAATGCAAGGCAAAGCAAGGCAACGCAAGCAAGGTTATGGCAAGGTGAAAAAAGGCTAAGACACGACAACGCAAGGCTAGGCAATGCACGGAAGGCAAGCAAAGTGTAACGGAAGGCAAGGAAGGCAAGGCAAAGCAAGGCAACGCAAGCAAGGCTATGGTAAGGTGAAACAAGGCTGAGGCACGACAACGCACGGCTAGGCAGTGCACGGCTAGGCAAGGAAAGAGTAACAGAAGGCAAGGAAGGTAAGGGAAAGCAAGACAAGGCAAGATTAACGGAAGGCACGGCACCTCAAGGGGAAACAAGGCTAAGGCACGACAACGCACAGCTACGGAATCCACGGATAGGGAAGGAAAGGGTAACGCAAGGCAAGGCACGGTGAGGCAAGGCAAGGCTAAGGCACGGCAACGCACGGCTAGGCAATGCACGGGCAGGCAAGGAAAGGGTAACGCAAGGCAAAGCACTGTCAGGCGAGGGAAGGCTAAGGCACGAAAACGCAAGGCTGGGCAATGCACGGAAGGTAAGCAAAGAGAAACGGAAGGCAAGGAAAGCAAGGGAAAGCAAGTCAAGGTAAGGGTAACGCCAGGCAAGGCACGGTGAGGCAAGGCAAGTCTAATGCACGACAACGGAAGGCTAGGCAGTGCACGGTAAGGCAAGGAAAGAGTAACGGAAGGAAAGGAAGGCAAGGGAAATCCAGGCAAGGAAAGTGTAACAAAAGGCACGGCTCGGCAAGGGGAAACAAGGCTAAGGCAGGACAACGCACGGCTAGGCAATGCAAGGCAAGGCAAGGAAAGGGTAACGCAAGGCAAGGCACTGTCAGGCGAGGCAAGGCTAAGGCACGACAACGCAAGACTAGGCAATGCACGGAAGGCAAGCAAAGAGTAACGGAAGGCAAGGAAGGCAAGGGAAAGCAAGGAAAGGCAAGGGTAACGGAAGGAACGGCACGGCAAGGGGAAACAAGGCTAAGGCACGACAACGCAAGGCTAGGCAATGCACGGAAGGCATGCAAAGAGTAACGGAAGGCAAGGAAGGCAAGGGAAAGCAAGGCAAGTCAAGGGTAACGGAAGGCACGGCTCGGCAAGGGGAAACAAGGCTAAGGAACGGCAACGCAGGGCTTGGTAATGCACGGCAAGTCAAGGAAAGGGTAACACAAGGCAAGGCACGGTCAGGCGACGCAAGGCTAAGGCACGACAACGCAAGGTTGGCAATGCACGGAGGGCAAGCAAATAGTAAAGGAAGGTAAGGAAGGTAAGGGAAAGCAAGGGAAGGCAAGGGTAACGGAAGGAACGGCAAGGCAAGGGGAAACAAGGCTAAGGAACAGCAACGCACGGCTAGGCAATGCACGGCTAGGCAAGGAATGGGTAACGCAAGGCAAGGCACGGTGACGCAAGGCAAGGCTAATGCACGACAGCGCAAGGCTAGGCAATGCACGGAAGGCAAGCAAAGAGTAAGGGAAGGCAAGGAATGCAAGGCAAAGCAAGGCAACGCAAGGCAACGCAAGCAAGGCTAGGGGAAGGTGAAACAAGGCTAAGGCACGACAACGCACGGCTAGGCAGTGCACGGCTAGGGAAGGAAAGAGTAACGGAAGGCAAGGAAGGCAAGGGAAAGCAAGACAAGGTAAGATTAACGGAATGCACGGCACCGAAAGGGGAAACAAGTCTAAGGCATGACAACGCACAGCTAGGGAATCCACGGATAGGGAAGGAAAGGGTAACGCAAGGCAAGGCACGGTGAGGCAAGGCAAGGCTAATGCACGACAACGCACGGCTAGGCAATGCACGGCCATGCAAGGAAAGGGTAACGCAAGGCAAGGCACTGTCAGGCGAGGCAAGGCTAAGGCACGACAACGCAAGGCTAGGCAATGCACGGAAGGCAAGCAAAGAGTAACGGAAGGCAAGGAAGGCAAGGGAAACCAAGGAAAGGCAAGGGTAACTGAAGGAACGGCACGGCAAGGGGAAACAAGGCTAAGGCACGACAACGGACGGCTAGGCAATGCACGGCAAGGGAAGGAAAGGGTAACGCAAGGCAAGGCACGGTTAGGGGAAACAAGAATAAGGCACGACAACGCAGGGCTAGGCAATGCACGGCAAGGCTAGGAAAGGGTAACGCAAGTCAAGTCACTGTCAGGCGAGGCAAGGCTACTGCACGACAATGCAAGGCTAGGCAGTGAACGGCTAGGCAAGGAAAGAGTAACGGAAGGAAAGGAAGGCAAGGCAAAGCAAGGCAAGGCAAGTGTAACAAATGGCATTGCATCGCAAGGGGAAACAAGGCTAAGGCACGGCAACGCACGGCTAGGCAATGCACGGCTAGGCAAGGAATGGGTAACGCAAGGCAAGGCACCGTGACGCAAGGCAAGGCTAATGCACGATAGCGCAAGGCTAGGCAATGCACGGAAGGCAAGCAAAGAGTAACGGAAGGCAAGGAATGCAAGGCAAAGCAAGGCAACGCAAGCAAGGTTATGGCAAGGTGAAAAAAGGCTAAGACACGACAACGCAAGGCTAGGCAATGCACGGAAGGCAAGCAAAGTGTAACGGAAGGCAAGGAAGGCAAGGCAAAGCAAGGCAACGCAAGCAAGGCTATGGTAAGGTGAAACAAGGCTGAGGCACGACAACGCACGGCTAGGCAGTGCACGGCTAGGCAAGGAAAGAGTAACGGAAGGCAAGGAAGGTAAGGGAAAGCAAGACAAGGCAAGATTAACGGAAGGCACGGCACCTCAAGGGGAAACAAGGCTAAGGCACGACAACGCACAGCTACGGAATCCACGGATAGGGAAGGAAAGGGTAACGCAAGGCAAGGCACGGTGAGGCAAGGCAAGGCTAATGCACGACAACGCACGGCTAGGCAATGCACGGCCAGGGAAGGTAAGTGTAACGCAAGGCAAGGCACTGTCAGGCGAGGCAAGGCTAAGGCACGACAACGCAAGGCTAGGCAATGCACGGAAGGTAAGCAAAGAGTAACGGAAGGCAAGGAAAGCAAGGGAAAGCAAGGCAAGGTAAGGGTAACGCCAGGCAAGGCACGGTCAGGCAAGGCAAGGCTAATGCACGACAACGCAAGGCTAGGCAGTGCACGGTAAGGCAAGGAAAGAGTAACGGAAGGCAAGGAAGGCAAGGGAAAGCAAGGCAAGTCAAGGGTAACGGAAGGCACGGCTCGGCAAGGGGAAACAAGGCTAAGGAACGGCAACGCAGGGCTTGGTAATGCACGGCAAGGCAAGGAAAGGGTAACGCAAGGCAAGGCACGGTCAGGCGACGCAAGGCTAAGTCACGACAACGCAAGGTTGGCAATGCACGGAAGGCAAGCAAAGAGTAAAGGAAGGTAAGGAAGGTAAGGGAAAGCAAGGGAAGGCAAGGGTAACGGAAGGAACGGCAAGGCAAGGGGAAACAAGGCTAAGGAACGGCAACGCACGGCTAGGCAATGCACGGCTAGGCAAGGAATGGGTAACGCAAGGCAAGGCACGGTGACGCAAAGCAAGGCTAATGCACGACAGCGCAAGGCTAGGCAATGCACGGAAGGCAAGCAAAGAGTAAGGGAAGGCAAGGAATGCAAGGCAAAGCAAGGCAACGCAAGCAAGGCTAGGGGAAGGTGAAACAAGGCTAAGGCACGACAACGCACGGCTAGGCAGTGCACGGCTAGGGAAGGAAAGAGTAACGGAAGGCAAGGAAGGCAAGGGAAAGCAAGACAAGGTAAGATTAACGGAATGCACGGCACCGAAAGGGGAAACAAGTCTAAGGCATGACAACGCACAGCTAGGGAATCCACGGATAGGGAAGGAAAGGGTAACGCAAGGCAAGGCACGGTGAGGCAAGGCAAGGCTAATGCACGACAACGCACGGCTAGGCAATGCACGGCCATGCAAGGAAAGGGTAACGCAAGGCAAGGCACTGTCAGGCGAGGCAAGGCTAAGGCACGACAACGCAAGGCTAGGCAATGCACGGAAGGTAAGCAAAGAGTAACGGAAACAAAGGAAAGCAAGGGAAAGCAAGGCAAGGTAAGGGTAATGGAAGGAACGGGATGGCAAGGGGAAACAAGGCTAAGGCACGACAACGCACCGCTAGGCAATGCACGGCAAGGCAAGGAAAGTGTAACGCAAGGCAAGGCACGGTGAGGCAAGGCAAGGCTAAGGCACGGCAACGACCGGCTAGGCAATGCACGGCCAGGCAAGGAAAGGGTAACGCAAGGCAAGGCACTGTCAGGCGAGGCAAGGCTACTGGACGACAACGCAAGGCTAGGGAGTGAACGGCTAGGGAAGGAAAGATTAACGGAAGGAAAGGAAGGCAAGGCAAAGCAAGGCAAGGCAAGTGTAACAAATGGCACGGCATGGCAAGGGGAAACAAGGCTAAGGCACGGCAACGCACGGCTAGGCAATGCACGGCAATGCAAGGAAAGGGTAACGCAAGGCAAGGCAAGGTGAGGCAAGGCAAGGCTAAGGAACGACAACGCAAGGCTAGGCAATGCACGGAAGGCAAGCAAAGAGTAACAGAAGGCAAGGAAGGCAAGGGAAAGCAATGCAAGGCAAGCAAGGCTATGGCAAGGTGAAAAAAGGGTAAGGCACGACAACGCAATGCTAGGCAGTGCACGGCTAGGCAAGGAAAGTGTAACGGAAGGCAAGGAAGGCAAGGGAAAGCAAGGAAAGGCAAGGATAACGGAAGGCACGGCACCGCAAGGGGAAACAAGGCTAAGGCACGACAACGCACAGCTAAGGAATCCACGGATAGGGAAGGAAAGGGTAACGCAAGGCAAGGCACGGTGAGGCAAGGCAAGGCTAAGGCACGACAACGCACGGCTAGACAATGCACGGCAAGGCAAAGAAAGGGTAACGCAAGGGAAGGCACGGTCAGGCGAGGCAAGGCTAAGGCACGACAACGCAAGGCTAGGCAATGCAAGGAAGGTAAGCAAAGTGTAACGGAAGCCAAGGAAAGCAAGGGAAAGCAAGGCAAGGTAAGGGTAACGCCAGGCAAGGCACGGTCAGGCAAGGAAAGGCTAATGCACGACAACGCAAGGCTAGGCAGTGCACGGTAAGGCAAGGAAAGAGTAACGGAAGGAACGGAAGGCAAGGCAAATCCAGCGAAGGCAAGTGTAACAAAAGGCACGGCTCGGCAAGGGGAAACAAGGCTAAGGCAGGACAACGCACGGCTAGGCAATGCAAGGTAAGGCAAGGAAAGGGTAACGCAAGGCAAGGCACCGTGACGCAAGGCAAGGCTAATGCACGATAGCGCAAGGCTAGGCAATGCACGGAAGGCAAGCAAAGAGTAACGGAAGGCAAGGAATGCAAGGCAAAGCAAGGCAACGCAAGCAAGGTTATGGCAAGGTGAAAAAAGGCTAAGACACGACAACGCAAGGCTAGGTAATGCACGGAAGGCAAGCAAAGTGTAACGGAAGGCAAGGAAGGCAAGGCAAAGCAAGGCAACGCAAGCAAGGCTATGGTAAGGTGAAACAAGGCTGAGGCACGACAACGCAAGGCTAGGCAATGCACGGAAGGCAAGCAAAGTGTAACGGAAGGCAAGGAAGGCAAGGCAAAGCAAGGCAACGCAAGCAAGGCTATGGTAAGGTGAAACAAGGCTGAGGCACGACAACGCACGGCTAGGCAGTGCACGGCTAGGCAAGGAAAGAGTAACGGAAGGCAAGGAAGGCAAGAGAAAGCAATGCAAGGCAAGGGTAACGGAAGGAACGGCACGGCAATGGGAAATAAGCCTAAAGCACGACAACGCACGGCTAGGCAATGCACGGCAAGGCAAGGAAAGGGTAACGCAAGGCAAGGCACCGTGAGGCAAGCCAAGGCTAATGCACGACAACACACGGCTAGGAAATGCAGGGCAAGGAAAGGAAAGGGTAACGCAAGGCAAGGCACGGTCTGGCGAGGCAAGGGTAAGGCACGACAACGCAAGGCTAGGCAATGCGCGGAAGGCAAGCAAAGAGTAACGGAAGGCAAGGATTGCAAGGCAAAGCAAGGCAATGCAAGCAAGGCTATGGCAAGGTGAAAAAAGGCTAAGGCACGACAACGCCATGCTAGGCAGTGCACGGCTAGGCAAGGAAAGAGTAACGGAAGGCAAGGAAGGCAAGGGAAAGCAAGGAAATGCAAGGATAACGGAAGGCACGGCACTGCAAGGGGAAACAAGGCTAAGGAACGACAACGCACAGCTAGGGAATCCACGGATACGAAGGAAAGGGTAACGCAAGGCAAGGCACGGTGAGGCAAGGCAAGGCTAATGGACGACAACGCACGGCTAGACAATGCACGGCAAGGCAAGGAAAGGGTAACGCAAGGGAAGGCACGGTCAGGCGAGGCAAGGCTAAGGCACGACAACGCAAGGCTAGGCAATGCAATGAAGGTAAGCAAAGATTAACGGTAGCCAAGGAAAGCAAGGGAAAAGAAGGCAAGGTAAGGGTAACGGAAGGAACGGCACGGCAAGGGGAAACAAGGCTAAGGCACGACAACGCACTGCTAGGCAATGCTCGGCAAGGCAAGGAAAGGGTAACGCAAGGCAAGGCACTGTGAGGCAAAGCAAGGCTAATGCACGACAACGCACGGCTAGGCAATGCACGGCAAGGCAAGGAAGGAGTAACGGACGGCAAGGAAGGCAAGACAAAGCAAGGCAACGCAAGCAAGGCTATGGCAAGGTGAAAAAGGCTAAGGCACAACAACGCACGGTTAGGCAATGCACGCCAAGGCAAGGAAGGGGTAATGCAAGGCAAGGCACTGGCAGGCGAGGCAAGGCTAAGGCACGACAACGCAAGGCTAGGCAATGCACGGAAGGTAAGCAAAGTGTAACGGTTGCAAGGAATGCAAGCAAAAGCAAGGCAAGGTAAGGGTAACGCCCGGCAAGGCACGGTCAGGCAAGGAAAGGCTAATGCACGACAACACAAGGTTAGGCAGTGCACGGTAAGGCAAGTAAAGGGTAACGCAAGGAAAGGCACGGTGAGGCAAGGCAAGGCTAATGAACGACAACGCACGGCTAAGCAATGCACGGCAAGGCAAGGAAAGGCTAACGCAAGGCAAGGCACGGTCAGGCGAGGCAAGGCTAAGGTACGACAACGCAAGGCTAGGCAATGCACGGAAGGCAAGCAAAGAGTAATCGAAGGCAAGGAAGGCAAGGGAAAGGAAGGCAAGGCAAGGGTAACGGAAGGAACGGCACGGTAAGGGGAAACAAGGTTAAGGCACGACAACGCACGGCTAGGCATTGCACGGCAAGGGAAGGAAAGGATAACGCAAGGCAAGGCACGGTAAGGCAAGGCAAGGTTAAGGCACGATAACGAAAGGCTAGGCAATGTACTGAAGGCAAGCAAAGAGTAACGGAAGGCAAGGAATGCAAGACAAAGCAAGGCAACTCAACCAAGGCTATGGCAAGGTGAATAAAGGCTAAGGCACGACAACGCAAAGCTAGGCAAAGCACGGAAGGCAAGCAAAGAGTAACGGAAGTCCAGGAAGGCAAGGCAAAGCAAGGCAACGCAAGCAAGGCTATGGCAAGGTGAAACAAGGCTAAGGCACGACAACGCACGGTTAGGCAGTGCACGGCTAGGCAAGGAAAGAGTAACGGAAGGAAAGGAAGGCAAGGGAAAGCAAGGCAAGGCAAGGGTAACGGAAGGAACGGCTCGGCAAGGGGAAACAAGGCTAAGGCACGGCAACGCACGACTAGACAATGCACGGCCAGGCAAGGAAAGGGTAACTCAAGGCAAGGCACTGTCAGGCGAGGCAAGGCTAATGCACGACAACGCACGGCTAGGCAATGCACGGCAAGGCAAGGAAAGAGTAACGGAAGGCAAGGAAGGCAAGGCAAAGCAAAGCAACGCAAGCAAGGGAATGGCAAGGTGAGTCAAGGCTAAGGCACGACAACGCACGGTTAGGAAATGCAAGGGAAGGCAAGGAAAGGGTAACGCAAGGCAAAGCACTGTCAGGCGAGGCAAGGCTACTACACGACAACGCAATGCTAGGCAGTGCACGGCTAGGCAAGGAAAGAGTAACGGAAGGAAAGGAAGGCAAGGCAAAGCAAGGCAAGGCAAGTATAACAAAAGGCACGGCACGGCAAGGGGAAACAAGGCTAAGGCATATCAACGCACGGCTAGACAATGCACGGCCCGGCAAGGAAAGGGTAACGAAAGGCAAGGCACGGTGAGGTAAGGCAAGGCTAATGCACGACAACGCAAGGCTAGGCAATGCACGGAAGGCAAGCAAATAGTAACGGAAGGAAAGGAATGCAAGGCAAAACAAGGCAACGAAAGCAAGGCTATGGCAAGGTGAAAAAAGGCTGAGGCACGACAACGCAAGGCTAGGCAATGCATGGAAGGCAAGCAAAGAGTAACGGAAGGCAAGGAAGGCAAGGGAAAGCAAGGCAAGTCAAGGGTAACGGAAGTAACGGCACGGCAAGGGGAAACAAGGCTAAGGCACGACAACGCACGGCTAGGCAATGCACGGCAACGCAAGGAAAGGGTAACGCAAGTCAAGGAACTGTCAGGAGAGGCAAGGATAAGGCACGACAACGCAAGGCTAGGCAATGCACGGAAGGTAAGCAAAGAGTAACGGAAGGCAAGGAAAGCAAGGGAAAGCAAGGGAAGGCAAGGGTAACGGAAGGAACGGCACGGTAAGGGGAAACAAGGCTAAGGCACGACAACGCAGAGCTAGGCAATGCACGGCAAGGCAAGGAAAGGGTAACGCAAGGCAAGGAACTGTCTGGCGAGGCAAGGCTAAAGCACGACAACGCAAAGCTAGGCAGTGCACGGCTAGGCAAGGAAAGTGTAAGGGAAGGAAAGGCAGTCAAGGCAAAGCAAGGCAAGGCAAGTGTAACAAAAGGCACGGCACGGCAAGGGGAAACAAGGCTAAGGCACGGCAACGCACGGCTAGGCAATGCACGGTTAGGCAAGGAAAGAGTAACGCAAGGCAAGGCACAGTGAGGCAAGGCAAGGCTAATGCACGACAGCGCAAGGCTCGGTAATACACGGAAGGCAAGCAAAGAGTAACGGAAGGCAAGGAATTCAAGGCAAAGCAAGGCAACGCAAGGAAGGCTATGGCAAGGTGAAAAAAGGCTAAGGCACGACAACGCAAGGCTAGGCAAGGCACGGAAAGCAAGCAAAGAGTAACGGAAGGCAAGGGAAGGCAAGGCAAAGCAAGGCAACGCAAGCAAGGCTATGGCAAGGTGAAACATGGCTAAGGCACGACAACGCAAGGCTAGGCAGTGCACGGCTAGGCAAGGAAAGAGTAACGGAAGGCAAGGGAAAGCAAGGCAAGGCAAGGATAACGGAAGGCACGGCACCGCAAGGGGAAACAAGGCTAAGGCACGACAACGCACAGCTAGGCAATCCACGGATAGGGAAGGAAAGGGTAACGCTAGGCAAGGCACGGTGAGGCAAGGCAAGGCTAATGCACGACAATGCACGGCTAGGCAATGCACGGCCCGGCAAGGAAACGGTAACGCAAGGCAAGGCACTGTGAGGTAAGACAAGGCTAATGCACGACAACGCAAGGCTAGGCAATGAACGGAAGGCAAGCAAAGAGTAACGGAAGTCAAGGAATGCAAGGCAAAGCAAGGCAACGCAAGCAAGGCTATGGCAAGGTGAAAAAAGGCTAAGGCACGACAACGCAAGACTAGGCAATGTACGGAAAGCAAGCAAAGAGTAACGGAAGGCAAGGAAGGCAAGGGAAAGCAAGGCAAGGCAAGGGTAACGGAAGGAACGGCATGGCAAGGGGAAACAAGGCTAAGGCACGACAAGGCACGGCTAGGCAATGCACGGCAACGCAAGGAAAGGGTAACGCAAGACAAGGAACTGTCAGGGGAGGCAAGGCTAAGGCACGACAACGCACGACTAGAAACTGCACGGCTAGGCAAGGAAAGAGTAACGGAAGGCAAGGAAGGCAAGGGAAAGCAAGGCAAGGCAAGAGTAACGGAAGGCACGGCACCGTAAGGGGAAACAAGGCTAAGGCACGACAACGCACAGCTAGGGAATCCACGGATAAGGAAGGAAAGGGTAACGCAAGGCAAGGCACGGTGAGGCAAGGCAAGGCTAATGCACGACAATGCACTGCTAGGCAATGCACGGCAAGGCAAGGAAAGGGTAACGCAAGGGAAGACACGGTCAGGCAAGGCAAGGCTAAGGCACGACAACGCAAGGCTAGGCAGTGCACGTTAAGGCAAGGAAAGAGTAACGGAAGGAAAGGAAGGCAAGGCAAATCCAGGCAAGGCAAGTGTAGCAAAAGGCACGGCACGGCAAGGGGAAACAAGGCTACGGCACGACAACGCACGGCTAGGCAATGCACGGCAAGGCAAAGAAAGGGTAACGCAAGGCAAGGCACGGTGAGGCAAGGCAAGGCTAATGCACGACAACGCACGGCTAGGCAATGCACGGCAAGGCAAGGAAAGGGTAACGCAAGGCAAGGCACGGTCAGGCGAGGCAAGGCTAAGGCACTACAACGCAAGGCTAGGCAATGCACGGAAGGCAAGCAAAGACTAACGAAGGCAAGGAAGCCAAGGGAAAGCAAGGCAAGTCAAGGGTAACGGAAGGAACGGCACGGCAAGGGGAAACAAGGCTAAGGCACGACAACACACGGCTAGGCAATGCACGGCAACGCAAGGAAAGGCTAAGGCAAGGCAAGGTACTTTCAGGCGAGGCAAGGCTAAGGCACGACAACGCAAGGCTAGGCAATGCACGGAAGGTAAGCAAAGAGTAACGGAAGGCAAGGAAAGCAAGGGAAAGCAAGGCAAGGTAAGGGTAAGGGAAGGAACGGCACGGAAAGAGGAAACAAGTCTAAGGCACGACAACGCAGGGCTAGGCAATGCAGGGCAAGGCAAGGAAAGGGTAACGCCAGGCAAGGCACGGTCAGGCAAGGCAAGGCTAATGCACGACAACGCAAGGCTAGGCAGTGCACGGCAAGGCAAGGAAAGTGTAACGGAAGGAAAGGAAGGCAAGGCAAAGCCAGGCAAGGCAAGTGTAACAAAAGGCACGGCACGGCAAGGGGAAACAAGTCTAAGGGACGACAACGCTGGGCTAGGCAATGCACGGAAAGGCAAGGAAAGGGTAACGCAAGGCAAGGCACAGTGAGGCAAGGTAAGGCTAATGCGCGACAACGCACGACTAGGCAATGCACGGCAAGGCAAGGAAAGGGTAACGCAAGAAAAAGGCACGGTCTGGCGAGGCAAGGCTAAGGCACGACAACGCAAGGCTAGGCAATGCACGGAAGGCAAGCAAAGAGTAACGGAAGGCAAGGAAGGCAAGGGAAAGCAAGGGAAGCCAAGGGTAACGGAAGGAACGGCACGGCAAGTGGAAACAAGTCTAAGGCACGACAACGCACGGCTAGGCAATGCACGGCAAGGCAAGGAAAGGGTAACGCAAGGCAAGGCACGGTGAGGCAAGGCAAGGCTAGTGCACGACAACGCACGGCTAGGCAATGCACGGCAAGTGAAGGAAAGGGTAACGCAAGGCAAAGCACGGTCAGGCGAGGCAAGGATAAGGAACGACAACGCAAGGCTAGGCAATGCACGGAAGGAAAGCAAAGAGTAACGGAAGGCAAGGAAGGCAAGGGAAAGCAAGGGAAGGCAAGGGTAACGGAAGGAACGGCACGGTAAGGGGAAACAAGGCTAAGGCACCACAACGCAGGGCTAGGCAATGCAGGGCAAGGCAAGGAAAGGGTAACGCAAGGCAAGGCACGGTTTGGGGAGGCAAGGCTAATGCACGACAACGCAAGGTTAGGCAGTGCACGGTTAGGCAAGGATAGAGTAACGAAAGGAAAGGAAGGCAAGGCAAAGCAAGGCAAGGCAAGCAAGGCTATGGAAAGGTGAAAAAAGGCTAAGGCACGACAACGCAAGGCTAGGCAATGCACGGAAGGCAAGCAAAGAGTAACGGAAGGCAAGGAAGGCAAAGCAAAGCAAGGCAACGCAAGCAAGGCTATGGCAAGGTGAAACAAGGCTACGGCACGACAACGCAAGGCTGGGCAGTGCACAGCTAGGCAAGGAAAGAGTAACGGATGGCAAGCAAGGCAAGGGAAAGCAAGGCAAGTCAAGGGTAACGGAAGGCACGGCACCGCAAGGGGAAACAAGGCTAAAGCACGACAATGCACAGCTAGGGAATCCACGGATAGGGAAGGAAAGGGTAGCGCAAGGCAAGGCACGGTGAGGCAAGGCAAGGCTAATGCACGAAAACGCACGGGTAGGCAGTGCACGGCTAGGCAAGGAAAGAGTAACGAAAGGAAAGGAAGGAAAGGCAAAGCAAGGCAAGGCAAGTGTAACAAAAGGCACGGCACGGCAAGGGGAAACAAGGCTAAAGCACGGCAACGCACGGGTAGGCAATGCACGGCCAGGCAAGGAAAGGGTAACGCAAGGCAAGGCACTGTCAGGCGAGGCAAGGCTAAGGCACGACAACGCAAGGATAGGCAATACACGGAAGGTAAGCAAAGAGTAACGGAAGCCAAGGAAAGCAAGGGAAAGCAAGGCATGGTAAGGGTAATGGAAGGAACGGCATGGCAAGGGGAAACAAGGCTAAGGCTCGGCAACGCACGGCTAGGCAATGCACGGCCAGCCAAGGAAAAGGTTACGCAAGGCAAGGCACGGTGAGGCAAGGCAAGGCTTATGCACGACAACGCAAGGCTAGGCAGTGCACGGCAAGGTAAGGAAAGAGTAACGGAAGGAAAGGAAGGCAAGGCAAAGCCAGGCAAGGCAAGTGTAACAAAAGGCACGCCACAGCAAGGGGAAACAAGGCTAAGGCACGGCAACGCACGGCTAGGAAATGCACGGCAAAGGAAGGAAAGGGTAACGCAAGACAAGGAACTGTCAGGGGAGGCAAGGATAAGGCACGACAACGCAAGGCTAGGCAATGCACGGTAGGTAAGCAAAGAGTAACGGAAGGCAAGGAAAGCAAGGGAAAGCAAGGCAAGGTAAGGGTAAGGGAAGGAACGGCACGGCAAAGGGAAACAAGGCTAAGGCACTACAACGCAGGGCTAGGTAATGCACGGCAAGGCAAGGAAAGGGTAACGCAAGGCAAGGCACGGTCAGGCGACGCAAGGCTAATTCACGACAATGCAAGGTTGGCAATGCACGGAAGGCAAGCAAAGAGTAAAGGAAGGGAAGGAAGGCAAGGGAAAGCAAGGGAAGGCAAGGGTAACGGAAGGAACGGCAAAGTAAGGGGAAACAAGGCTAAGGCACGACAACGCAGGGCTAGGCAATGCACGGCAAGGCAAGGAAAGGGTAACGCAAGGCAAGGCACTGTCATGCGAGGCAAGGCTAATGCACCACAACGGAAGGCTAGGCAATGCACCGAAGGCAAGCAAAGAGTAACGGAAGGCAAGGAATGCAAGGCAAAGCAAGGCAACGCAAGCAAGGCTATGGCAAGGTGAAAAAAGGCTAAGGCACGACAACGCAAGGCTAGGCAATGCACGGAAGGCAATCAAAGTGTAACGGAAGGCAAGGCAAAGCAAGGCAACGCAAGCAAGGCTATGGCAAGGTGAAACAAGGCTAAGGCACGACAACGCACGGCTAGGCAGTGCACGGCTAGGCAAGGAAACAATAACGGAAGGCAAGGAAGGTAAGGGAAAGCAAGACAAGGCAAGATTAACGGAAGGCACTGCACCTCAAGGGGAAACAAGGCTAAGGCACGACAACGCACAGCTAGGGAATCCACGGATAGGGAAGGAAAGGGTAACGCAAGGCAAGGCACGGTGAGGCAAGGCAAGGCTAATGCACGACAACGCACGGCTAGGCAATGCACGGCCAGGGAAGGAAAGGGTAACGCAAGGCAAGGCACTGTCAGGCGAGGCAAGGCTAAGGCACGACAACGCAAGGCTAGGCAATGCACGGAAGGTAAGCAAAGAGTAACGGAAGGCAAGGAAAGCAAGGGAAAGCAAGGCAAGTTGAGGGTAACGCCAGGCAAGGCACGGTCAGGCAAGGCAAGGCTAATGCACGACAACGCAAGGCTAGGCAGTGCACGATAAGGCAAGGAAAGAGTAACGGAAGGAAAGGAAGGCAAGGCAAATCCAGGCAAGGCAAGTGTAACAAAAGGCACGGCATGGCAAGGGGAAACAAGGCTAAGGCACGACAACGCACGGCTAGGCAATGCACGGCAAGGGAAGGAAAGGGTAACGCAAGGCAAGGCACGGTTAGGGGAAACAAGACTAAGGCACGACAACGCAGGGCTAGGCAATGCACGGCAAGGCTAGGAAAGGGTAACGCAAGGCAAGGCACTGTCAGGCGAGGCTAGGCTACTGGACGAAGAAGCAAGGCTAGGGAGTGAACGGCTAGGGAAGGAAAGATTAACGGAAGGAAAGGAAGGCAAGGCAAAGCAAGGCAAGGCAAGTGTAACAAATGGCATTGCATCGCAAGGGGAAATAAGGCTAAGGCACGGCAACGCACGGCTAGGAAATGCACGGCTAGGCAAGGAATGGGTAACGCAAGGCAAGGCACCGTGACGCAAGGCAAGGCTAATGCACGATAGCGCAAGGCTAGGCAATGCACGGAAGGCAAGCAAAGAGTAACGGAAGGCAAGGAAGGCAAGGCAAAGCAAGGCAACGCAAGCAAGGCTATGGCAAGGTGAAAAAAGGCTAAGACACGACAACGCAAGGCTAGGCAATGCACGGAAGGCAAGCAAAGAATAACGGAAGGCAAGGAAGGAAAGGGAAAGCAAGAGAAGGCAAGGGTAACGGAAGGAACGGCACGGTAAGGGGAAACTAGGCTAAGGGAGGACAACGCAGGGCTAGGCAATGCAGGGCAAGGCAAGGGAAGGGTAACGCAAGGCAAGGCACGGTTTGGGGAGGCAAGGCTAATGCACGACAACGCAAGGCTAGGCAGTGCACGGCTACGCAAGGAAAGAGTAACGGAAGGAAAGGAAGGCAAGGCAAAGCAAGGCAACGCAATTGTAACAAAAGTCACGGCGCGGCAAGGGGAAACAAGGCTACGGAACGGCAACGTACTGCTAGGCAATGCACGGCGAGGCAAGGAAAGGGTAACGCAAGGAAAGGCACGGTAAGGCAAGGCAAGGCTACGGCACGATAACGTAAGGCTAGGCAATACACGGAAGGCAAGCAAAGAGTAACGGAAGGCAAGGAATGCAAGGCAAAGCAAGGCAACGCAAGCAAGGCTATGGCAAGGTGAAAAAAGGCTAAGGCACGACAACGCAAGGCTAGGCAGTGCACGGCCAGGCAAGGAAAGGGTAACGCAAGGAAAGGAAGGCAAGGGAAAGCAAGGAAATGCAAGGATACTGGAAGGCACGGCACCGCAAGGGGAAACAAGGCTAAGGCACGACAACGCACAGCTAGGGAATCCACGGATAGGGAAGGAAAGGGTAACGCAAGGCAAGGCACGGTGAGGCAAGGCAAGGCTAATGCACGACAACGCACGGCTAGGCAATGCACGGCCAGGGAAGGTAAGTGTAACGCAAGGCAAGGCACTGTCAGGCGAGGCAAGGCTAAGGCACGACAACGCAAGGCTAGGCAATGCACGGAAGGTAAGCAAAGAGTAACGGAAGGCAAGGAAAGCAAGGAAAAGCAAGGCAAGGTAAGGGTAACGCCAGGCAAGGCACGGTCAGGCAAGGCAAGGCTAATGCACGACAACGCAAGGCTAGGCAGTGCACGATAAGGCATGCAAAGAGTAACGGAAGGCAAGGAAGGGAAGGTAAAGCATGGCAAGTCAAGGGTAACGGAAGGCACGGCTCGGCAAGGGGAAACAAGGCTAAGGAACGGCAACGCAGGGCTTGGTAATGCACGGCAAGGCAAGGAAAGGGTAACGGAAGGCAAGGCACGGTCAGGCGACGCAAGGCTAAGGCACGACAACGCAAGGTTGGCAATGCACGGAAGGCAAGCAAAGAGTAAAGGAAGGTAAGGAAGGTAAGGGAAAGAAAGGGAAGTCAAGGGTAACGGAAGGAACGGCAAGGCAAGGGGAAACAAGGCTAAGGAACGGCAACGAACGGCTAGGCAATGCACGGCTAGGCAAGGAATGGGTAACGCAAGGCAAGGCACGGTGACGCAAGGCAAGGCTAATGCACGACAGCGCAAGGCTAGGCAATGCACGGAAGGCAAGCAAAGAGTAAGGGAAGGCAAGGAATGCAAGGCAAAGCAAGGCAACGCAAGCAAGGCTAGGGGAAGGTGAAACAATGCTAAGGCACGACAACGCACGGCTAGGCAGTGCACGGCTAGGGAAGGAAAGAGTAACGGAAGGCAAGGAAGGCAAGGGAAAGCAAGACAAGGTAAGATTAACGGAATGCACGGCACCGAAAGGGGAAACAAGTCTAAGGCATGACAACGCACAGCTAGGGAATCCACGGATAGGGAAGGAAAGGGTAACGCAAGGCAAGGCACGGTGAGGCAAGGCAAGGGTAATGCACGACAACGCACGGCTAGGCAATGCACGGCCATGCTAGGAAAGGGTAACGCAAGGCAAGGCACTGTCAGGCGAGGCAAGGCTAAGGCACGACAACGCAAGGCTGGGCAATGCACGGAAGGTAAGCAAAGAGTAACGGAAACAAAGGAAAGCAAGGGAAAGCAAGGCAATGTAAGGGTAATGGAAGGAACGGGATGGCAAGGGGAAACAAGGCTAAGGCACGACAACGCACCGCTAGGCAATGCACGGCAAGGCAAGGAAAGGGTAACGCAAGGCAAGGCACGGTGAGGCAAGGCAAGGCTAAGGAACGGCAACGACCGGCTAGGCAATGCACGGCCAGACAAGGAAAGGGTAACGCAAGGCAAGGCACTGTCAGGCGAGGCAAGGCTACTGGACGACAACGCAAGGCTAGGGAGTGAACGGCTAGGGAAGGAAAGATTAACGGAAGGAAAGGAAGGCAAGGCAAAGCAAGGCAAGGCAAGTGTAACAAAAGGCACGGCATGGCAAGGGGAAACAAGGCTAAGGCACGGCAACGCACGGCTAGGCAATGCACGGCAATGCAAGGAAAGGGTAACGCAAGGCAAGGCAAGGTGAGGCAAGGCAAGGCTAAGGAACGACAACGCAAGGCTAGGCAATGCACGGAAGGCAAGCAAAGAGTAACAGAAGCCAAGGAAGGCAAGGGAAAGCAATGCAAGGCAAGCAAGGCTATGGCAAGGTGAAAAAAGGGTAAGGCACGACAACGCAATGCTAGGCAGTACACGGCTAGGCAAGGAAAGAGTAACGGAAGGCAAGGAAGGCAAGGGAAAGCAAGGAAAGGCAAGGATAACGGAAGGCACGGCACCGCAAGGGGAAACAAGGCTAAGGCACGACAACGCACAGCTAAGGAATCCACGGATAGGGAAGGAAAGGGTAACGCAAGGCAAGGCACGGTGAGGCAAGGCAAGGCTAAGGCACGACAACGCACGGCTAGACAATGCACGGCAAGGCAAGGAAAGGGTAACGCAAGGGAAGGCACGGTCAGGCGAGGCAAGGCTAAGGCACGAAAACGCAAGGCTAGGCAATGCAAGGAAGGTAAGCAAAGTGTAACGGAAGCCAAGGAAAGCAAGGGAAAGCAAGGCAAGGTAAGGGTAACGCCAGGCAAGGCACGGTCAGGCAAGGCAAGGCTAATGCACGACAACGCAAGGCTTGGCAGTGCACGGTAAGGCAAGGAAAGAGTAACGGAAGGATCCAGCGAAGGCAAGTGTAACAAAAGGCACGGCTCGGCAAGGGGAAACAAGGCTAAGGCACGGCAACGCACGGCTAGGCAATGCACGGCAATGCAAGGAAAGGGTAACGCAAAGCAAGGCACGGTCAGGCGAGGCAAGGCTAAGGCACGACAACGCAAGGCTAGGAAATGCACGGAAGGCAAGCAAAGAGTAACGGAAGGCAAGGAAGGCAAGGGAAAGCAAGGCAAGGCAAGTGTAACAAATGGCATTGCATCGCAAGGGGAAACAAGGCTAAGGCACGACAACGCACGGCTAGGAAATGCACGGCTAGGCAAGGAATGGGTAACGCAAGGCAAGGCACCGTGACGCAAGGCAAGGCTAATGCACGATAGCGCAAGGCTAGGCAATGCACGGAAGGCAAGCAAAGAGTAACGGAAGGCAAGGAATGCAAGGCAAAGCAAGGCAACGCAAGCAAGGTTATGGCAAGGTGAAAAAAGGCTAAGACACGACAACGCAAGGCTAGGCAATGCACGGAAGGCAAGCAAAGTGTAACGGAAGGCAAGGAAGGCAAGGCAAAGCAAGGCAACGCAAGCAAGGCTATGGTAAGGTGAAACAAGGCTGAGGCACGACAACGCACGGCTACGCAGTGCACGGCTAGGCAAGGAAAGAGTAACAGAAGGCAAGGAAGGTAAGGGAAAGCAAGACAAGGCAAGATTAACGGAAGGCACGGCACCTCAAGGGGAAACAAGGCTAAGGCACGACAACGCACAGCTACGGAATCCACGGATAGGGAAGGAAAGGGTAACGCAAGGCAAGGCACGGTGAGGCAAGGCAAGGCTAAGGCACGGCAACGCACGGCTAGGCAATGCACGGGCAGGTAAGGAAAGGGTAACGCAAGGCAAGGCACTGTCAGGCGAGGGAAGGCTAAGGCAAGAAAACGCAAGGCTGGGCAATGCACGGAAGGTAAGCAAAGAGTAACGGATGGCAAGGAAAGCAAGGGAAAGCAAGTCAAGGTAAGGGTAACGCCAGGCAAGGCACGGTCAGGCAAGGCAAGTCTAATGCACGACAACGGAAGGCTAGGCAGTGCACGGCTAGGCAAGGAAAGAGTAACGGAAGGAAAGGAAGGCAAGGGAAATCCAGGCAAGGCAAGTGTAACAAAAGGCACGGCTCGGCAAGGGGAAACAAGCCTAAGGCAGGACAACGCACGGCTAGGCAATGCAAGGCAAGGCAAGGAAAGGGTAACGCAAGGCAAGGCACTGTCAGGCGAGGCAAGGCTAAGGCACGACAACGCAAGACTAGGCAATGCACGGAAGGCAAGCAAAGAGTAACGGAAGGCAAGGAAGGCAAGGGAAAGCAAGGAAAGGCAAGGGTAACGGAAGGAACGGCACGGCAAGGGGAAACAAGGCTAAGGCACGACAACGCAAGGCTAGGCAATGCACGGAAGGCATGCAAAGAGTAACGGAAGGCAAGGAAGGCAAGGGAAAGCAAGGCAAGTCAAGGGTAACGGAAGGCACGGCTCGGCAAAGGGAAACAAGTCTAAGGAACGGCAACGCAGGGCTTGGTAATGCACGGCAAGTCAAGGAAAGGGTAACGCAAGGCAAGGCACGGTCAGGCGACGCAAGGCTAAGGCACGACAAAGCAAGGTTGGCAATGCACGGAGGGCAAGCAAATAGTAAAGGAAGGTAAGGAAGGTAAGGGAAAGCAAGGGAAGGCTAGGGTAACGGAAGGAACGGCAAGGCAAGGGGAAACAAGGCTAAGGAACGGCAACGCACGGCTAGGCAATGCGCCCCTAGGCAAGGAATGGGTAACGCAAGGCAAGGCACGGTGACGCAAGGCAAGGCTAATGCACGACAGCGCAAGGCTTGGCAATGCACGGAAGGCAAGCAAAGAGTAAGGGAAGGCAAGGAATGCAAGGCAAAGCAAGGCAACGCAAGGCAACGCAAGCAAGGCTAGGGGAAGGTGAAACAAGGCTAAGGCACGACAACGCACGGCTAGGCAGTGCACGGCTAGGGAAGGAAAGAGTAACGGAAGGCAAGGAAGGCAAGGGAAAGCAAGACAAGGTAAGGGTAATGCCAGGCAAGGCACAGTCAGGCAAGGCAAGTCTAATGCACGACAACGCAAGGCTAGGCAGTGCACGGTAAGGCAAGGAAAGAGTAACGGAAGGAAAGGAAGGCAAGGCAAATCCAGGCAAGCCAAGTCTAACAAAAGGCACGGCTCTGCAAGGGGAAACAAGGCTAAGGTAGGACAACGCACCGCTAGGCAATGCAAGGCACGGCAAGGAAAGGGTAACGCAAGGCAAGGCACTGTCTGGCGCGGCAAGGCTAAGGCACGACAACGCAAGGCTAGGCAATGCACGGAAGGCAAGCAAAGAGGAACGGAAGGCAAGGAAGGCAAGGGAAAGCAAGGAAAGGGAAGGGTAACGGAAGGAACGGCATGGCAAGTGGAAACAAGGCTAAGGAACGACAACGCACGGCTAGGCAATGCACGGCAAGGGAAGGAAAGGGTAACGCAAGGCAAGGCACGGTTAGGGGAAACAAGACTAAGGCACGACAACGCAGGGCTAGGCAATGCACGGTAAGGCTAGGAAAGGGTAACGCAAGGCAAGGCACTGTCAGGCGAGGCAAGGCTACTGGACGACAACGCAAGGCTAGGGAGTGAACGGCTAGGGAAGGAAAGATTAACGGAAGGAAAGGAAGGCAAGGCAAAGCAAGGCAAGGCAAGTGTAACAAAAGGCACGGCATGGCAAGGGGAAACAAGGCTAAGGCACGGCAACGCACTGCTAGGCAATGCTCGGCAATGCAAGGAAAGGGTAACGCAAAGCAAGGCACGGTCAGGCGAGGCAAGGCTAAGGCACGACAACGCAAGGCTAGGAAATGCACGGAAGGCAAGCAAAGAGTAACGGAAGGCAAGGAAGGCAAGGGAAACCAAGGAAAGGCAAGGGTAACTGAAGGAACGGCACGGCAAGGGGAAACAAGGCTAAGGCACGAAAACGGACGGCTGGGCAATGCACGGCAAGGGAAGGAAAGGGTAACGCAAGGCAAGGCACGGTTAGGGGAAACAAGAATAATGCACGACAACGCAGGGCTAGGCAATGCACGACAAGGCTAGGAAAGGGTAACGCAAGTCAAGTCACTGTCAGGCGAGGCAAGGCTACTGCACGACAATGCAAGGCTAGGCAGTGAACGGCTAGGCAAGGAAAGAGTAACGGAAGGAAAGGAAGGCAAGGCAAAGCAAGGCAAGCAAGTGTAACAAATGGCATTGCATCGCAAGGGGAAACAAGGCTAAGGCACGGCAACGCACGGCTAGGAAATGCACGGCTAGGCAAGGAATGGGTAACGCAAGCCAAGGCACCGTGACGCAAGGCAAGGCTAATGCACGATAGCGCAAGGCTAGGCAATGCACGGAAGGCAAGCAAAGAGTAACGGAAGGCAAGGAATGCAAGGCAAAGCAAGGCAACGCAAGCAAGGCTATGGCAAGGTGAAAAAAGGCTAAGGCACGACAACGCAAGGCTAGGCAGTGCACGGCCAGGCAAGGAAAGAATAACGGAAGGCAAGGAAGGAAAGGGAAAGCAAGAGAAGGCAAGGGTAACGGAAGGAACGGCACGGTAAGGGGAAACTAGGCTAAGGGAGGACAACGCAGGGCTAGGCAATGCAGGGCAAGGCAAGGAAAGGGTAACGCAAGGCAAGGCACTGTCTGGCGCGGCAAGGCTAAGGCACGACAACGCAAGGCTAGGCAATGCACGGAAGGCAAGCAAAGAGGAACGGAAGGCAAGGAAGGCAAGGGAAAGCAAGGAAAGGCAAGGGTAACGGAAGGAACGGCACGACAAGGGGAAACAAGGCTAAGGCACGACAACGCACGGCTAGGCAATGCACGGCAAGGGAAGGAAAGGGTAACGCAAGGCAAGGCACGGTTAGGGGAAACAAGACTAAGGCACGACTACGCAGGGCTAGGCAATGCACGGCAAGGCTAGGAAAGGGTAACGCAAGGCAAGGCACTGTCAGGCGAGGCAAGGCTACTGGACGACAACGCAAGGCTAGGGAGTGAACGGCTAGGGAAGGAAAGATTAACGGAAGGAAAGGAAGGCAAGGCAAAGCAAGGCAAGGCAAGTGTAACAAAAGGCACGGCATGGCAAGGGGAAACAAGGCTAAGGCACGGCAACGCACGGCTAGGCAATGCACGGCAATGCAAGGAAAGGGTAACGCAAAGCAAGGCACGGTCAGGAGAGGCAAGGCTAAGGCACGACAACGCAAGGCTAGGAAATGCACGGAAGGCAAGCAAAGAGTAACGGAAGGCAAGGAAGGCAAGGGAAACCAAGGAAAGGCAAGGGTAACTGAAGGAACGGCACGGCAAGGGGAAACAAGGCTAAGGCACGACAACGGACGGCTAGGCAATGCACGGCAAGGGAAGGAAAGGGTAACGCAAGGCAAGGCACGGTTAGGGGAAACAAGAATAAGGCACGACAACGCAGGGCTAGGCAATGCACGGCAAGGCTAGGAAAGGGTAACGCAAGTCAAGTCACTGTCAGGCGAGGCAAGGCTACTGCACGACAATGCAAGGCTAGGCAGTGAACGGCTAGGCAAGGAAAGAGTAACGGAAGGAAAGGAAGGCAAGGCAAAGCAAGGCAAGGCAAGTGTAACAAATGGCATTGCATCGCAAGGGGAAACAAGGCTAAGGCACGGCAACGCACGGCTAGGAAATGCACGGCTAGGCAAGGAATGGGTAACGCAAGGCAAGGCACCGTGACGCAAGGCAAGGCTAATGCACGATAGCGCAAGGCTAGGCAATGCACGGAAGGCAAGCAAAGAGTAACGGAAGGCAAGGAATGCAAGGCAAAGCAAGGCAACGCAAGCAAGGTTATGGCAAGGTGAAAAAAGGCTAAGACACGACAACGCAAGGCTAGGCAATGCACGGAAGGCAAGCAAAGTGTAACGGAAGGCAAGGAAGGCAAGGCAAAGCAAGGCAACGCAAGCAAGGCTATGGTAAGGTGAAACAAGGCTGAGGCACGACAACGCACGGCTAGGCAGTGCACGGCTAGGCAAGGAAAGAGTAACAGAAGGCAAGGAAGGTAAGGGAAAGCAAGACAAGGCAAGATTAACGGAAGGCACGGCACCTCAAGGGGAAACAAGGCTAAGGCACGACAACGCACAGCTACGGAATCCACGGATAGGGAAGGAAAGGGTAACGCAAGGCAAGGCACGGTGAGGCAAGGCAAGGCTAAGGCACGGCAACGCACGGCTAGGCAATGCACGGGCAGGCAAGGAAAGGGTAACGCAAGGCAAGGCACTGTCAGGCGAGGGAAGGCTAAGGCACGAAAACGCAAGGCTGGGCAATGCACGGAAGGTAAGCAAAGAGAAACGGAAGGCAAGGAAAGCAAGGGAAAGCAAGTCAAGGTAAGGGTAACGCCAGGCAAGGCACGGTCAGGCAAGGCAAGTCTAATGCACGACAACGGAAGGCTAGGCAGTGCACGGTAAGGCAAGGAAAGAGTAACGGAAGGAAAGGAAGGCAAGGGAAATCCAGGCAAGGAAAGTGTAACAAAAGGCACGGCTCGGCAAGGGGAAACAAGGCTAAGGCAGGACAACGCACGGCTAGGCAATGCAAGGCAAGGCAAGGAAAGGGTAACGCAAGGCAAGGCACTGTCAGGCGAGGCAAGGCTAAGGCACGACAACGCAAGACTAGGCAATGCACGGAAGGCAAGCAAAGAGTAACTGAAGGCAAGCAAGGCAAGGGAAAGCAAGGAAAGGCAAGGGTAACGGAAGGAACGGCACGGCAAGGGGAAACAAGGCTAAGGCACGACAACGCAAGGCTAGGCAATGCACGGAAGGCATGCAAAGAGTAACGGAAGGCAAGGAAGGCAAGGGAAAGCAAGGCAAGTCAAGGGTAACGGAAGGCACGGCTCGGCAAGGGGAAACAAGGCTAAGGAACGGCAACGCAGGGCTTGGTAATGCACGGCAAGTCAAGGAAAGGGTAACGCAAGGCAAGGCACGGTCAGGCGACGCAGGGCTAAGGCACGACAACGCAAGGTTGGCAATGCACGGAGGGCAAGCAAATAGTAAAGGAAGTTAAGGAAGGTAAGGGAAAGCAAGGGAAGGCAAGGGTAACGGAAGGAACGGCAAGGCAAGGGGAAACAAGGCTAAGGAACGGCAACGCACGGCTAGGCAATGCACGGCTAGGCAAGGAATGGGTAACGCAAGGCAAGGCACGGTGACGCAAGGCAAGGCTAATGCACGACAGCGCAAGGCTAGGCAATGCACGGAAGGCAAGCAAAGAGTAAGGGAAGGCAAGGAATGCAAGGCAAAGCAAGGCAACGCAAGGCAACGCAAGCAAGGCTAGGGGAAGGTGAAACAAGGCTAAGGCACGACAACGCACGGCTAGGCAGTGCACGGCTAGGGAAGGAAAGAGTAACGGAAGGCAAGGAAGGCAAGGGAAAGCAAGACAAGGTAAGATTAACGGAATGCACGGCACCGAAAGGGGAAACAAGTCTAAGGCATGACAACGCACAGCTAGGGAATCCACGGATAGGGAAGGAAAGGGTAACGCAAGGCAAGGCACGGTGAGGCAAGGCAAGGCTAATGCACGACAACGCACGGCTAGGCAATGCACGGCCATGCAAGGAAAGGGTAACGCAAGGCAAGGCACTGTAAGGCGAGGCAAGGCTAAGGCACGACAACGCAAGGCTAGGCAATGCACGGAAGGTAAGCAAAGAGTAACGGAAACCAAGGAAAGCAAGGGAAAGCAAGGCAAGGTAAGGGTAACGGAAGGAACGGGATGGCAAGGGGAAACAAGGCTAAGGCACGACAACGCATCGCTAGGCAATGCACGGCAAGGCAAGGAAAGGGTAACGCAAGGCAAGGCACGGTGAGGCAAGGCAAGGCTAAGGCACGGCAACGAACGGCTAGGCAATGCACGGCCAGGCAAGGAAAGGGTAACGCAAGGCAAGGCATTGTCAGGCGAGGCAAGGCTAAGGCACGACAACGGAAGGCTAGGCAATGCTCGGAAGGTAAGCAAAGAGTAAGGGAAGGCAAGGAAAGCAAGGGAAAGCAAGGCAAGGTAAGGGTAATGCCAGGCAAGGCACGGTCAGGCAAGGCAAGGCTAATGCACGACAACGCAAGGCTTGGCAGTGCACGGTAAGGCAAGGAAAGAGTAACGGAAGGAAAGGAAGGCAAGGCAAATCCAGGCAAGGCAAGTCTAACAAAAGGCACGGCTCTGCAAGGGGAAACAAGGCTAAGGTAGGACAACGCACCGCTAGGCAATGCAAGGCACGGCAAGGAAAGGGTAACGCAAGGCAAGGCACTGTCTGGCGCGGCAAGGCTAAGGCACGACAACGCAAGGCTAGGCAATGCACGGAAGGCAAGCAAAGAGGAACGGAAGGCAAGGAAGGCAAGGGAAAGCAAGGAAAGGGAAGGGTAACGGAAGGAACGGCACGGCAAGGGGAAACAAGGCTAAGGCACGACAACGCACGGCTAGGCAATGCACGGCAAGGGAAGGAAAGGGTAACGCAAGGCAAGGCACGGTTAGGGGAAACAAGACTAAGGCACGACAACGCAGGGCTAGGCAATGCACGGCAAGGCTAGGAAAGGGTAACGCAAGGCAATTCACTGTCAGGCGAGGCAAGGCTACTGGACGACAACGCAAGGCTAGGGAGTGAACGGCTAGGGAAGGAAAGAGTAACGGAAGGAAAGGAAGGCAAGGCAAAGCAAGGCAACGCAAGTGTAACAAAAGGCACGGCACGGCAAGGGGAAACAAGGCTACGGAACGGCAACGCACTGCTAGGCAATGCACGGCCAGGCAAGGAAAGGGTAACGCAAGGAAAGGCACGGTAAGGCAAGGCAAGGCTAAGGCACGATAACGTAAGGCTAGGCAATACACGGAAGGCAAGCAAAGAGTAACGGAAGGCAAGGAATGCAAGGCAAAGCAAGGCAACGCAAGCAAGGCTATGGCAAGGTGAAAAAAGGCTAAGGCACGACAACGCAAGGCTAGGCAGTGCACGGCCAGGCAAGGAAAGGGTAACGCAAGGAAAGGAAGGCAAGGGAAAGCAAGGAAATGCAAGGATACCGGAAGGCACGGCACCGCAAGGGGAAACAAGGCTAAGGCACGACAACGCACAGGTAGGGAATCCACGGATAGGGAAGGAAAGGGTAACGCAAGGCAAGGCACGGTGAGGCAAGGCAAGGCTAATGCACGACAACGCACGGCTAGGCAATGCACGGCCAGGGAAGGTAAGTGTAACGCAAGGCAAGGCACTGTCAGGCGAGGCAAGGCTAAGGCACGACAACGCAAGACTAGGCAATGCACGGAAGGCAAGCAAAGAGTAACGGAAGGCAAGGAAGGCAAGGGAAAGCAAGGAAAGGCAAGGGTAACGGAAGGAACGGCACGGCAAGGGGAAACAAGGCTAAGGCACGACAACGCAAGGCTAGGCAATGCACGGAAGGCATGCAAAGAGTAACGGAAGGCAAGGAAGGCAAGGGAAAGCAAGGCAAGTCAAGGGTAACGGAAGGCACGGCTCGGCAAGGGGAAACAAGGCTAAGGAACGGCAACGCAGGGCTTGGTAATGCACGGCAAGGCAAGGAAAGGGTAACGCAAGGCAAGGCACGGTCAGGCGACGCAAGGCTAAGGCACGACAACGCAAGGTTGGCAATGCACGGAGGGCAAGCAAATAGTAAAGGAAGGTAAGGAAGGTAAGGGAAAGCAAGGGAAGGCAAGGGTAACGGAAGGAACGGCAAGGCAAGGGGAAACAAGGCTAAGGAACGGCAACGCACGGCTAGGCAATGCACGGCTAGGCAAGGAATGGGTAACGCAAGGCAAGGCACGGTGACGCAAGGCAAGGCTAATGCACGACAGCACAAGGCTAGGCAATGCACGGAAGGCAAGCAAAGAGTAAGGGAAGGCAAGGAATGCAAGGCAAAGCAAGGCAACGCAAGGCAACGCAAGCAAGGCTAGGGGAAGGTGAAACAAGGCTAAGGCACGACAACGCACGGCTAGGCAGTGCACGGCTAGGGAAGGAAAGAGTAACGGAAGGCAAGGAAGGCAAGGGAAAGCAAGACAAGGTAAGATTAACGGAATGCACGGCACCGCAAGGGGAAACAAGTCTAAGGCATGACAACGCACAGCTAGGGAATCCACGGATAGGGAAGGAAAGGGTAACGCCAGGCAAGGCACGGTGAGGCAAGGCAAGGCTAATGCACGACAATGCACGGCTAGGCAATGCACGGCCATGCAAGGAAAGGGTAACGCAAGGCAAGGCACTGTCAGGCGAGGCAAGGCTAAGGCACGACAACGCAAGGCTAGGCAATGCACGGAAGGCAAGCAAAGAGTAACGGAAACCAAGGAAAGCAAGGGAAAGCAAGGCAAGGTAAGGGTAATTGAAGGAACGGGATGGCAAGGGGAAACAAGGCTAAGGCACGACAACGCACCGCTAGGCAATGCACGGCAAGGCAAGGAAAGGGTAACGCAAGGCAAGGCACGGTGAGGCAAGGCAAGGCTAAGGCACGGCAACGAACGGCTAGGTAATGCACGGCCAGGCAAGGAAAGGGTAACGCAAGGCAAGGCACTGTCTGGCGCGGCAAGGCTAAGGCACGACAACGCAAGGCTAGGCAATGCACGGAAGGCAAGCAAAGAGGAACGGAAGGCAAGGAAGGCAAGGGAAAGCAAGGAAAGGCAAGGGTAACGGAAGGAACGGCACGGCAAGGGGAAACAAGGCTAAGGCACGACAACGCACGGCTAGGCAATGCACGGCAAGGGAAGGAAAGGGTAACGCAAGGCAAGGCACGGTTAGGGGAAACAAGACTAAGGCACGACAACGCAAGGCTAGGCAATGCACGGCAAGGCTAGGAAAGGGTAACGCAAGGCAAGGCACTGTCAGGCGAGGCAAGGCTACTGGACGACAACGCAAGGCTAGGGAGTGAACGGCTAGGGAAGGAAAGATTAACGGAAGGAAAGGAAGGCAAGGCAAAGCAAGGCAAGGCAAGTGTAACAAAAGGCACGGCATGGCAAGGGGAAACAAGGCTAAGGCACGGCAACGCACGGCTAGGCAATGCACGGCAATGCAAGGAAAGGGTAACGCAAAGCAAGGCACGGTCAGGCGAGGCAAGGCTAAGGCACGACAACGCAAGGCTAGGAAATGCACGGAAGGCAAGCAAAGAGTAACGGAAGGCAAGGAAGGCAAGGGAAAGCAAGGCAAGGCAAGTGTAACAAATGGCATTGCATCGCAAGGGGAAACAAGGCTAAGGCACGGCAACGCACGGCTAGGAAATGCACGGCTAGGCAAGGAAAGGGTAACGCAAAGCAAGGCACGGTCAGGCGAGGCAAGGCTAAGGCACGACAACGCAAGGCTAGGAAATGCACGGAAGGCAAGCAAAGAGTAACGGAAGGCAAGGAAGGCAAGGGAAACCAAGGAAAGGCAAGGGTAACTGAAGGAACGGCACGGCAAGGGGAAACAAGGCTAAGGCACGACAACGGACGGCTAGGCAATGCACGGCAAGGGAAGGAAAGGGTAACGCAAGGCAAGGCACGGTTAGGGGAAACAAGAATAAGGCACGACAACGCAGGGCTAGGCAATGTACGGCAAGGCTAGGAAAGGGTAACGCAAGTCAAGTCACTGTCAGGCGAGGCAAGGCTACTGCACGACAATGCAAGGCTAGGCAGTGAACGGCTAGGCAAGGAAAGAGTAACGGAAGGAAAGGAAGGCAAGGCAAAGCAAGGCAAGGCAAGTGTAACAAATGGCATTGCATCGCAAGGGGAAACAAGGCTAAGGCACGGCAACGCACGGCTAGGAAATGCACGGCTAGGCAAGGAATGGGTAACGCAAGGCAAGGCACCGTGACGCAAGGCAAGGCTAATGCACGATAGCGCAAGGCTAGGCAATGCACGGAAGGCAAGCAAAGAGTAACGGAAGGCAAGGAATGCAAGGCAAAGCAAGGCAACGCAAGCAAGGTTATGGCAAGGTGAAAAAAGGCTAAGACACGACAACGCAAGGCTAGGCAATGCACGGAAGGCAAGCAAAGTGTAACGGAAGGCAAGGAAGGCAAGGCAAAGCAAGGCAACGCAAGCAAGGCTATGGTAAGGTGAAACAAGGCTGAGGCACGACAACGCACGGCTACGCAGTGCACGGCTAGGCAAGGAAAGAGTAACAGAAGGCAAGGAAGGTAAGGGAAAGCAAGACAAGGCAAGATTAACGGAAGGCACGGCACCTCAAGGGGAAACAAGGCTAAGGCACGACAACGCACAGCTACGGAATCCACGGATAGGGAAGGAAAGGGTAACGCAAGGCAAGGCACGGTGAGGCAAGGCAAGGCTAAGGCACGGCAACGCACGGCTAGGCAATGCACGGGCAGGCAAGGAAAGGGTAACGCAAGGCAAGGCACTGTCAGGCGAGGGAAGGCTAAGGCAAGAAAACGCAAGGCTGGGCAATGCACGGAAGGTAAGCAAAGAGTAACGGAAGGCAAGGAAAGCAAGGGAAAGCAAGTCAAGGTAAGGGTAACGCCAGGCAAGGCACGGTTTGGGGAGGCAAGGTTAATGCACGACAACGCAAGGCTAGGCAGTGCACGGCTACGCAAGGAAAGAGTAACGGAAGGAAAGGAAGGCAAGGCAAAGCAAGGCAACGCAAGTGTAACAAAAGGCACGGCACGGCAAGGGGAAACAAGGCTACGGAACGGCAACGCACTGCTAGGCAATGCACGGCCAGGCAAGGAAAGGGTAACGCAAGGAAAGGCACGGTAAGGCAAGGCAAGGCTAAGGCACGATAACGTAAGGCTAGGCAATACACGGAAGGCAAGCAAAGAGTAACGGAAGGCAAGGAATGCAAGGCAAAGCAAGGCAACGCAAGCAAGGCTATGGCAAGGTGAAAAAAGGCTAAGGCACGACAACGCAAGGCTAGGCAGTGCACGGCCAGGCAAGGAAAGGGTAACGCAAGGAAAGGAAGGCAAGGGAAAGCAAGGCAAGGCAAGGGTAACGGAAGGAACGGCACGGCAAGGGGAAACAAGGCTAAGGCAAGGCTAATGCACGACAACGCAAGGCTAGGCAATGCACGGCCAGGGAAGGTAAGTGTAACGCAAGGCAAGGCACTGTCAGGCGAGGCAAGGCTAAGGCACGACAACGGCCAGGCAAGGCACGGTCAGGCAAGGCAAGGCTAATGTACGACAACGCAAGGCTAGGCAGTGCACGATAAGGCATGCAAAGAGTAACGGAAGGCAAGGAAGGGAAGGGAAAGCAAGGCAAGTCAAGGGTAACGGAAGGCACGGCTCGGCAAGGGGAAACAAGGCTAAGGAACGGCAACGCAGGGCTTGGTAATGCACGGCAAGGCAAGGAAAGGGTAACGCAAGGCAAGGCACGGTCAGGCGACGCAAGGCTAAGGCACGACAACGCAAGGTTGGCAATGCACGGAAGGCAAGCAAAGAGTAAAGGAAGGTAAGGAAGGTAAGGGAAAGCAAGGGAAGTCAAGGGTAACGGAAGGAACGGCAAGGCAAGGGGAAACAAGGCTAAGGAACGGCAACGAACGGCTAGGCAATGCACGGCTAGGCAAGGAATGGGTAACGCAAGGCAAGGCACGGTGACGCAAGGCAAGGCTAATGCACGACAGCGCAAGGCTAGGCAATGCACGGAATGCAAGCAAAGAGTAAGGGAAGGCAAGGAATGCAAGGCAAAGCAAGGCAACGCAAGCAAGGCTAGGGGAAGGTGAAACAAGGCTAAGGCACGACAACGCACGGCTAGGCAGTGCACGGCTAGGGAAGGAAAGAGTAACGGAAGGCAAGGAAGGCAAGGGAAAGCAAGACAAGGTAAGGGTAACGGAAGGCAAGGCACCGAAAGGCAAGGCAAGTCTAAGGCACGACAACGCAAGGCTAGGGAATGCACGGATAGGGAAGGAAAGGGTAACGCAAGGCAAGGCAAACAGGAAGGTAACAAAAGGACGGGCAAGGGGAAACAAGGCTAAGGCACGACAACGCACGGCTAGGCAATGCACGGCAATGCAAGGAAAGGGTAACGCAAGGCAAGGCACTGTCAGGCGAGGCAAGGCTAAGGCACGACAACGCAAGGCTAGGCAATGCACGGAAGGCAAGCAAAGAGTAACGGAAGGCAAGGAAGGCAAGGGAAAGCAAGGAAAGGCAAGGGTAATGGAAGGAACGGCACGGCAAGGGGAAACAAGGCTAAGGCACGACAACGCACGGCTAGGCAATGCACGGCAAGGGAAGGAAAGGGTAACGCAAGGCAAGGCACGGTGAGGCAAGGCAAGGCTAAGGCACGGCAACGACCGGCTAGGCAATGCACGGCCAGGCAAGGAAAGGGTAACGCAAGGCAAGGCACTGTCAGGCGAGGCAAGGCTACTGGACGACAACGCAAGGCTAGGGAGTGAACGGCTAGGGAAGGAAAGATTAACGGAAGGAAAGGAAGGCAAGGCAAAGCAAGGCAAGGCAAGTGTAACAAAAGGCACGGCATGGCAAGGGGAAACAAGGCTAAGGCACGGCAACGCACGGCTAGGCAATGCACGGCAATGCAAGGAAAGGGTAACGCAAGGCAAGGCAAGGTGAGGCAAGGCAAGGCTAAGGAACGACAACGCAAGGCTAGGCAATGCACGGAAGGCAAGCAAAGAGTAACAGAAGGCAAGGAAGGCAAGGGAAAGCAATGCAAGGCAAGCAAGGCTATGGCAAGGTGAAAAAAGGGTAAGGCACGACAACGCAATGCTAGGCAGTGCACGGCTAGGCAAGGAAAGAGTAACGGAAGGCAAGGAAGGCAAGGGAAAGCAAGGAAAGGCAAGGATAACGGAAGGCACGGCACCGCAAGGGGAAACAAGGCTAAGGCACGACAACGCACAGCTAAGGAATCCACGGATAGGGAAGGAAAGGGTAACGCAAGGCAAGGCACGGTGAGGCAAGGCAAGGCTAAGGCACGACAACGCACGGCTAGACAATGCACGGCAAGGCAAGGAAAGGGTAACGCAAGGGAAGGCACGGTCAGGCGAGGCAAGGCTAAGGCACGACAACGCAAGGCTAGGCAATGCAAGGAAGGTAAGCAAAGTGTAACGGAAGCCAAGGAAAGCAAGGGAAAGCAAGGCAAGGTAAGGGTAACGCCAGGCAAGGCACGGTCAGGCAAGGAAAGGCTAATGCACGACAACGCAAGGCTAGGCAGTGCACGGTAAGGCAAGGAAAGAGTAACGGAAGGAAAGGAAGGCAAGGCAAATCCAGCGAAGGCAAGTGTAACAAAAGGCACGGCTCGGCAAGGGGAAACAAGGCTAAGGCAGGACAACGCACGGCTAGGCAATGCAAGGTAAGGCAAGGAAAGGGTAACGCAAGGCAAGGCACCGTGACGCAAGGCAAGGCTAATGCACGATAGCGCAAGGCTAGGCAATGCACGGAAGGCAAGCAAAGAGTAACGGAAGGCAAGGAATGCAAGGCAAAGCAAGGCAACGCAAGCAAGGTTATGGCAAGGTGAAAAAAGGCTAAGACACGACAACGCAAGGCTAGGCAATGCACGGAAGGCAAGCAAAGTGTAACGGAAGGCAAGGAAGGCAAGGCAAAGCAAGGCAACGCAAGCAAGGCTATGGTAAGGTGAAACAAGGCTGAGGCACGACAACGCACGGCTAGGCAGTGCACGGCTAGGCAAGGAAAGAGTAACGGAAGGCAAGGAAGGCAAGAGAAAGCAATGCAAGGCAAGGGTAACGGAAGGAACGGCACGGCAATGGGAAATAAGGCTAAAGCACGACAACGCACGGCTAGGCAATGCACGGCAAGGCAAGGAAAGGGTAACGCAAGGCAAGGCACCGTGAGGCAAGCCAAGGCTAATGCACGACAACGCACGGCTAGGAAATGCAGGGCAAGGAAAGGAAAGGGTAACGCAAGGCAAGGCACGGTCTGGCGAGGCAAGGGTAAGGCACGACAACGCAAGGCTAGGCAATGCGCGGAAGGCAAGCAAAGAGTAACGGAAGGCAAGGATTGCAAGGCAAAGCAAGGCAATGCAAGCAAGGCTATGGCAAGGTGAAAAAAGGCTAAGGCACGACAACGCCATGCTAGGCAGTGCACGGCTAGGCAAGGAAAGAGTAACGGAAGGCAAGGAAGGCAAGGGAAAGCAAGGAAATGCAAGGATAACGGAAGGCACGGCACTGCAAGGGGAAACAAGGCTAAGGAACGACAACGCACAGCTAGGGAATCCACGGATACGAAGGAAAGGGTAACGCAAGGCAAGGCACGGTGAGGCAAGGCAAGGCTAATGGACGACAACGCACGGCTAGACAATGCACGACAAGGCAAGGAAAGGGTAACGCAAGGGAAGGCACGGTCAGGCGAGGCAAGGCTAAGGCACGACAACGCAAGGCTAGGCAATGCAATGAAGGTAAGCAAAGATTAACGGTAGCCAAGGAAAGCAAGGGAAAAGAAGGCAAGGTAAGGGTAACGGAAGGAACGGCACGGCAAGGGGAAACAAGGCTAAGGCACGACAACGCACTGCTAGGCAATGCTCGGCAAGGCAAGGAAAGGGTAACGCAAGGCAAGGCACTGTGAGGCAAAGCAAGGCTAATGCACGACAACGCACGGCTAGGCAATGCACGGCAAGGCAAGGAAGGAGTAACGGACGGCAAGGAAGGCAAGACAAAGCAAGGCAACGCAAGCAAGGCTATGGCAAGGTGAAAAAGGCTAAGGCACAACAACGCACGGTTAGGCAATGCACGCCAAGGCAAGGAAGGGGTAATGCAAGGCAAGGCACTGGCAGGCGAGGCAAGGCTAAGGCACGACAACGCAAGGCTAGGCAATGCACGGAAGGTAAGCAAAGTGTAACGGTTGCAAGGAATGCAAGCAAAAGCAAGGCAAGGTAAGGGTAACGCCCGGCAAGGCACGGTCAGGCAAGGAAAGGCTAATGCACGACAACACAAGGTTAGGCAGTGCACGGTAAGGCAAGTAAAGGGTAACGCAAGGAAAGGCACGGTGAGGCAAGGCAAGGCTAATGAACGACAACGCACGGCTAGGCAATGCACGGCAAGGCAAGGAAAGGCTAACGCAAGGCAAGGCACGGTCAGGCGAGGCAAGGCTAAGGTACGACAACGCAAGGCTAGGCAATGCACGGAAGGCAAGCAAAGAGTAATGGAAGGCAAGGAAGGCAAGGGAAAGGAAGGCAAGGCAAGGGTAACGGAAGGAACGGCACGGTAAGGGGAAACAAGGTTAAGGCACGACAACGCACGGCTAGGCATTGCACGGCAAGGGAAGGAAAGGATAACGCAAGGCAAGGCACGGTAAGGCAAGGCAAGGTTAAGGCACGATAACGAAAGGCTAGGCAATGTACTGAAGGCAAGCAAAGAGTAACGGAAGGCAAGGAATGCAAGACAAAGCAAGGCAACTCAAGCAAGGCTATGGCAAGGTGAATAAAGGCTAAGGCACGACAACGCAAAGCTAGGCAAAGCACGGAAGGCAAGCAAAGAGTAACGGAAGTCCAGGAAGGCAAGGCAAAGCAAGGCAACGCAAGCAAGGCTATGGCAAGGTGAAACAAGGCTAAGGCACGACAACGCACGGTTAGGCAGTGCACGGCTAGGCAAGGAAAGAGTAACGGAAGGAAAGGAAGGCAAGGGAAAGCAAGGCAAGGCAAGGGTAACGGAAGGAACGGCTCGGCAAGGGGAAACAAGGCTAAGGCACGGCAACGCACGACTAGACAATGCACGGCCAGGCAAGGAAAGGGTAACTCAAGGCAAGGCACTGTCAGGCGAGGCAAGGCTAATGCACGACAACGCACGGCTAGGCAATGCACGGCAAGGCAAGGAAAGAGTAACGGAAGGCAAGGAAGGCAAGGCAAAGCAAAGCAACGCAAGCAAGGGAATGGCAAGGTGAGTCAAGGCTAAGGCACGACAACGCACGGTTAGGAAATGCAAGGGAAGGCAAGGAAAGGGTAACGCAAGGCAAAGCACTGTCAGGCGAGGCAAGGCTACTACACGACAACGCAATGCTAGGCAGTGCACGGCTAGGCAAGGAAAGAGTAACGGAAGGAAAGGAAGGCAGGGCAAAGCAAGGCAAGGCAAGTATAACAAAAGGCACGGCACGGCAAGGGGAAACAAGGCTAAGGCATATCAACGCACGGCTAGACAATGCACGGCCCGGCAAGGAAAGGGTAACGAAAGGCAAGGCACGGTGAGGTAAGGCAAGGCTAATGCACGACAACGCAAGGCTAGGCAATGCACGGAAGGCAAGCAAATAGTAACGGAAGGAAAGGAATGCAAGGCAAAACAAGGCAACGCAAGCAAGGCTATGGCAAGGTGAAAAAAGGCTGAGGCACGACAACGCAAGGCTAGGCAATGCATGGAAGGCAAGCAAAGAGTAACGGAAGGCAAGGAAGGCAAGGGAAAGCAAGGCAAGTCAAGGGTAACGGAAGTAACGGCACGGCAAGGGGAAACAAGGCTAAGGCACGACAACGCACGGCTAGGCAATGCACGGCAACGCAAGGAAAGGGTAACGCAAGTCAAGGAACTGTCAGGAGAGGCAAGGATAAGGCACGACAACGCAAGGCTAGGCAATGCACGGAAGGTAAGCAAAGAGTAACGGAAGGCAAGGAAAGCAAGGGAAAGCAAGGGAAGGCAAGGGTAACGGAAGGAACGGCACGGTAAGGGGAAACAAGGCTAAGGCACGACAACGCAGAGCTAGGCAATGCACGGCAAGGCAAGGAAAGGGTAACGCAAGGCAAGGAACTGTCTGGCGAGGCAAGGCTAAAGCACGACAACGCAAAGCTAGGCAGTGCACGGCTAGGCAAGGAAAGTGTAAGGGAAGGAAAGGCAGTCAAGGCAAAGCAAGGCAAGGCAAGTGTAACAAAAGGCACGGCACGGCAAGGGGAAACAAGGCTAAGGCACGGCAACGCACGGCTAGGCAATGCACGGTTAGGCAAGGAAAGAGTAACGCAAGGCAAGGCACAGTGAGGCAAGGCAAGGCTAATGCACGACAGCGCAAGGCTCGGTAATACACGGAAGGCAAGCAAAGAGTAACGGAAGGCAAGGAATTCAAGGCAAAGCAAGGCAACGCAAGGAAGGCTATGGCAAGGTGAAAAAAGGCTAAGGCACGACAACGCAAGGCTAGGCAAGGCACGGAAAGCAAGCAAAGAGTAACGGAAGGCAAGGGAAGGCAAGGCAAAGCAAGGCAACGCAAGCAAGGCTATGGCAAGGTGAAACATGGCTAAGGCACGACAACGCAAGGCTAGGCAGTGCACGGCTAGGCAAGGAAAGGGTAACGCAAGGCAAGGCATGTCAAGGGAAAGCAAGGAAAGGCAAGGATAACGGAAGGCACGGCACCGCAAGGGGAAACAAGGCTAAGGCACGACAACGCACAGCTAGGCAATCCACGGATAGGGAAGGAAAGGGTAACGCTAGGCAAGGCACGGTGAGGCAAGGCAAGGCTAATGCACGACAATGCACGGCTAGGCAATGCACGGCCCGGCAAGGAAACGGTAACGCAAGGCAAGGCACTGTGAGGTAAGACAAGGCTAATGCACGACAACGCAAGGCTAGGCAATGAACGGAAGGCAAGCAAAGAGTAACGGAAGTCAAGGAATGCAAGGCAAAGCAAGGCAACGCAAGCAAGGCTATGGCAAGGTGAAAAAAGGCTAAGGCACGACAACGCAAGACTAGGCAATGTACGGAAAGCGAGCAAAGAGTAACGGAAGGCAAGGAAGGCAAGGGAAAGCAAGGCAAGGCAAGGGTAACGGAAGGAACGGCATGGCAAGGGGAAACAAGGCTAAGGCACGACAACGCACGGCTAGGCAATGCACGGCAACGCAAGGAAAGGGTAACGCAAGACAAGGAACTGTCAGGGGAGGCAAGGCTAAGGCACGACAACGCACGGCTAGAAACTGCACGGCTAGGCAAGGAAAGAGTAACGGAAGGCAAGGAAGGCAAGGGAAAGCAAGGCAAGGCAAGAGTAACGGAAGGCACGGCACCGTAAGGGGAAACAAGGCTAAGGCACGACAACGCACAGCTAGGGAATCCACGGATAAGGAAGGAAAGGGTAACGCAAGGCAAGGCACGGTGAGGCAAGGCAAGGCTAATGCACGACAATGCACGGCTAGGCAATGCACGGCAAGGCAAGGAAAGGGTAACGCAAGGGAAGACACGGTCAGGCAAGGCAAGGCTAAGGCACGACAACGCAAGGCTAGGCAGTGCACGTTAAGGCAAGGAAAGAGTAACGGAAGGAAAGGAAGGCAAGGCAAATCCAGGCAAGGCAAGTGTAGCAAAAGGCACGGCACGGCAAGGGGAAACAAGGCTAAGGCACGACAACGCACGGCTAGGCAATGCACGGCAAGGCAAAGAAAGGGTAACGCAAGGCAAGGCACGGTGAGGCAAGGCAAGGCTAATGCACGACAACGCACGGCTAGGCAATGCACGGCAAGGCAAGGAAAGGGTAACGCAAGGCAAGGCACGGTCAGGCGAGGCAAGGCTAAGGCACTACAACGCAAGGCTAGGCAATGCACGGAAGGCAAACAAAGACTAACGAAGGCAAGGAAGCCAAGGGAAAGCAAGTCAAGTCAAGGGTAACGGAAGGAACGGCACGGCAAGGGGAAACAAGGCTAAGGCACGACAACACACGGCTAGGCAATGCACGGCAACGCAAGGAAAGGCTAAGGCAAGGCAAGGTACTGTCAGGCGAGGCAAGGCTAAGGCACGACAACGCAAGGCTAGGCAATGCACGGAAGGTAAGCAAAGAGTAACGGAAGGCAAGGAAAGCAAGGGAAAGCAAGGCAAGGTAAGGGTAAGGGAAGGAACGGCACGGAAAGAGGAAACAAGTCTAAGGCACGACAACGCAGGGCTAGGCAATGCAGGGCAAGGCAAGGAAAGGGTAACGCCAGGCAAGGCACGGTCAGGCAAGGCAAGGCTAATGCACGACAGTGCACGGCAAGGCAAGGAAAGAGTAACGGAAGGAAAGGAAGGCAAGGCAAAGCCAGGCAAGGCAAGTGTAACAAAAGGCACGGCACGGCAAGGGGAAACAAGTCTAAGGCACGACAACGCAGGGCTAGGCAATGCACGGCAAGGCAAGGAAAGGGTAACGCAAGGCAAGGCACAGTGAGGCAAGGTAAGGCTAATGCGCGACAACGCACGACTAGGCAATGCACGGCAAGGCAAGGAAAGGGTAACGCAAGAAAAAGGCACGGTCTGGCGAGGCAAGGCTAAGGCACGACAACGCAAGGCTAGGCAATGCACGGAAGGCAAGCAAAGAGTAACGGAAGGCAAGGAAGGCAAGGGAAAGCAAGGGAAGCCAAGGGTAACGGAAGGAACGGCACGGCAAGTGGAAACAAGTCTAAGGCACGACAACGCACGGCTAGGCAATGCACGGCAAGGCAAGGAAAGGGTAACGCAAGGCAAGGCACGGTGAGGCAAGGCAAGGCTAGTGCACGACAACGCACGGCTAGGCAATGCACGGCAAGTGAAGGAAAGGGTAACGCAAGGCAAGGCACGGTCAGGCGAAGCAAGGCTAAGGAACGACAACGCAAGGCTAGGCAATGCACGGAAGGAAAGCAAAGAGTAACGGAAGGCAAGGAAGGCAAGGGAAAGCAAGGGAAGGCAAGGGTAACGGAAGGAACGGCACGGTAAGGGGAAACAAGGCTAAGGCACGACAACGCAGGGCTAGGCAATGCAGGGCAAGGCAAGGAAAGGGTAACGCAAGGCAAGGCACGGTTTGGGGAGGCAAGGCTAATGCACGACAACGCAAGGTTAGGCAGTGCACGGTTAGGCAAGGATAGAGTAACGAAAGGAAAGGAAGGCAAGGCAAAGCAAGGCAAGGCAAGCAAGGCTATTGAAAGGTGAAAAAAGGCTAAGGCACGACAACGCAAGGCTAGGCAATGCACGGAAGGCAAGCAAAGAGTAACGGAAGGCAAGGAAGGCAAAGCAAAGCAAGGCAACGCAAGCAAGGCTATGGCAAGGTGAAACAAGGCTACGGCACGACAACGCAAGGCTGGGCAGTGCACAGCTAGGCAAGGAAAGAGTAACGGATGGCAAGCAAGGCAAGGGAAAGCAAGGCAAGTCAAGGGTAACGGAAGGCACGGCACCGCAAGGGGAAACAAGGCTAAAGCACGACAATGCACAGCTAGGGAATCCACGGATAGGGAAGGAAAGGGTAGCGCAAGGCAAGGCACGGTGAGGCAAGGCAAGGCTAATGCACGAAAACGCACGGGTAGGCAGTGCACGGCTAGGCAAGGAAAGAGTAACGAAAGGAAAGGAAGGAAAGGCAAAGCAAGGCAAGGCAAGTGTAACAAAAGGCACGGCACGGCAAGGGGAAACAAGGCTAAAGCACGGCAACGCACGGGTAGGCAATGCACGGCCAGGCAAGGAAAGGGTAACGCAAGGCAAGGCACTGTCAGGCGAGGCAAGGCTAAGGCACGACAACGCAAGGATAGGCAATACACGGAAGGTAAGCAAAGAGTAACGGAAGCCAAGGAAAGCAAGGGAAAGCAAGGCATGGTAAGGGTAATGGAAGGAACGGCATGGCAAGGGGAAACAAGGCTAAGGCTCGGCAACGCACGGCTAGGCAATGCACGGCCAGCCAAGGAAAAGGTTACGCAAGGCAAGGCACGGTGAGGCAAGGCAAGGCTTATGCACGACAACGCAAGGCTAGGCAGTGCACGGCAAGGTAAGGAAAGAGTAACGGAAGGAAAGGAAGGCAAGGCAAAGCCAGGCAAGGCAAGTGTAACAAAAGGCACGGCACAGCAAGGGGAAACAAGGCTAAGGCACGGCAACGCACGGCTAGGAAATGCACGGCAAAGGAAGGAAAGGGTAACGCAAGACAAGGAACTGTCAGGGGAGGCAAGGATAAGGCACGACAACGCAAGGCTAGGCAATGCACGGTAGGTAAGCAAAGAGTAACGGAAGGCAAGGAAAGCAAGGGAAAGCAAGGCAAGGTAAGGGTAAGGGAAGGAACGGCACGGCAAAGGGAAACAAGGCTAAGGCACTACAACGCAGGGCTAGGTAATGCACGGCAAGGCAAGGAAAGGGTAACGCAAGGCAAGGCACGGTCAGGCGACGCAAGGCTAATTCACGACAATGCAAGGTTGGCAATGCACGGAAGGCAAGCAAAGAGTAAAGGAAGGGAAGGAAGGCAAGGGAAAGCAAGTGAAGGCAAGGGTAACGGAAGGAACGGCAAAGTAAGGGGAAACAAGGCTAAGGCACGACAACGCAGGGCTAGGCAATGCACGGCAAGGCAAGGAAAGGGTAACGCAAGGCAAGGCACTGTCATGCGAGGCAAGGCTAATGCACCACAACGGAAGGCTAGGCAATGCACCGAAGGCAAGCAAAGAGTAACGGAAGGCAAGGAATGCAAGGCAAAGCAAGGCAACGCAAGCAAGGCTATGGCAAGGTGAAAAAAGGCTAAGGCACGACAACGCAAGTCTAGGCAATGCACGGAAGGCAATCAAAGTGTAACGGAAGGCAAGGCAAAGCAAGGCAACGCAAGCAAGGCTATGGCAAGGTGAAACAAGGCTAAGGCACGACAACGCACGGCTAGGCAGTGCACGGCTAGGCAAGGAAACAATAACGGAAGGCAAGGAAGGTAAGGGAAAGCAAGACAAGGCAAGATTAACGGAAGGCACTGCACCTCAAGGGGAAACAAGGCTAAGGCAAGACAACGCACAGCTAGGGAATCCACGGATAGGGAAGGAAAGTGTAACGCAAGGCAAGGCACGGTGAGGCAAGGCTAATGCACGACAACGCACGGCTAGGAAATGCACGGCAAGGCTAGGAAAGGGTAACGCAAGGCAAGGCACTGTCAGGCGAGGCTAGGCTACTGGACGAAGAAGCAAGGCTAGGGAGTGAACGGCTAGGGAAGGAAAGATTAACGGAAGGAAAGGAAGGCAAGGCAAAGCAAGGCAAGGCAAGTGTAACAAAAGGCACGGCATGGCAAGGGGAAACAAGGCTAAGGCACGGCAACGCACGGCTAGGCAATGCACGGCAATGCAAGGAAAGGGTAACGCAAAGCAAGGCACGGTCAGGCGAGGCAAGGCTAAGGCACGACAACGCAAGGCTAGGCAATGCACAGAAGGCAAGCAAAGAGTAATGGAAGGCAAGGAAGGCAAGGCAAAGCAACGCAACGCAAGCAAGGCTATGGCAAGGTGAAACAAGGCTAAGGCACGACAACTCACGGCTAGGCAACGCACGGAAAGGCAAGGAAAGGGTAACGCCAGGCAAGGCACGTTCAGGCAAGGGAAGGCTAATGCACGACAACGCAAGGCTAGGCAGTGCACGGTAAGGCAAGGAAAGAGTAACGGAAGGCAAGGCAAATCAAGGCAAGGCAAGTGTAACAAAAGGCACGGCTCGGCAAGGGGAAACAAGGCTAAGGGACGACAACGCAAGGCTAGGCAATGCACGGCAAGGCAGGGAAAGGGTAACGCAAGGCAAGGCAAGGTGAGGCGAGGCAAGGTTAAGGAACGACAACGCAAGGCTAGGCAATGCACGGAAGGCAAGCAAAGAGTAACAGAAGGCAAGGAAGGCAAGGGAAAGCAATGCAAGGCAAGCAAGGCTATGGCAAGGTGAAAAAAGGCTAAGGCACGACAACGCAATGCTAGGCAGTGCACGGCTAGGCAAGGAAAGATTAACGGAAGGCAAGGAAGGCAAGGGAAAGCAAGGAAAGGCAAGGATAACGGAAGGAACGGCACCGCAAGGGGAAACAAGGCTAAGGCACGACAACGCACAGCTAAGGAATCCACGGATAGGGAAGGAAAGGGTAACGCAAGGCAAGGCACGGTGAGGCAAGGCAAGACTAATGCACGACAACGCACGGCTAGACAATGCACGGCAAGGCAAGGAAAGGGTAACGCAAGGGAAGGCACGGTCAGGCGAGGCAAGGCTAAGGCACGACAACGCAAGGCTAGGCAATGCAAGGAATGTAAGCAAAGTGTAACGGAAGCCAAGGAAAGCAAGGGAAAGCAAGGCAAGGTAAGGATAATGGAAGGAACGGCACGGCAAGGGGAAACAAGGCTAAGGCACGACAACGCACGGCTAGGCAATGCTCGGCAAGGCAAGGAAAGGGTAACGCAAGGCAAGGCACGGTGAGGCAAGGCAAGGCTAATGCACGTCAACGCACGGCTAGGCAATGCACGGCAAGGCAAGGAAAGAGTAACGGAAGGCAAGGAAGGCAAGGCAATGCAAGGCAACGTAAGCAAGGCTATGGCAAGGTGAAAAAGGCTAACGCACGTCAACGCACGGCTAGGCAATGCACGGCCAGCCAAGGAAAAGGTTACGCAAGGCAAGGCACGGTGAGGCAAGGCAAGGCTTATGCACGACAACGCAAGGCTAGGCAGTGCACGGCAAGGTAATGAAAGAGTAACGGAAGGAAAGGAAGGCAAGGCAAACCGAGGCAAGGCAAGTGTAACAAAAGGCACGGCACAGCAAGGGGAAACAAGGCTAAGGCACGGCAACGCACGACTAGGAAATGCATGGCAAAGGAAGGAAAGGGTAACGCAAGACAAGGAACTGTCAGGGGAGGCAAGGATAAGGCACGACAACGCAAGGCTAGGCAATGCACGGTAGGTAAGCAAAGAGTAACGGAAGGCAAGGAAAGCAAGGGAAAGCAAGGCAAGGTAAGGGTAAGGGAAGGAACGGCACGGCAAAGGGAAACAAGGCTAAGGCACTACAACGCAGGGCTACGTAATGCACGGCAAGGCAAGGAAAGGGTAACGCAAGGCAAGGCACGGTCAGGCGACGCAAGGCTAATTCACGACAATGCAAGGTTGGCAATGCACGGAAGGCAAGCAAAGAGTAAAGGAAGGGAAGGAAGGCAAGGGAAAGCAAGGGAAGGCAAGGGTAATGGAAGGAACGGCACGGTAAGGGGAAACAAGGCTAAGGCACGACAACGCAGGGCTAGGCAATGCACGGCAAGGCAAGGAAAGGGTAACGCAAGGCAAGGCACTGTCATGCGAGGCAAGGCTAATGCACGACAACGGAAGGCTAGGCAGTGCACGGCTAGGCAAGGAAAGTGTAACGGAAGGAAAGGAAGGCAAGGCAAAGCAAGGCAAGGCAAGTGTAACAAAAAGCACGGCACGGCAAGGGGAAACAAGGCTAAGGCACGGCAATGCACGGCAAGGCAATGCACGGCTAGGCAAGGAATGGGTAACGCAAGGCAAGGCACCGTGACGCAAGGCAAGGCTAATGCACGACAGCGCAAGCCTAGGCAATGCACCGAAGGCAAGCAAAGAGTAACGGAAGGCAAGGAATGCAAGGCAAAGCAAGGCAACGCAAGCAAGGCTATGGCAAGGTGAAAAAAGGCTAAGGCACGACAACGCAAGGCTAGGCAATGCACGGAAGGCAATCAAAGTGTAACGGAATGCAAGGAAGGCAAGGCAAAGCAAGGCAACGCAAGCAAGGCTATGGCAAGGTGAAACAAGGCTAAGGCACGACAACGCACGGCTAGGCAGTGCACGGCTAGGCAAGGAAAGAATAACGGAAGGCAAGGAAGGTAAGGGAAAGCAAGACAAGGCAAGATTAACGGAAGGCACTGCACCTCCAGGGGAAACAAGGCTAAGGCACGACAACGCACAGCTAGGGAATCCACGGATGGGGAAGGAAAGGGTTAAGCAAGGCAAGGCACGGTGAGGCAAGGCAAGGCTAAGGCACGGCAACGCACGGCTAGGCAATGCACGGGCAGGCAAGGAAAGGGTAACGCAAGGCAAGGCAGTGTCAGGCGAGGCAAGGCTAAGGCACGACAACGGAAGGCTAGGCAATGCACGGAAGGTAAGCAAAGAGTAACGGAAGGCAAGGAAAGCAAGGGAAATCAAGGCAAGGTAAGGGTAACGCCAGGCAAGGCACGGTCAGGCAAGGCAAGGCTAATGCACGACAACGCAAGGCTAGGCAGTGCACGGTAAGGCAAGGAAAGAGTCACGGAATGAAAGGAAGGCAAGGGAAATCCAGGCAAGGCAAGTGTAACAAAAGGCACGGCTCGGCAAGGGGAAACAAGGCTAAGGCAGGACAACGCACGGCTAGGCAATGCAAGGCAAGGCAAGGAAAGGGTAACGCAAGGCAAGGCACGGTGAGGCAAGGCAAGGCTAAGGCACGACAACGCAATACTAGGCAATGCACGGAAGGCAAGCAAAGAGTAACGGAAGGCAAGGAAGGCAAGGGAAAGCAAGGAAAGGCAAGGGTAACGGAAGGAACGGCACGGCAAGGGGAAACAAGGCTAAGGCACGACAACGCACGGCTAGGCAATGCACGGCAAGGGAAGGAAAGGGTAACGCAACGCAAGGCACGGTTAGGGGAAACAAGGCTAAGGCACGATAACGCAGGGCTAGGCAATGCACGGCAAGGCTAGGAAAGGGTAACGCAAGGCAAGGCACTGTCAGGCGAGGCAAGGCTAATGCACGACAACGCAAGGCTAGGCAGTGAACGGCTAGGCAAGGAAAGAGTAACGGAAGGAAAGGAAGGCAAGGCAAAGCAAGGCAAGGCAAGTGTAACAAAAGGCACGGCATGGCAAGGGGAAACAAGGCTAAGGCACGGCAACGCACGGGTAGGCAATGCACGGCAAGGGAAGGAAAGGGTAACGCAACGCAAGGCACGGTTAGGGGAAACAAGGCTAAGGCACGACAACGCAGGGCTAGGCAATGCACGGCAAGGCTAGGAAAGGGTAACGCAAGGCAAGGCACTGTCAGGCGAGGCAAGGCTACTGCACGACAACGCAAGGCTAGGCATTGAACGGCTAGGCAAGGAAAGAGTAACGGAAGGAAAGGAAGGCAAGGCAAAGCAAGGCAAGGCAAGTGTAACAAAAGGCACGGCATGGCAAGGGGAAACAAGGCTAAGGTACGGCAACGCACGGGTAGGCAATGCACGGCCAGGCAAGGAAAGGGTAACGCAAGGCAAGGCACGGTCAGGCGAGGTAAGGCTAAGTCACGACCACGCAAGGCTAGGCAATGCACGGAAGGCAAGCAAAGACTAACGGAAGGCAAGGAATTCAAGGGAAAGCAAGGCAAGTCAACGGTAACGTAAGGAACAGCACGGCAAGGGGAAAGAAGGCTAAGGCACGACAACGCACGGCTAGGCAATGCACGGCAACGCAAGGAAAGGGTAACGCAAGGCAAGGAACTGTCAGGCGATGCAAGGCTAAGGCACGACAACGCAAGGCTAGGCAATGTACGGAAGGTAAGCAAAGAGTAACGGAAGGCAAGGAAAGGCAGGGAAAGCAAGGGAAGGTAAGGGTAAGGGAAGGAACGGCACGGCAAGGGGAAACAAGGCTAAGGCACCACAACGCAGGGCTGGCAATGCACGGCAAGGCAAGGAAAGAGTAACGGAAGGCAAGGCACGGTCAGGCGAGGCAAGGCTAAGGCACGACAACGCAAGGCTAGGCAATGCACGGAAGGCAAGCAAAGAGTAAAGGAAGGCAAGGAAGGCAAGGGAAAGCAAGGGAAGGCAAGGGCAACGGAACGAACGGCACGGTAAGGGGAAAGAAGGCTAAGGCCAACAACGCAGGGCTAGGCAATGCACGGCAAGGCAAGGAAAGGGCACGCAAGGCAAGGCACTGTCAGGCGAGGCAAGGCTAATGCACGACAACGCAAGGCTAGGCAGTGCACGGATAGGCAAGGAAAGAGCAACGGAAGGAAAGGAAGGCAAGGCAAAGCAAGGCAAGGCAAGAGTAACGGAAGGAACGGCACCGGAAGGGGAAACAAGGCTGAGGCACGACAACGAACAGCTAGGGAATCCACGGATAGGGAAGGAAAGTGTAACGCAGGGCAAGGCACGGTGAGGCAAGGCTAATGCACGACAACGCACGGCTAGGAAATGCACGGCAAGGCATGGAAAGGGTAACGCAATGGAAGACACGGTCAGGCGAGGCAAGGCTAAGGCACGACAACGCAAGGCTAGGAAATGCACGGAAGGCAAGCAAAGAGTAACGGAAGGCAAGGAAGGCAAGGGAAACCAAGGAAAGGCAAGGGTAACTGAAGGAACGGCACGGCAAGGGGAAACAAGGCTAATGCACGACAACGCACGGCTAGGAAATGCACGGCAAGGCATGGAAAGGGTAACGCAAGGCAAGGCACGGTTAGGGGAAACAAGAATAAGGCACGACAACGCAGGGCTAGGCAATGCACGGCAAGGCTAGGAAAGGGTAACGCAAGTCAAGTCACTGTCAGGCGAGGCAAGGCTACTGCACGACAATGCAAGGCTAGGCAGTGAACGGCTAGGCAAGGAAAGAGTAACGGAAGGAAAGGAAGGCAAGGCAAAGCAAGGCAAGGCAAGTGTAACAAATGGCATTGCATCGCAAGGGGAAATAAGGCTAAGGCACGGCAACGCACGGCTAGGAAATGCACGGCTAGGCAAGGAATGGGTAACGCAAGGCAAGGCACCGTGACGCAAGGCAAGGCTAATGCACGATAGCGCAAGGCTAGGCAATGCACGGAAGGCAAGCAAAGAGTAACGGAAGGCAAGGAATGCAAGGCAAAGCAAGGCAACACAAGCAAGGCTATGGCAAGGTGAAAAAAGGCTAAGACACGACAACGCAAGGCTAGGCAATGCACGGAAGGCAAGCAAAGAATAACGGAAGGCAAGGAAGGAAAGGGAAAGCAAGAGAAGGCAAGGGTAACGGAAGGAACGGCACGGTAAGGGGAAACTAGGCTAAGGGAGGACAACGCAGGGCTAGGCAATGCAGGGCAAGGCAAGGAAAGGGTAACGCAAGGCAAGGCACGGTTTGGGGAGGCAAGGCTAATGCACGACAACGCAAGGCTAGGCAGTGCACGGCTACGCAAGGAAAGAGTAACGGAAGGAAAGGAAGGCAAGGCAAAGCAAGGCAACGCAATTGTAACAAAAGTCACGGCACGGCAAGGGGAAACAAGGCTACGGAACGGCAACGTACTGCTAGGCAATGCACGGCCAGGCAAGGAAAGGGTAACGCAAGGAAAGGCACGGTAAGGCAAGGCAAGGCTAAGGCACGATAACGTAAGGCTAGGCAATACACGGAAGGCAAGCAAAGAGTAACGGAAGGCAAGGAATGCAAGGCAAAGCAAGGCAACGCAAGCAAGGCTATGGCAAGGTGAAAAAAGGCTAAGGCACGACAACGCAAGGCTAGGCAGTGCACGGCCAGGCAAGGAAAGGGTAACGCAAGGAAAGGAAGGCAAGGGAAAGCAAGGAAATGCAAGGATACCGGAAGGCACGGCACCACAAGGGGAAACAAGGCTAAGGCACGACAACGCACAGCTAGGGAATCCACGGATAGGGAAGGAAAGGGTAACGCAAGGCAAGGCACGGTGAGGCAAGGCAAGGCTAATGCACGACAACGCACGGCTAGGCAATGCACGGCCAGGGAAGGTACGTGTAACGCAAGGCAAGGCACTGTCAGGCGAGGCAAGGCTAAGGCACGACAACGCAAGGCTAGGCAATGCACGGAAGGTAAGCAAAGAGTAACGGAAGGCAAGGAAAGCAAGGGAAAGCAAGGCAAGGTAAGGGTAACGCCAGGCAAGGCACGGTCAGGCAAGGCAAGGCTAATGCACGACAACGCAAGGCTAGGCAGTGCACGATAAGGCATGCAAAGAGTAACGGAAGGCAAGGAAGGGAAGGGAAAGCAAGGCAAGTCAAGGGTAACGGAAGGCACGGCTCGGCAAGGGGAAACAAGGCTAAGGAACGGCAACGCAGGGCTTGGTAATGCACGGCAAGGCAAGGAAAGGGTAACGCAAGGCAAGGCACGGTCAGGCGACGCAAGGCTAAGGCACGACAACGCAAGGTTGGCAATGCACGGAAGGCAAGCAAAGAGTAAAGGAAGGTAAGGAAGGTAAGGGAAAGCAAGGGAAGTCAAGGGTAACGGAAGGAACGGCAAGGCAAGGGGAAACAAGGCTAAGGAACGGCAACGAACGGCTAGGCAATGCACGGCTAGGCAAGGAATGGGTAACGCAAGGCAAGGCACGGTGACGCAAGGCAAGGCTAATGCACGACAGCGCAAGGCTAGGCAATGCACGGAAGGCAAGCAAAGAGTAAGGGAAGGCAAGGAATGCAAGGCAAAGCAAGGCAACGCAAGCAAGGCTAGGGGAAAGTGAAACAATGCTAAGGCACGACAACGCACGGCTAGGCAGTGCACGGCTAGGGAAGGAAAGAGTAACGGAAGGCAAGGAAGGCAAGGGAAAGCAAGAGAAGGTAAGATTAACGGAATGCACGGCACCGAAAGGGGAAACAAGTCTAAGGCATGACAACGCACAGCTAGGGAATCCACGGATAGGGAAGGAAAGGGTAACGCAAGGCAAGGCACGGTGAGGCAAGGCAAGGGTAATGCACGACAACGCACGGCTAGGCAATGCACGGCCATGCAAGGAAAGGGTAACGCAAGGCAAGGCACTGTCAGGCGAGGCAAGGCTAAGGCACGACAACGCAAGGCTAGGCAATGCACGGAAGGTAAGCAAAGAGTAACGGAAACAAAGGAAAGCAAGGGAAAGCAAGGCAAGGTAAGGGTAATGGAAGGAACGGGATGGCAAGGGGAAACAAGGCTAAGGCACGACAACGCACCGCTAGGCAATGCACGGCAAGGCAAGGAAAGGGTAAAGCAAGGCAAGGCACGGTGAGGCAAGGCAAGGCTAAGGCACGGCAACGACCGGCTAGGCAATGCACGGCCAGGCAAGGAAAGGGTAACGCAAGGCAAGGCACTGTCAGGCGAGGCAAGGCTACTGGACGACAACGCAAGGCTAGGGAGTGAACGGCTAGGGAAGGAAAGATTAACGGAAGGAAAGGAAGGCAAGGCAAAGCAAGGCAAGGCAAGTGTAACAAAAGGCACGGCATGGCAAGGGGAAACAAGGCTAAGGCACGGCAACGCACGGCTATGCAATGCACGGCAATGCAAGGCTAGGCAGTGCACGGCAAGGTAATGAAAGAGTAACGGAAGGAAAGGAAGGCAAGGCAAACCGAGGCAAGGCAAGTGTAACAAAAGGCACGGCACAGCAAGGGGAAACAAGGCTAAGGCACGGCAACGCACGACTAGGAAATGCATGGCAAAGGAAGGAAAGGGTAACGCAAGACAAGGAACTGTCAGGGGAGGCAAGGATAAGGCACGACAACGCAAGGCTAGGCAATGCACGGTAGGTAAGCAAAGAGTAACGGAAGGCAAGGAAAGCAAGGGAAAGCAAGGCAAGGTAAGGGTAAGGGAAGGAACGGCACGGCAAAGGGAAACAAGGCTAAGGCACTACAACGCAGGGCTACGTAATGCACGGCAAGGCAAGGAAAGGGTAACGCAAGGCAAGGCACGGTCAGGCGACGCAAGGCTAATTCACGACAATGCAAGGTTGGCAATGCACGGAAGGCAAGCAAAGAGTAAAGGAAGGGAAGGAAGGCAAGGGAAAGCAAGGGAAGGCAAGGGTAATGGAAGGAACGGCACGGTAAGGGGAAACAAGGCTAAGGCACGACAACGCAGGGCTAGGCAATGCACGGCAAGGCAAGGAAAGGGTAACGCAAGGCAAGGCACTGTCATGCGAGGCAAGGCTAATGCACGACAACGGAAGGCTAGGCAGTGCACGGCTAGGCAAGGAAAGTGTAACGGAAGGAAAGGAAGGCAAGGCAAAGCAAGGCAAGGCAAGTGTAACAAAAAGCACGGCACGGCAAGGGGAAACAAGGCTAAGGCACGGCAATGCACGGCAAGGCAATGCACGGCTAGGCAAGGAATGGGTAACGCAAGGCAAGGCACCGTGACGCAAGGCAAGGCTAATGCACGACAGCGCAAGCCTAGGCAATGCACCGAAGGCAAGCAAAGAGTAACGGAAGGCAAGGAATGTAAGGCAAAGCAAGGCAACGCAAGCAAGGCTATGGCAAGGTGAAAAAAGGCTAAGGCACGACAACGCAAGGCTAGGCAATGCACGGAAGGCAATCAAAGTGTAACGGAATGCAAGGAAGGCAAGGCAAAGCAAGGCAACGCAAGCAAGGCTATGGCAAGGTGAAACAAGGCTAAGGCACGACAACGCACGGCTAGGCAGTGCACGGCTAGGCAAGGAAAGAATAACGGAAGGCAAGGAAGGTAAGGGAAAGCAAGACAAGGCAAGATTAACGGAAGGCACTGCACCTCCAGGGGAAACAAGGCTAAGGCACGACAACGCACAGCTAGGGAATCCACGGATGGGGAAGGAAAGGGTTAAGCAAGGCAAGGCACGGTGAGGCAAGGCAAGGCTAAGGAACGGCAACGCACGGCTAGGCAATGCACGGGCAGGCAAGGAAAGGGTAACGCAAGGCAAGGCACTGTCAGGCGAGGCAAGGCTAAGGCACGACAACGGAAGGCTAGGCAATGCACGGAAGGTAAGCAAAGAGTAACGGAAGGCAAGGAAAGCAAGGGAAATCAAGGCAAGGTAAGGGTAACGCCAGGCAAGGCACGGTCAGGCAAGGCAAGGCTAATGCACGACAACGCAAGGCTAGGCAGTGCACGGTAAGGCAAGGAAAGAGTCACGGAATGAAAGGAAGGCAAGGGAAATCCAGGCAAGGCAAGTGTAACAAAAGGCACGGCTCGGCAAGGGGAAACAAGGCTAAGGCAGGACAACGCACGGCTAGGCAATGCAAGGCAAGGCAAGGAAAGGGTAACGCAAGGCAAGGCACGGTGAGGCAAGGCAAGGCTAAGGCACGACAACGCAATACTAGGCAATGCACGGAAGGCAAGCAAAGAGTAACGGAAGGCAAGGAAGGCAAGGGAAAGCAAGGAAAGGCAAGGGTAACGGAAGGAACGGCACGGCAAGGGGAAACAAGGCTAAGGCACGACAACGCACGGCTAGGCAATGCACGGCAAGGGAAGGAAAGGGTAACGCAACGCAAGGCACGGTTAGGGGAAACAAGGCTAAGGCACGACAACGCAGGGCTAGGCAATGCACGGCAAGGCTAGGAAAGGGTAACGCAAGGCAAGGCACTGTCAGGCGACGCAAGGCTACTGCACGACAACGCAAGGCTAGGCAGTGAACGGCTAGGCAAGGAAAGAGTAACGGAAGGAAAGGAAGGCAAGGCAAAGCAAGGCAAGGCAAGTGTAACAAAAGGCACGGCATGGCAAGGGGAAACAAGGCTAAGGCACGGCAACGCACGGGTAGGCAATGCACGGCAAGGCAAGGAAAGGGTAACACAAGGCAAGGTACGGTGAGGGGAAACAAGGCTAAGGCACGACAACGCAGGGCTAGGCAATGCACGGCAAGGCTAGGAAAGGGTAACGCAAGGCAAGGCACTGTCAGGCGAGGCAAGGCTACTGCACGACAACGCAAGGCTAGGCATTGAACGGCTAGGCAAGGAAAGAGTAACGGAAGGAAAGGAAGGCAAGGCAAAGCAAGGCAAGGCAAGTGTAACAAAAGGCACGGCATGGCAAGGGGAAACAAGGCTAAGGTACGGCAACGCACGGGTAGGCAATGCACGGCCAGGCAAGGAAAGGGTAACGCAAGGCAAGGCACGGTCAGGCGAGGTAAGGCTAAGTCACGACCACGCAAGGCTAGGCAATGCACGGAAGGCAAGCAAAGACTAACGGAAGGCAAGGAATTCAAGGGAAAGCAAGGCAAGTCAACGGTAACGTAAGGAACAGCAGGGCAAGGGGAAAGAAGGCTAAGGCACGACAACGCACGGCTAGGCAATGCACGGCAACGCAAGGAAAGGGTAACGCAAGGCAAGGAACTGTCAGGCGATGCAAGGCTAAGGCACGACAACGCAAGGCTAGGCAATGTACGGAAGGTAAGCAAAGAGTAACGGAAGGCAAGGAAAGGCAAGGGAAAGCAAGGGAAGGTAAGGGTAAGGGAAGGAACGGCACGGCAAGGGGAAACAAGGCTAAGGCACCACAACGCAGGGCTAGGCAATGCACGGCAAGGCAAGGAAAGAGTAACGGAAGGCAAGGCACGGTCAGGCGAGGCAAGGCTAAGGCACGACAACGGAAGGCTAGGCAATGCACGGAAGGCAAGCAAAGAGTAAAGGAAGGCAAGGAAGGCAAGGGAAAGCAAGGGAAGGCAAGGGCAACGGAACGAACGGCACGGTAAGGGGAAAGAAGGCTAAGGCCAACAACGCAGGGCTAGGCAATGCACGGCAAGGCAAGGAAAGGGCACGCAAGGCAAGGCACTGTCAGGCGAGGCAAGGCTAATGCACGACAACGCAAGGCTAGGCAGTGCACGGATAGGCAAGGAAAGAGTAACGGAAGGAAAGGAAGGCAAGGCAAAGCAAGGCAAGGCAAGAGTAACGGAAGGAACGGCACCGAAAGGGGAAACAAGGCTGAGGCACGACAACGAACAGCTAGGGAATCCACGGATAGGGAAGGAAAGTGTAACGCAGGGCAAGGCACGGTGAGGCAAGGCTAATGCACGACAACGCACGGCTAGGAAATGCACGGCAAGGCAAGGAAAGGGTAACGCAATGGAAGACACGGTCAGGCGAGGCAAGGCTAAGGCACGACAACGCAAGGCTAGGAAATGCACGGAAGGCAAGCAAAGAGTAACGGAAGGCAAGGAAGGCAAGGGAAACCAAGGAAAGGCAAGGGTAACTGAAGGAACGGCACGGCAAGGGGAAACAAGGCTAAGGCACGACAACGGACGGCTAGGCAATGCACGGCAAGGGAAGGAAAGGGTAACGCAAGGCAAGGCACGGTTAGGGGAAACAAGAATAAGGCACGACAACGCAGGGCTAGGCAATGCACGGCAAGGCTAGGAAAGGGTAACGCAAGTCAAGTCACTGTCAGGCGAGGCAAGGCTACTGCACGACAATGCAAGGCTAGGCAGTGAACGGCTAGGCAAGGAAAGAGTAACGGAAGGAAAGGAAGGCAAGGCAAAGCAAGGCAAGGCAAGTGTAACAAATGGCATTGCATCGCAAGGGGAAATAAGGCTAAGGCACGGCAACGCACGGCTAGGAAATGCACGGCTAGGCAAGGAATGGGTAACGCAAGGCAAGGCACCGTGACGCAAGGCAAGGCTAATGCACGATAGCGCAAGGCTAGGCAATGCACGGAAGGCAAGCAAAGAGTAACGGAAGGCAAGGAATGCAAGGCAAAGCAAGGCAACGCAAGCAAGGCTATGGCAAGGTGAAAAAAGGCTACGACACGACAACGCAAGGCTAGGCAATGCACGGAAGGCAAGCAAAGAATAACGGAAGGGAAGGAAGGAAAGGGAAAGCAAGAGAAGGCAAGGGTAACGGAAGGAACGGCACGGTAAGGGGAAACTTGGCTAAGGCACGACAAGGCAGGGCTAGGCAATGCAGGGCAAGGCAAGGAAAGGGTAACGCAAGGCAAGGCACGGTTTGGGGAGGCAAGGCTAATGCACGACAACGCAAGGCTAGGCAGTGCACGGCTACGCAAGGAAAGAGTAACGGAAGGAAAGGAAGGCAAGGCAAAGCAAGGCAACGCAATTGTAACAAAAGTCACGGCACGGCAAGGGGAAACAAGGCTACGGAACGGCAACGTACTGCTAGGCAATGCACGGCCAGGCAAGGAAAGGGTAACGCAAGGAAAGGCACGGTAAGGCAAGGCAAGGCTAAGGCACGATAACGTAAGGCTAGGCAATACACGGAAGGCAAGCAAAGAGTAACGGAAGGCAAGGAATGCAAGGCAAAGCAAGGCAACGCAAGCAAGGCTATGGCAAGGTGAAAAAAGGCTAAGGCACGACAACGCAAGGTTAGGCAGTGCACGGCCAGGCAAGGAAAGGGTAACGCAAGGAAAGGAAGGCAAGGGAAAGCAAGGAAATGCAAGGATACCGGAAGGCACGGCACCGCAAGGGGAAACAAAGCTAAGGCACGACAACGCACAGCTAGGGAATCCACGGATAGGGAAGGAAAGGGTAACGCAAGGCAAGGCACGGTGAGGCAAGGCAAGGCTAATGCACGACAACGCACGGCTAGGCAATGCACGGCCAGGGAAGGTAAGTGTAACGCAAGGCAAGGCACTGTCAGGCGAGGCAAGGCTAAGGCACGACAACGCAAGGCTAGGCAATGCACGGAAGGTAAGCAAAGAGTAACGGAAGGCAAGGAAAGCAAGGGAAAGCAAGGCAAGGTAAGGGTAACGCCAGGCAAGGCACGGTCAGGAAGGCAAGGCTAATGCACGACAACGCAAGGCTAGGCAGTGCACGATAAGGCATGCAAAGAGTAACGGAAGGCAAGGAAGGGAAGGGAAAGCAAGGCAAGTCAAGGGTAACGGAAGGCACGGCTCGGCAAGGGGAAACAAGGCTAAGGAACGGCAACGCAGGGCTTGGTAATGCACGGCAAGGCAAGGAAAGGGTAACGCAAGGCAAGGCACGGTCAGGCGACGCAAGGCTAAGGCACGACAACGCAAGGTTGGCAATGCACGGAAGGCAAGCAAAGAGTAAAGGAAGGTAAGGAAGGTAAGGGAAAGCAAGGGAAGTCAAGGGTAACGGAAGGAACGGCAAGGCAAGGGGAAACAAGGCTAAGGAACGGCAACGAACGGCTAGGAAATGCACGGCTAGGCAAGGAATGGGTAACGCAAGGCAAGGCACGGTGACGCAAGGCAAGGCTAATGCACGACAGCGCAAGGCTAGGCAATGCACGGAAGGCAAGCAAAGAGTAAGGGAAGGCAAGGAATGCAAGGCAAAGCAAGGCAACGCAAGCAAGGCTAGGGGAAAGTGAAACAATGCTAAGGCACGACAACGCACGGCTAGGCAGTGCACGGCTAGGGAAGGAAAGAGTAACGGAACGCAAGGAAGGCAAGGGAAAGCAAGACAAGGTAAGATTAACGGAATTCACGGCACCGCAAGGGGAAACAAGTCTAAGGCATGACAACGCACAGCTAGGGAATCCACGGATAGGGAAGGAAAGGGTAACGCAAGGCAAGGCACGGTGAGGCAAGGCAAGGGTAATGCACGACAACGCACGGCTAGGCAATGCACGGCCATGCAAGGAAAGGGTAACGCAAGGCAAGGCACTGTCAGGCGAGGCAAGGCTAAGGCACGACAACGCAAGGCTAGGCAATGCACGGAAGGTAAGCAAAGAGTAACGGAAACAAAGGAAAACAAGGGAAAGCAAGGCAAGGTAAGGGTAATGGAAGGAACGGGATGGCAAGGGGAAACAAGGCTAAGGCACGACAACGCACCGCTAGGCAATGCACGGCAAGGCAAGGAAAGGGTAACGCAAGGCAAGTCACTGTCAGGCGAGGCAAGGCTACTGGACGACAACGCAAGGCTAGGGAGTGAACGGCTAGGGAAGGAAAGATTAACGGAAGGAAAGGAAGGCAAGGCAAAGCAAGGCAAGGCAAGTGTAACAAAAGGCACGGCATGGCAAGGGGAAACAAGGCTAAGGCACGGCAACGCACGGCTAGGCAATGCACAGCAATGCAAGGAAAGGGTAACGCAAGGCAAGGCAAGGTGAGGCAAGGCAAGGCTAAGGAACGACAACGCAAGGCTAGGCAATGCACGGAAGGCAAGCAAAGAGTAACAGAAGGCAAGGAAGGCAAGGGAAAGCAATGCAAGGCAAGCAAGGCTATGGCAAGGTGAAAAAAGTGTAAGGCACGACAACGCAATGCTAGGCAGTGCACGGCTAGGCAAGGAAAGAGTAACGGAAGGTAAGGAAGGCAAGGGAAAGCAAGGAAAGGCAAGGATAACGGAAGGCACGGCACCGCAAGGGGAAACAAGGCTAAGGCACGACAACGCACAGCTAGGGAATCCACGGATAGGGAAGGAAAGGGTAACGCAAGGCAAGGCACGGTGAGGCAAGGCAAGGCTAAGGCACGACAACGCACGGCTAGACAATGCACGGCAAGGCAAGGAAAGGGTAACGCAAGGGAAGGCACGGTCAGGCGAGGCAAGGCTAAGGCACGACAACGCAAGGCTAGGCAGTGCACGGTAAGGCAAGCAAAGAGTAACGGAAGGCAAGGAATGCAAGGCAAAGCAAGGCAACGCAAGCAAGGTTATGGCAAGGTGAAAAAAGGCTAAGACACGACAACGCAAGGCTAGGCAATGCACGGAAGGCAAGCAAAGTGTAACGGAAGGCAAGGAAAGCAAGGGAAAGCAAGTCAAGGTAAGGGTAACGCCAGGCAAGGCACGGTCAGGCAAGGCAAGTCTAATGCACGACAATGGAAGGCTAGGCAGTGTACGGTAAGGCAAGGAAAGAGTAACGGAAGGAAAGGAAGGCAAGGGAAATCCAGGCAAGGCAAGTGTAACAAAAGGCACGGCTCGGCAAGGGGAAACAAGGCTAAGGCAGGACAACGCACGGCTAGGCAATGCAAGGCAAGGCAAGGAAAGGGTAACGCAAGGCAAGGCACTGTCAGGCGAGGCAAGGCTAAGGCACGACAACGCAAGACTAGGCAATGCACGGAAGGCAAGCAAAGAGTAACGGAAGGCAAGGAAGGCAAGGGAAAGCAAGGAAAGTCAAGGGTAACGGAAGGAACGGCACGGCAAGGGGAAACAAGGCTAAGGCACGACAACGCAAGGCTAGGCAATGCACGGAAGGCAAGCAAAGAGTAACGGAAGGCAAGGAAGGCAAGGGAAAGCAAAGCAAGTCAAGGGTAACGGAAGGCACGGCTCGGCAAGGGGAAACAAGTCTAAGGAACGGCAACGCAGGGCTTTGTAATGCACGGCAAGGCAAGGAAAGGGTAACGCAAGGCAAGGCACGGTCAGGCGACGCAAGGCTAAGGCACGACAACGCAAGGTTGGCAATTCACGGAAGGCAAGCAAAGAGTAAAGGAAGGTAAGGAAGGTAAGGGAAAGCAAGGGAAGGCAAGGGTAACGGAAGGAACGGCAAGGCAAGGGGAAACAAGGCTAAGGAACGGCAACGCACGGCTAGGCAATGCACGGCTAGGCAAGGAATGGGTAACGCAAGGCAAGGCACGGTGACGCAAGGGAAGTCTAATGCACGACAGCACAAGGCTAGGCAATGCACGGAAGGCAAGCAAAGAGTAAGGGAAGGCAAGGAATGCAAGGCAAAGCAAGGCAACGCAAGCAAGGCTAGGGGAATGTGAAACAAGGCTAAGGCACGACAAAGCACGGCTAGGCAGTGCACGGCTAGGGAAGGAAAGAGTAAGGGAAGGCAAGGAAGGCAAGGGAAAGCAAGACAACGTAAGATTAACGGAATGCACGGCACCGCAAGGGGAAACAAGTCTAAGGCATGACAACGCACAGCTAGGGAATCCACGGATAGGGAAGGAAAGGGTAACGCAAGGCAAGGCACGGTGAGGCAAGGCAAGGCTAATGCACGACAACGCACGGCTAGGCAATGCACGGCCATGCAAGGAAAGGGTAACGCAAGGCAAGGCACTGTCAGGCGAGGCAAGGCTAAGGCACGACAACGCAAGGCTAGGCAATGCACGGAAGGTAAGCAAAGAGTAACGGAAACCAAGGAAAGCAAGGGAAAGCAAGGCAAGGTAAGGGTAATGGAAGGAACGGGAAGGCAAGGGGAAACAAGGCTAAGGCACGACAACGCACCGCTAGGCAATGCACGGCAAGGCAAGGAAAGGGTAACGCAAGGCAAGGCACGGTGAGGCAAGGCAAGGCTAAGGCACGGCAACGAACGGCTAGGCAATGCACGGCCAGGCAAGGAAAGGGTAACGCAAGGCAAGGCACTGTCAGGCGAGGCAAGGTTAAGGCACGACAACGGAAGGCTAGGCAATGCACGGAAGGTAAGCAAAGAGTAACGGAAGGCAAGGAAAGCAAGGGAAAGCAAGGCAAGGTAAGGGTAATGCCAGGCAAGGCACGGTCAGTCAAGGCAAGGCTAATGCACGACAACGCAAGGCTTGGCAGTGCACGGTAAGGCAAGGAAAGAGTAACGGAAGGAAAGGAAGGCAAGGCAAATCCAGGCAAGGCAAGTCTAACAAAAGTCACGGCTCTGCAAGGGGAAACAAGGCTAAGGTAGGACAACGCACCGCTAGGCAATGCAAGGCACGGCAAGGAAAGGGTAACGCAAGGCAAGGCACTGTCTGGCGCGGCAAGGCTAAGGCACGACAACGCAAGGCTAGGCAATGCACGGAAGGCAAGCAAAGAGGAACGGAAGGCAAGGAAGGCAAGGGAAAGCAAGGAAAGGCAAGGGTAACGGAAGGAACGGCACGGCAAGGGGAAACAAGGCTAAGGCACGACAACCCACGGCTAGGCAATGCACGGCAAGGGAAGGAAAG